>NW_023994413.1:0-345356 GCF_015586225.1 Lucilia sericata | reverse complement strand
ACCTGTTTGGCGGTTTTTTGGTAGGTATATTTTAAAATCGTATCGATCTTATCTGGGTCAGGTTTTAACTTCCCTCCTCCTACTATATACCCTAGGTACTTCAACTCTTTGAAGCAAAATTTCGACTTCCCTACGTTGATGGTCAGACCCGCCGAATCCAGACAATGCGCTACCCGATCCTGCAACTCCAGGTGAGTCTCAAAGTCTGGAGAATTTTGCTACCACCACGTCTAATGCCGCCTTTTGCCCTGGAGTAAGACTATGGGTTTTAATCATATCCTTCGTCTCTTCAGACTCCGGACACAAATTAACTCCATTGGTAGTAATGCTGCGGGAACAAACCAAAACTTTTCATAAAATCTACCCCTAAAAATAGAGGCCTATTTAAAGTAGGTACTAGATATAAAGTCACTTCATTACAACAATTATTAAAATTAACTTCGGTTTTTACTCGACCAACAATTTATGTGGACTGCTCGGCCGTCTTTACATAGGACAAAAATTTAAGAATTTGAAGACCCGATTTCTCCACCAACATGCAGCCCTTACCCAGACAAGAAACGGTGGCTCCACTGTCTAACAGACCATCAATCTCATTACCATTTAATTAATTTTTAAATAAAGCCTAGCATCTTTCCCCTCATACAAACTCGTAGACAAAATTTCCTTCTTGACCCTTCTCCTAATCTTATACTAAGTCTAGCTTTTCTTATTCTATTCGATACCTGACCGAAAATCCTAGATCTTGCTTCAGCGTATTCCCGAATCCTTTGATGAAGCGGTTTAATTACATGAACTTTGGTTGTTCATCGGCAGGCATTATGCGTACAGTATTCATTAGAATTTTAGTTGGTCTAAATTGATCGATACGAGGGTCAACCGGGATTAAGCTAGGGTTGAACGAGTCTCCCCGTTTGGGACTCGTTCCCCTTCAGGTTTCCCTGACATTTAGGGCACTTAGGCGTGACTACATCATCCCTACCACATCTAAAACAAAATATGCGTCTATTAGGTGAAGGACAGTCCATGAAACTATGGCCTGGCTGCTTACAATTCCAGCAAATATACCGGCTACTAGTGGCTAAGGCGTCGATTTCGAGGATTGGTATAGGCACTTCATCTCCAAACTGGAGTTCATGGACTCGAGCTGTGGCGGGTTGTCTAGACTGAAAAGTCTGCCTCTGACTGGTGATTAAATTTTCAGCTCTTTTCGCCTGTTGACAAAACTCATTTAGACTGGAAGTGGTCACGGAAAATAGCAAGTGCGACAAAGACGGTTTCAGATTACTTTTCATAATCTCCACTAGGTCTCGTTCCGAATAGGGATTTCGCTGTTGATTTCTTAGCTTCATCACACCATTGTAAAAACTCTCAAAACTTTCCTGAGGCAACTGGCGTCTGTCCATAATTTGTTTCTGGAGCTGGAATTCGCTTTCATAACGCTTAAACTGGGTCAGAAAAGCTCTAACCAACTCTTCCCAGGACTGTATTGCTGTGAGCTTCCGCAAGTTCCAGTACCAGTCCACTGCTGGTCCTTCCAACAGTACATGAAAACTTCGTAAAAGCTCATTGAAGGAACAGCTGTAATCCTGCCTCAAGACATCCAATACGAAAATGAAATCCTCCGCACTCATGGATTTCGTCGACCCATCAAATTTTATGCCCCATTTGGACAAATCTACCTTCCGCTGGGTGGAAAATGGGTGGTCGTTTTGGCAGACTAGGAGCTTGTGACGATGAGCTGTTTGGAAAAAAGTGGGATTAAAGTCCTGGATTTGGCGGTGATAATACGGCTGCTGGTTAACTGCTGGAACCTTGTTGTCGGCTGAAAAAGCATATGGCAATCTGGTTGTTATTAACAGGTATGTTCATTTGGGGATTGTGGTTGTATATTATATAATAAATTATTCTGTTGTTCAACAGGTGGTGGTGGCACCGCTGGCTGTGGAGGCGATGCATCTGAAAACAGCACGTGATATGGCTTGAGAAGTTCCTGCCGTATAGCTTGAATTTGTCGCGCATTTCCTCCCGTATAAAATTACACATATCGGCTGTAGCTTCAACATTATTAGCAGGCTGAGGAGCTGTAGGAGGCACACTAGCACGAAATTCTTGCTGCACATTTCTGGCGGTGAGACTGCTATACTCAGGAAATGTTATGGTGCTATTTGAAATGGCCGATTCATATATGAAAGCCAGAACGTTCATG
This sequence comes from Lucilia sericata, assembly GCF_015586225.1. Classification (NCBI taxonomy): domain Eukaryota; kingdom Metazoa; phylum Arthropoda; class Insecta; order Diptera; family Calliphoridae; genus Lucilia; species Lucilia sericata. Next base: position 343,147 of record NW_023994413.1, on the reverse strand, counting down.
GGGACTTTGTCATAAATTGTTGGACTGCTGGCGTAACGTACGACGTAGTAGTGGGTGTTGTAGCACTGGTACTGGCGATAGTATACGTCGGATGCGAAGTGGAACTACAGTTCCTACCGTGTTTCTATTAACGTTCTCCATATTCGGCATATTTCTAATCGTCAGCTTGGAAGACGACTTCTAGCTGAGCGAGTTAATACCATTCCTAGTAGAGAGATGTCTGGCGATATGACAATCCCAAACTCAAACTAAATGATAAAACTTCATAAAATATCAAATTGAAGATTTGTATAAATAATAGACCGCTAGTAAAAAAAAATAACTATTATCTCTATGATAAATATTGGCCAAAAATTTTAAAAGAAATTCCTCCTCTTTTCCAAAGGAAAACAAAAAAAATCAATTCTAAAGAAAGGAAGTAAAGAGTCAAAAAAAAAAAAAAAATCTAAAAACGTTCGTAAAGAAAAAGCTAAACGTTTTACAAAGAAAGTTAAAATCTCAATCCAAAAGGACCAAAGATAAATCTTGAGATCTCTTCAAAAACTAACTGAATCAAAAACTTAACATCGGCGGTGTAGTTCAGGAAAGTAAGTTTGCAGGTAATATAAAAATGTATCATTGTTCGTAGGTATGTTTCTAATTTTTTTCCTATTTTGGTTTCAGGAGATGCAGACAAAGACAGAAGTCAAATGGATAAAAAGTTTAGCAGTTGTTTCCCACAGTAAAAATGTTTATAGGTGCAACTAGAAGATGGTTTGATAACCTAGAACTCCTAGGACTACCCTTAGTATTTCATTGTTCACACCACACGTCGCAACGCGAACTAGACTAAAATTGTCCTGTTGTCCGGGACTTACGTAGACATGACCAAATAGGATAATAGGTAAAATAACAAACGATCAGGCTATGGACCTACTCGGACCCACGTTGGGCGCCATTTATGTAGTGTAGTGGTGATGTATGTTTGGTATGGTATAACCATGCCAGGTTAAACCCTCCCACTCGGGATTGGATAATCCCGCCATGGCATGCTAATATTAGGGATGTCCCAATATTTACCCTGCAAACTTTCCTTTCCCTACTTACCGCCGCTTATGTTGTTAACCGATCATTTAACTGATTAAAACTTTTAAAAATTTAATTTAAACATTATAAAAGTTAGTCTTTATTATCGAAAATATTCTCAAAGAAACTTTAACAATAACAACAGATTTAGATTTAAAATTTAGTTTAGTTTTAATTTTAATTTTAAGTTCAGATTTAGGCTTTCAAATTTAGATTTAGCTTTAGTTTCAGGTTTAGATTTAGGCTTTAAATTTAAATTTAGCTTTTGTTCTAGGTTTAGATTTAAATTTAGGTTTTAAAATTTAGATTTAGCTTTAGTTTTAGATTTAGGCTTTAAATTTAGAATTTAACTCTTGCTTTAGTTTTAGGTTTAGATTTAGGTTTAAATTCAGGATCTCAAATTTTACGTTTACGTTTTTTTAAAGGTTCATGATTTCGCTTGGGGATAAACGGGATCTGGCAAGTGTTTTCTGCTGCTACTAGTTGGTTTACGGAGGCAATTACCGTGATGGAAGTTTTATGGCGGATGGGGGCTTTCCTGTCCGTCCGTATTGTGTCCGGATTTATAGGTATTCACGTAAGTATATACAAAATCTATTTCACAAAATTCCTTTTACTTAATTTTCTAATTTTTTCTTTTATAGGAAACTACTTATAAATTTTTCGGGAAACCTAGAGATTAAACACTGCGAGCTCTATCCTAACAACGCGCACGTGTGGGTATCAATTCGTTTCCACACGAAATGGAAATGACGTATAAAAGACGAGGTAGGAACCCTTATTTATAAAATTGTTTCAATATAAAAACTTTTTTGTTTGTTTTTTTTTTTTTCTTTAAACAAAAGTAATAGTCAGAAGTCCGTCTAGTCGTCCAGGTAAAATCACTAAACTTAGTCGGAAAACCAAAATGATACCAGAGCACCCCAGGCGTGGTGGTGCTGGAAAGCAGCTTCTCCCTCGTTGAATGGAGTCGTGTTGCAGTGGCTTTGCAGGTTTGTTGTTTGTTTTTATTTATTTTAAGGTTTAGTTTTAAGTTTAGCTTTAAGTTTTAAAAAAATTTCTCGAATAAAATTTATTTAATTTATAAAAAAATCAAAAATTTAGTTTTTTCTTCTTATGATGGCCACAGACTCCACCTTCTTCTCTATGTTGTGCAAAAAATCAAAAGGAACGACATTTTTCCTTTTTGGTACCGAGAAACCTCGGTTACCAACATGGCTTCCTAGCTTTAAAAACTTGTTCAGCAATTTGTCTGCCCATTTACAATTTTTTTAAAGCTATTTGTTCTTGTTCGCATTTCCTCTTCTTCTTCCCAAATGCAAAAAAAAAAAAGTCAAAAATATTTGGGTGTATGTTTCCTTATTATATATTCCACTATTTTAAAATATATGTATGCTGGAATACTATCTCAGTTCAAGAAAATGTTTTGATCATTATATATTTCGTTGTTATCAGCCATTTAATCGGGTATTATTTTGGAAAATATAGGATAAACAGGTATTACTAGTAGAGATGCAATTTGATTTGTTGATTGTTATTGCTGCAGTTTTTCACAAAATTTTATACATATCTTTGTTTGCTTATAATTATTGTAAAAATATAAATATGTATATCCATGAAAATTGTATCAACAAACAATCAATAAATAAAAATTATACAACATAAAATACATATATTTTTTAAAAAATTTTGTGGTTGTAATTTTCGGTAAGATAGTCGATTAATTATTTGTAAATATTCTAATTAATTGTTTCCCTTTCTTAGATTAGATGGCTTCAGAACGGCAATTTGAAAAAACGAAAACCAACATTCGAAGGTAAAAGGTTAAAAGCAAGATTAATAAGGGCAAGCAAGACATTGGAATGTGTTAGTTAAAAAAATGTTCTTTTATATTATAAATATTATGTACATATGTGTTTATTAAACTCTTAAATACATCAATAAATTTATAGAATATGTAATACATTTGTAATATTTTTTAATTTGCATGTTATTGTAATATCCTGACAAGTCATTAGGTGTCATATGGTTGTCATAACTATGGACAAACTGCTGAAAATGACTGCTGACCATCGGCAAAAACACGAGAAAGTCATCAATAGTCATGAAGTAAATGCTAATGTTATTCGATAAGACATATTTATGATATGTCAGAGATTTGTCCCTACTAACGACAATATGATGACGTTGTCTTTAGGAAATTTGACAAAACATATGAAAATGTCAGGGGATGTCATGAAGTTTTTTGTATGGGAACTTGTGACAAATTCATCAGGGATTTTGACATGTCATGAAGTATTTCCCTAAGACGTCTTAGGGAAATTTCCAACTGGGTTGTTGGGTCTCAGATGAATATTTTTTGGTGTTACACACGGAATGACAAACTTCTCTATCAACACTTATGGTGGTGGAGGGTATAAAAAGAGCCAGCTAAAATACGAACCAGGGACAATCGGTTTGTTAGTCAAATGTTCTACTCACTGCCACCACTGCTTAGCTATTTTATTGCGCGTCAAATAATGGTTTTCACATACAAATCTAATTTTGTTTCCGTTTTTGTAAAGCACAATTCTTAACACACAATTAAATAAAATGTGCAAACAAAATGACTAAGACGAAAATAAAGTACTTCTATGTCAGATTATAAGAAAGTCATTACATTAGACGTACTCTTCTAAGTAATGCATACGGTAAGTATTAGTCATTGAAAGTAAGTGGTTATGGAAGTACAACCCATTACCGAGTTTTTGCTGGGTACTTTTTGAATTTTCTATAATATTGAACCTGGAAACATGAAAATAAGTATGCAGAATTCGGATTAGGCGAGTACACATAAAAGGGGACTTTTTGGTACTTTTTCGTTCTACAGAAGGTACTTTTTGAATTTTCAATAATATTGAACCTAGAAACATGAAATTTAGCATGAAGGGCCTTGATTAGGTAAGAACCTATAAAAGGTGACTTTTTGGTACCTTGTCGTTCTTCAAAGGGTACTTTTTGAATTTTCTATAATATTCAACCTAGAAATATTAAATTATGCATGTAGAGCCTGGATTAAGTGAGAACCCACAAAAGGGGACATTTTGGTACCTTACCGTTTTGCAATTGGTATTTTCTGATTTTTTTGAAATAAAATTCGTACTGTCTGTTTTTTAACACATCATGGTGAAGGGTATATAAGATTCGGCACAGCCGAATATAGAACTCTTGTTTAAATACACTATGGTGAAGGGTATATAAGATTCGGCACAGCCGAATATAGCACTCTTACTTGTTTATATTAATAACCTTTTAGTTGATTAAATATTTGTTGATATACGGTTTCTCATCTTTTCTAATACAAACAAGAATTAAATCTGTTACAATTGCAAGTTTTTTTCGCAGCAGTATAAGCACGATTTTCTATAATATTTTATAGTGCCTTATTTAAGGAAATTTAGATATGTGTACTGATGTTAAGAATTTGTTTATACTAAATTAAGTTTACTAAACAAATTACAATTAATTATGTACGGTTAAACGGGTGTGAAGTTAAATTTCGAAATTTACATACATTAACAGAATTATGTTTAAATGCTAACAGAGTACTGTTAGGGTATTTAGGATAAGGTGGGAGCATTCAAAATGGAATTTTGGACGCTTTCAAACACCAAATTGACCACTAGGGACGACAGCGGTAGCCAACCTCCCACACTATCCAAAAATTAAAGCCATTTTAAATTTCATGAAAATTATCCAATTGTTTAATCTTTAAAAATTGTTAAATTTTTCATGGATAATTCAAGTCCTGGAAATTTTTAAAAATTAATATTTCTAAGATATTTGGTGGTTAAAATCTTTCGAGGATGGAGATTTGATATCAAATTTTTTAAAATTTTAAATTTTTGGGAAGAAAAATCTGAAATCCAGGAGACCTGGAGAGGATGGACGGCTGGAACTTCATGGAAATTTTTAACAACCAATCTATCTATAATATTTGGTAGATAAAATATTTCGAGGATGAATATTTGATATCAAAATTTTAAATTTTTGAAAATTTTAATTTCTTGGGAAGAAAAATCTAAAATCCAGGACACCTGGAGAAGATGGGCGGCTGGAACTTCATGACAATTTTTAATAACCAATAGTGTCCGACCAAACGTTCGAGTACGGGTTCGGAGTTCGGTAAAAAGTGAGGTTCGGCCAATGTTCGGTGTTCGGAGAAATTTGACCGAACACCGAACTTTTTATTACATTTTTATTTATCATAATTTTACATCATCAAAAAGTTTTAAAAATGCTGAAAATTTGTTTACAGATGTTATCATACATCCTGGATGTACAATTAATCACCGATATATGAAGGTACAAAACGCCTTTTTAATTGTTCGTTTTTTCGGCTGATTTGAAAAACTGTAAACCAGAAACTGATTAAAAAGCTAAGAAAAGTGAAACATTTTATCACTTTTTGAATTATGTATTTTCTATTATAAATCTTTGATCTAATTTGTAATATCGAAATTATCTAGGTTCTTATTCTAAAACGATCTAGACATGTCAGTCTGTCTATCTGTCTGTATCTTGAAAGAACGATAGGACGTAAACTATTGTTGCGGTTTGATTGGTATTCAAAAAGGAACCAAAATTTCATATGAATTGGCAAATTGAAATTTGCGAATTGTGTTAAGTATTGTAAGCATATTATCTTTATATTTATATATATTTTTTATTTTTTTGGAAACTGTAATTTTACTGATTCGATAAAATTCATTTTGATTTCGATACATATTTAAAACGAAATTTTGATCACATTGGATCATAATATGATCATGTATAACGATATTATGATAAATACAAAAATATGATGAAATATTTTGACAAAATGGTTTGTTATTAGAAATTTACCACTCTCTGGAATTCGGAATTAGTTGATAATTGACCCAATTGCCAATTAAAGACCCTCTTTAAAAAATCTTCCGGATGTTCATATTTTGGTTTTAAATGTTATGAATTTGTTACCTTTTAATCATAAATGCATTTTTCATTTAAGAAAAAAAGTTCGTGTTCACCGAACTTTGAAAACCGAACAAAGTTCGGGTTCGGTACCGAACGAAATTTTGAGTTCGGTCGGACTCTAATAACCAATCTATCTATGATATTTGGTGGTTGAAATCTTTCGAGGATGAAGATTTGATATCAAATTTTAAAAAATTTAAAATTTTTGATTTTTTGACAATTTTAATTTCTTGGGAAAAAATCTAAAATCCATGACACCTGGAGAAGATGGGCGGCTGGAACTTCATCAAAATTTTTAACAACCAATATATCTATGATGTCCTGGATTTTAGATTTTTCTTCCCAAGAAATTAAAATTTTCAAAAATTTAAAAATTTTATATCATATCTTCATCATCGAAAGATTTTATCCACAAAATATCATAGATAAGTAGGTTGTTAAAATTTTCAAAAATTAAAAAATTTGATATCAAATCTTCATTCTCGAAAGATTTTAGCCTTCGTTAACTAACATTTTTCATATAAAAATGCCATGTTATTTTCTGTTTGTAAAAAACATTACTGCTGAATAACTTTTATCAACACTGATGTTGCTGAATAGCATAAAAAATTAAACAGTTACACTGTCTCAATGTGTGATTTTGATTTTCAACACAGTGTATGCCCAAACTATATGTATGACAAAATTCAACAATAAATATATGTGCCAAATTTTTTATGGATATCATTATTTGGTAATTAGTAATACGCGTTTATGTGACTCTCGAAAGGGGACCTTGTATGAGCTATTACCACTTATGGTGCGATCGTGAAATAAAATTATAATACGATTTCTTTATATAAAAGCAATATTTGTGTCAAATTTCGTATGTGTTTTAGTGATTCTCGAAAGGGGACCTTGTATGGGAGCTACGACCAATTACAAACTGATCGTAAACAAATTTTACAGTATCATTTCTCTATATAAAAGCAATGTTTGTGCTAAATTTTGTATGGATATCTTAATTTGGTAATGAGAAATATGCGTTTAAGTGATTTTGAGAAGGAGACCTTGTATGGGAGCTATGACCAATTGTGGACCGATCGTGAAAAAAATGTACAGTAAGATTTCTGTAGATAAAAGCAATATTTGTGCCATAGTTTGTATGAATATCGTTAATTGGTAATGAGTTATGTGGGTTTAAGTTTTTTTCGGAAGGGAATCTTATATGGGAGCTATGACCAATTACGGACCGATTCAGAAAATTGTTTCTTTATATGAATTCTATTCGTAAAGATATCGGCATTATTCGGAAGTTATTAACAATGTGATTATGGCACCACGAGTTATATCTCTGACAAAAATTCCTCACTTTATCTGCCCAGTATTTTTTTGTAAAACATACCACATAAATCTGTGACAAAGCACAATTTTTTTGAGGTATGAGGAGGATATGTATGATGTATGTTGTATGTATTATGTATTATGTATGTATGTATGTATGTATGTATGTATGTATGTATGTATGTATGTATGTATGTATGTATGATGTATTTGTATGTATGTACGAATTTATGTTGTATGTTATGTATGTATGTATTATGTAGGTTGTATGTATTTATGTATGTATGTATGTATGTATGTAATGTATGTATGTATGTAGGGAGGATGTATGTATGTTGTATTTCTTAGTATGTATGTATGTATGTATTTTATGTATGTATGTATGTATTGTATGTATGTATGTATGTATGTATGATGTATGTATGTATGTATGTATGTATGTATGTATGTATATGTATGTATGTATGTAGTATGTATGTATGTATGTATGTATGTTAGTAGTATGTATGTATGTATGTATGTATGTATGTATGTATGTATGGTAGGTATGTATGTATGTATGTATGTATGTATGTATGTAGTATGTATGTATGTATGTATGTAGTATGTATGTATGTATGTATGTATGTATGTATGTAGTATGTATGTATGTATGTAGTTGTATGTATGTATGTATGTATGTTGATGTATGTATGTATGTATGTATGTATGTAGTATGTATGTATGTATGTATGTATGTATGTATGATGTATGTATGTATGTATGTATGTATGTATGTATGATGATGTATGTATGTATGTATGTATGTATGTATGTATGTATGTATGTATGTATGTATGTATGTATGTATGTATGTATGTATGTATGTATGTATGTATGTATGATGATGTATGTATGTATGATGTATGTATGTATGTAGTATGTATGTATGTATGTATGTATGTATGTATGTATGTATGTATGTATGTGTATGTATGTATGTATGTATGTATGTTGTATGTATGTATGTAGTATGTATGTATGTATGTAGGATGTATGTATGTATGTATGTATGTATGTATGTAGGTGTATGTATGTATATGTATGTATGTATGTATGTAGTGATGTATGTATGTATGTATGTATGTATGTATGTATGTATGTATGTATGTATGTATGTATGTATGTATGTATGTATGTAGATGTAGTATGTATGTATGTATGTATGTATGTATGTATGTATGTATGTATGTATGTATGTATGTATGTATGTATGTATGTATGATGTATGTATGTATGTATGTAGTATGTATGTATGTATGTATGTAGTATGTATGATGTATGTATGTATGTATGTATGTATGTAGTATGTATGTATGTATGTATGTAGTAGTATGTATGTATGTATGTAGTAGTATGTATGTATGTATGTATGTATGTTGTATGTATGTATGTATGTATGTATGTATGTATGTATGTATGTATGTATGTATGTATGTATGTATGTATGTATGTATGTATGTATGCTATGTAATGTATGTATGTATGTATGTATGTATGTATATGTATGTATGTATGTATGTATGTATGTATGTATGTATGTATGTATGTATGTATGTATGTATGTATGTATGTATGTATGTATGTATGTATGTATGTATGATGTATGTATGTATGTCTGTATGTATGTATGTATGTATGTATGTATGTATGTATGTATGTATGTCGTATGTATGTATGTATGTATGTAGTATGTATGTAGTATGTATGTATGTATGTATGTATGTATGTATGTATGTATGTATGTATGTATGATGTATGTATGTATGATGTATTGTATGTATGTATGTCTGTATGTATGTATGTATGTCTGTATGTATGTATGTATGTATGTATGATGATGTATGTATGTATGTTTGTATGTATGTAGTATGTATGTATGTATGTATGTAGTATGTATGTATGTATGTATATGTATGTATGTATGTATGTATGTATGTATGTATGTATGTATGTATGTATGTATGTATTGTATGTATGTCTGTATGTATGTATGTATGTATGTATGTATGTTTGTATGTATGTATGTATGTATGTCTGTATGTATGTATGTATGTATGTATGTATGTATGTATGTATGTATGTATGTATGTATATATTAAAGCATTCGTGCATTTCATACTTTCTTTGCATCCAACGCTTTTTAAGCATAATTTTTTGGTACTTAAGTTAAGAAAATAAATTTCTGTGTACAAAACCATATTTTTGCCAAATTTATTTTTGACATTATTTGGTTATGTAATGTATGGATAGCTTAATTAATTATTTTAGCTTTGACTTATGTACGTTTAAGTAATTTTCGGGAGGGGACCATGTATGGGAGCTATGACCAAATATGGACCGATCGGTAATAAATTTTAAGGTTTCATATCTGTTTATAAAAGAATATTTTTTATACCCACCATCAAAAAGATGGGGTTTATATTGATTTTGTCATTCCGTTTGTAACACATCGAAATATTGGTCATAGACCCACAAAAGTTTATATATCCTGGGTCCTTATTAAATTCTAAGACGATTTAGCCATGTCCGTTCGTCTGTCTGTCTGTTGAAAACACGATAGAGTCCGAACGGAATGTGCTAGAGGGTTTAAATTTTCCACAAATAATCTCTATTCTCTTTCTTTTCTATAAGGTTTGTTTGGTATTGAAAATGGGTCATATTGGTCCACGTTTTCGTATAGCCCCAATACAAGTGGACCCCCGAAAACCAGTTTTAACGGGCATATCTATATTAAAAGTTCGAGTATAGCGATAAAATTCGACATAAATAAGTTTCATATGAGCAAAAATCTTCCTATTAAATTTTATGAGTATCGGTCCGTAATTGACTCTACTCCTCATATAAGGTATATAATGCTCATTACTGGCGTAAAATAAGAGTATAGCAATGAAATTTGACATAATCAAATCTCTTACGATCCAAAACTTCTCTAACAAATTTTGTGTGGATGGGTCCATAATTGACCCTACCCTTCAGAAAATGATTATAATGCCAATTGCTGGCTTTAATTGGCCCAAGGATCGGTCCATAATTGATCCTACCCGCATATAGGGCCCCTTTTAGAAAGTTACTTTAACGATATTTGCTGGCTTGCAAATACGTGTACAGTTATAAAATTTGATATAAGAAACTTTTATAGGAACGAAAATTCTTTCTAGAGCGACGAAATTAGAAACGAACAAGTAAGAGTGCAATATTCGGCTGTGCCGAATCTTATATACATGGTGAAGGGTATATTTCAATAGTGTATTTAAAAAATATCAATTTTATAAAATTTAAATTTATTTCATTTTCCCGAATACCTATATCATTATTATAACAACAGCAAAACAAAAAGAACAACAACAACGCTAAACGAAATAAACACACAAAAAATAAAATACACAAGGCAGTAAAACCAACAGACATCCAAACATACGAAACGAAGTACAGAAAAAAAACAAAAACAAAATAGCAAAGTGACGATTTGACGATTTATTCCTTGAAACTGACGATTTTTGAAAAATTAAAAAAATTAAAGATTTTATATTTTTTTTTTATTTTACAGTGAAAAAAGGAAATTAATATTAAACTTGGAATTCAGTAAAAATAGAATTTATATTATAATGAAAACTAGAAATTAAATTCTAGAAGAGCTATTATGAAACATTCTAAGTCGATAAAGTGCGTTTTTAGTTTTAAGCTCTCAAAGCTTAAACATATTTTGCATCTAAATGTGTATGCTATGCACATTATTTCTTATAACTTTTGCAGAGATCGACAGATCTGAACCAAATTTTCACACTGTATAAGTTAAATCCAGTACAAACAAGTTTTGTAAAAGAACTGCTTGGGATTAATCTCGTAGAGGCTCTGCTTAAGGAATCCAAAATGTGCATATTTCATACTGTTGAAATTGCGCTGATTTTAGTGAATTAATATTATTTTTCAACACTGAACATTGATTTAAATTTAGAAAGATGCAAAAATTAAGTGACTTTAGAGCTGTTGAGAAGCAAATTTCTACACAAACAATAATTGCTGAATATATGCCTTCCAAAATCTTTTTTGTAAGGCAATAATTTTAAGATGCAATAGAGGAAAGAGTTAAAGATGCAGTAGTTATATTTATTGCTTCCAAATCAAGAATATTTTTTGCTGGGTAAGTACTTACTTACAGAAAAAAATTTTACAAACTGTTTTTTGCTTAAAAAGATTAAAATAAACTTTGAGAAATTTAAGGAAAAAGATGAACAAGTATCTATACCTAAAAACTATATGTGTACACTACGTAAATTTTAGCAGTATTTATGATTGATATTTTTAAAAATGCCAGAACATTGAAAACATTATGAGAACATTAGAAAAGAATTAACATTACTGTCGAATATTCTTCAAAACTTAAAGTTTATTGAATTTTGATCAATAATATTCCGCATTTTTCGAATTTTACATAAATATGTACTAATATTATAAATTTTTTAATATATTTCATCTTAAAATATTACAATATTTTTAATTTTTTATATAAATTTTAAGCTTTTCATATTCTCCGATTTTTTGACGATTTCTTAAAACCAAAATGACGATTATTTAAAAATTTATCGGTAAATTGACGATTTTTTCAAAAATTCATCTGGCAGCTCTGCATCCAAACCATACAAGCGCAGCGAGCTCTCCATTGAGCTATCTGGTTTATTTTCCAACACACGTACGTAACTTCCAAACTAAGAGAATGAGAGCTTGGAAGATTTTTGATGTAGTTACACATAGAGAAATCTCTGTTGTTAAACATAAAGATAAGTTCTTGTTTACCGAAAGTTATTTTTGCATATGAGACTGTTTGATATTTAATATTTATTTTAATTTTAAAATATCTCAAGAAAAATTATCATTAAATACGTAAAAAAATTGATTTAAAGAATTTTTTTCTCAGTAATTGTAAAAAATAATGGAAATTTTAATAAAGGTGAATCAACGACATAAACTCCTCCTAATCAAATACCCGCTACTATGTTAGTTCTTGATATGCAAGCTTATTTACAACATTATCCTGTAAATATTTTCAATTAATTGACATTTATAGCACTGTATATGAGCGCAAAAGTTCTTGGAGGATATTTTTATACACCTAACGATCCATTATTTGTTTCATTTTTTTAAAATCTTCCATTATTACTTTACTTTTTTACATGGAGTATATGTATATTAAGATTCATTTTGTATCTAAAGTTGCAAATAAATGCATTTCCGAGAGCAATGTTCAAAAATAATAGATCGTTTTTTAATTTTTTCCAATCCTATTCATAAAAAATCCAGAAATTTTAATGTTTTATTGTTATTTATAATACAGTACACTGTAAAGTAGTGAAGTCACTACACCAAAAACACTAAAAAATTTTACAAACTTTTCTTTCAGTGCATGGAATGCAAAAACACAAAGTGAAGTAGTGTTAGTGTGGAAAGAAAATTTTACGCTCTGCCCAAGGCGAATTCAGATAAGGTGGTGGCAGTTCTGCAACAACAACATTTTACATGTATTTTGTTTTTGCATTTGGTTTACGTAGATGTCAAAAACCATAAGTACGGCGAATTCATTTCATGAAAAATTTTTGTAAAATTTTTATATTTTATTAAAAATAAAGATAAAGATATTTAAATTTGTGAAGAAAATATATTCTGAATTGAATAATGTTTGTTTCAAACGAGAAAATCTATTCCGGCAGATTAATTTGCAAAATTTAAGTGATTTCCTGAAGTTAAATAAAACTTAATTTTTTGTGAAAAATAAACATTAAAAAGTACATATTCATGAAAATATTATATTACGAATGAATGAATATTTGTTGCGAATGGATAATTCTACTCCGGCGGAGTAATTTTCAATATTTGGCCATAATGTAGCAGCCGCCGGACGGGTAAATACTTCATATGGGTTTTGTTATATAAAGCGTTCCGGAACATACTTTTTTTAGTTAATCTCTTTATCTACATAGTGTATATATAAAACAATATTGTTTAATTTGTTAACATTTAATAGATTTCAAAATTAAGCTATATGTAAAAGTAAGCTGCCGCTGTTCGGCTAAATTCTTCATATGTGTTTCTTTATATAAAGTGTTCCGGAAGAGATTTTTTTTAGTTAATCACGTTATCTACACAATGTTAACATAAAATATAAAACGATATTTTTTAATATGTTAACATTTAATAGAAAAAAATATTTTTCCTAAATAACATATTTATATCCATACCAATTATGTCATTATTTAAATAAAATGATATTTGTTTACGAGATGCTTGGTATTTTTAGATTTTTTACATAAATAATTCAAAATATTAACGAAGTTTATCTCCGTTTAACGGAAATTTTTAAATATAAAAATGTAAACAATAACAAACTTTGACAGCTACGTAAACCAGGCGAATTAAGAAAAAAATTATCAGCTGATTGAATAACACCACCTTATCTGAATTCGCCTTGGCTTCCGATGTGTGATCCAAACATACGAAACTAAATACACTAAGAAACAAAAACAATATACACAAGGCAATGAAACACACAGCCATCCAAACGAAAAGAAACGATATACTCAAAAAAAAAAACAAGAACAATCCCAGCAAAAACTCGGTAATGGGTTGAACTTCCATAACCACTTACTTTTCAATGACTACTACTTACCGTCTGCATTACATAGAAGTATTCTAGTAATGACTTTCTTATAATCTGATATAGAATACTTTATTTTTGTCATTTTGTTTGCACATTTTATTTAATTGCGTGTTAAGAATTGTGTTTTACAAAAAAGAAAACAAAATTAGATTTGTATGTGAAAACCATTATTTGACGCGAGTTACATTCTGATCCCCATAATTAATACTGATGGCTAGTAAAGTGTAGGGAAATTTAATAGTTTTAAATTGTTTTTTTATTTTCCCACACTTTGCTAGACAGAAAGTTTTGTGAATAAATTTTAAAAGAATAAAAAAAAGACAAATAAAGCAAAAAAAAGTAAAAAAATAACAATAATAATTAACAACTTAAAAACTAGAAATATTATAAACAATTTAAAAGAAAAATTGTGAAAAGGGAGAGAAAAAATAGAAAAAATAAGTTAAAATTACAGGAACTAAAAACTTAAAAGAAAATTTTTTTCGTTTTAAACAAATACACAAGAAAAAGAAAAATGAATAGATTCGATGCTAATAGAAATCTGCAGGAAACTGATCTGCAAGAAAATATCGCTGAGTTAGAAGCGGTTCTGCGGATACAGGAACAAAAAATTATCCAGCAGCAACAACAATTGCAAGAACAACAACAGCAATTGCAAGGACAACAACTAGAACAAGCTCAACAACAACAACAACCACCACAACCATATCCTCCAAATGATGAGTTCGAATTTAATATGACGTTTTTTTTTAATTGGACTAGCACTCAGGGGATGACCCCTACTTATGCGAAGCATTGTGTTGGAACTAGGAAAATAGGTTGTGTGAAGGAGGATAGAGGGAGTAGTGTTTGTGGACATTTGATTTAAATCTTCTTATATCGAAAGTGGAAGGAAATACCTCTGCAGGAAGTTTATTCCACATACGAACAGTGCGGCTGAAGAATGAATTTTCCCTGTAATGTGTTATGCGGTCCACTGGCCAATCTACCACAAATGGTATGGGATATACGGGTATCGGAAACAAGTTCCCTAATTTCAAAGGAACACATTCCATTGTAGTATCGATAGAACAGTGAAATACAACCCACGTTGCGACGGTGCTCCAGTGAATCAATAGAGTTGGATACCCTACTGTCACCGATAAGTACCTTCGCCCTCTCCTGTACGCGGTCGAGTAGCTCCAAGATAGACTTCGAAGCTCCGGCCCATAAATGATAGTTGTATTCCATTTTCGGTCGGATATAAGTGGTGTAAATAGTTAGAAGATCAGATGAAGTGAAGTATGTCTTACACCGTTTCAAAAAACCGAGAAACTTGAATGCTTCTTTCGACACTTGAAAAAAGTGTTTAGTCCAGCGGACATCGCACTGCGGACATCGCCCAGAACATCAAGAGTTTCTGATTCCTTAATATTTACACCACCCATATATATAGATGGAACAACAATATCTGCCAAGCGTTTATGTGTTAAAAAACAACATTAAGTCTTACGGGCGTTAAAATCGACTCTGTTAACACGACCTCATTCAGAGATTTTTGTCAAGTCGTGATTAAGCGATTCATTCATATTGCGCCTCATTGCCCCAATCTCCAGAGGGCTTGGTCTATGATTGAATGAATAAGAATGGCAGATACTGCTGTCATCCGCAAAAGAGTAGATAGAGTTGGAAGTTTGACATAGAAGGTCATTTATAAAGATAAGAAATAGGGTTGGGGAGCATTGTGGTACCCCTGAATTAATCTTGAACTCGTTTGATGAGATCCCATCTATTACAACTCATATAGTGCGATCTCTGAGAAAGCTCGAAATAAATCGAGAGAAGTTATTACCGACACCAAATGCAATTAGTTTTGATACAAGTGAACCATGCCACACTCTATCAAACGCCTTTGAAATATCTAGAACCACCACTTTACTTTCGCCAAAATGGTGATTAGAATGACACCATTTCTCCGAAAGGAAGGCTAGTAAGTCTCCCGTAGAACGACCTCTACGAAAGCCATACTGGTGGTCGTTAAGTAAATTGTTGGTCTCTAAATACTTGACAAGATGGAAATTGACCATACTTTCCATAACTTTAGAAAATGCTGAACAAATTGCTATCCTCGGAAATGCTGGTAGAAGGGTGAGAGAACTACCAAACAATGCCTCCTGGGAGGATATTAAAACAAGGATTCTGCAAGAGCACCAACCGAGAAGGACCTATGCGGAAATCTTCAATCACTGCCGAACAATAAAAGTAAGGAATCTAAATGAATTATTTAATGTATTTGAAAAATATAAATTCGAAATAAACGACATATACTTAGGGGATCCATTCAAACCATATATATATATATATATATATATATATATATATATATATATATATATATATATATATATATATATAGGCCAGAGAGTGTCGTTAAGGATCTGGTAGATATATTACCAGAACAAGAAAAAATAGACGGACCTACTTATTACGACGGACCGACATTATTCTGAAATACACAAGACTTAAATTATTAGACGATATAAGAGCAATTTCCTTTCACCATAGGAAACAAAACGACAATAGGCAACAGTCAATGTTACAATGGTAGACAACAGTTACAATGGTAGACAACAACACCGAAAAAATTATTGTAACCAAGAACTAGAGCCGATGGATATCGGAATTTTGAGGGAGGAAAAAGACGTAAATTTTTCTGTAATGCTTCCTTTACAAAATTACCCATAGTAGTTGTTACAGTTGGTAGTCATAAACTTAAATGTCTCATAGACACAGGATCGGAAACAAGCATTATTAAGCCAAATTCCATCGGTAAATCATTTCCTATACAAAAAATTAATAGACCGCTTTAGTACAAAACCATAAACGGAATAAATCAGGTAACAGAGAAAATTATTACACCCATACCTATAGAATTCAAAGACTCAGGTACCTTCTCATGGAAGGTTATTAATTTCAATAGTAAAAATTATTCAGCCATAATTGGACAAAAGCTAAGATTGATGTTGAGAATGGAGGATTATTAAGCAGTTACCGTGAATCATTTTATGAAGAGGGGGATAAGTTTTATGCCACTCACGAAATTGAACATGAAATAAAAACAAACACTGACCGACCAATATATTCAAAATGATATAGATACCCACAAACTCATGAAATTGAGATTCAGAAACAGATAGAAGAGATGTTAGAACAAAATATAATTAGAGAAAGCAATTCACCATACAATAGTCCTTTGTGGGTGGTACCTAAGAAAATTGACAGTTCGGGAAGACTAAATGAAAATACAATAAGCGACAAATTTCTAATTCCAAATATCGATGGAATTTTGGACAAATTAGGAAAAGCTCAATATTTTTCTTCTATAGACCTTGCAAAAGGTTTTCACCAAATATTAATGCATGAAAATGATATAAAGAAAACCGCATTTTCCACACCTTTTGGGCATTATGAATTCATTAGAATGCCGTTTGGGCTTAAAAATGAATTAGATATAGATACCCACAAACTCATGAAATTGAGATTCAGAAACAGATAGAAGAGATGTTAGAACAAAATATAATTAGAGAAAGCAATTCACCATACAATAGTCCTTTGTGGGTGGTACCTAAGAAAATTGACAGTTCGGGAAGACTAAATGAAAATACAATAAGCGACAAATTTCTAATTCCAAATATCGATGGAATTTTGGACAAATTAGGAAAAGCTCAATATTTTTCTTCTATAGACCTTGCAAAAGGTTTTCACCAAATATTAATGCATGAAAATGATATAAAGAAAACCGCATTTTCCACACCTTTTGGGCATTATGAATTCATTAGAATGCCGTTTGGGCTTAAAAATGCTCCGCCAATATATAAATAAAATTTGTGTCGTGTATTTAGACGACATACTAATATTTAGCACTTCATTAAATGAACATATAGCAAATATAAAATTAATATTTGAAAAACTAAAGGAAGCTGGACTTAAAATTCAAATTGATAAATGTAGTTTTTCAAAAAAAGAAACTGATTTTTGGGTCACATCCTTACTTCTAAGCAGTGTTGCCATATATTTTTTGAAGAAAACTTTTTATTTTTATGAAAAAAACTTTTTTTCAACAAAAAAAACTTTTTTTGTACTAAAATTACAAAATACCCAAGAAAAATTAGTGAAAAAATGAGCAAATTGAGGAATTTTAAATAGCTTAATGATAATTGGTACAGAACTTTTCCTTAACATCAGTAGCAAGGAATTACTGGATATTGTGGTCTTAGACACCATAAATGTACACTTAAAATGTCATGATGAATCTATGTAGATTCTGGGTACTACAAGAGGAAACCTCTGAACTTTTGTAACTACCCGTCATTGGGAACTCGAAACACGAAGATTTTGTCTTACCCAGACCCAGATGATATCTTCAAACACTCACCGATTAATCCATTTATCTTCATGCGCGAATTTGGCCTAGTATGGTGAACCAATGGGCTGCACAAAATCTCTACAATATGGTCGAAGTGCATTGTGTCCTTAACGTCTATTCTAAGGAATTAAGGTCATCAACATTGGTCAATTTTTTCAGTTTTTAGGAATATCTCGAATATTAATGGTATAAAATATTGTTTTGTTAATGGTAAACATTGTTTTTTTATTTTAAACTTATTTATTGATTAAATAAAATAAAAACTAAAAAACTGTATAAATTGTAAAAAACTTTTTTATTGGAATAAAACTTGAAAACTTTTTTGAATCTCAAAAAACTTGCAAAAAAAGGGAAAACTTGACATATGGTAACACTGCTTCTAAGGGCAAACTCCAAAAAAATTGAAATTATTCAGAAGTTAAAGCTTCCGACGACGCAAAAACAAAAAAAGTCATTTTTGGGTATTACTGGATTTTTTCGAAAATTCATAAAAGACTATTCTAAAATAGCTTTCCCAATAATAAAATATTTAAAGAAAAATACAAGAATTAATGAAAGAGACCCCAATTATATTGTAGCTTTTGAAAAATTAAAGGAAATTATAACAAATCCTCCTATTCTGAGGTACCCCGATTATAAAAAGCGCTTTAAGCTAATCACAGACGCAAGTAGTTACTCGATTGGTGCAGTTTTAACCCAGGAAGGTCATCCAATTTCCTTTGCTTCGCGAACATTGACCAATCATGAACAAAACTACTCCACTATCGAAAAAGAATTATTAGCGATAGTGTGGGGGGTGAAATATTTTAGACCTTATATTTTTGGAAGAGAATTTGATCTGCAAACAGATCATCAGCCACTAAAGTTGTTACAGGCAAAATATTCGGGTAAAGATATTAATCCCCGATTGCAACGATGGTTAGTGCAGTTAGGAGAATACAATGCGAAAATTGATTATATTCCAGGGAAAGAAAATAAAATAGCCGACTTCCTCAGTCGAATTGATTGTGAGAAATGTGAAATAAACTTAGTTGATTCCGAAAATTTGGAATTCACTTTAGACGATTTTTTTAGGATCAAAAATATTAATGTAGGAGAAAACAGGAAACAATCAAATGCATCTTTAGTGGTACATACAGATCATTCTCAAGGAGAAAATCAGTCAGATAACGGTGAAACTATTCATTCACAAGAAGAAGATTTTAATGATCACATTCTCATTCTTGATACAATTGTAAATCATTTTAAATACCAAATAATTTTAACAGAAACTAAGAAAACTGAAATGGAAATAATTTTTAATAAGAAACGACTTTTTATAGATTTGCATGATATTGAGACTACTAATGTTATTAATATAGTCCAAAGACATATTGGTAAAGGAAAAATCGCAATATTTTCTGAGCTCAATGATCACCAATTCAATAAATTACAACAAATTTTAGTAGATTCATATTTTGGTATTGAGGTTAAATGTAGCTATTTTGCTAAGGACATTGAAGACGAAGATAAACTAAGGAAACAAATATCACTTTTTCATAAAAATGAAGTGGGTCATGCAGGAATTATACCGACTTATGAGGGGATAAAACATAAAATATATAACCCACAACTAAAAACAAAGATACATGAGATAATTAATAAATGTGAAATATGCTCCGGAGGGAAGTATGATCGCAATCCGATCAAGCCTAAGTTTCACGTCACAGAAACGCCAACTTCAGTTAATGAAATCGTTCATGTTGATACGTATGTGAATGGTAAGCACTCATTTATAATATTCATTGATAAATTCTCAAAACATGCCGTAGGTTTTTATTTGCCAGATAGATTATAAGCAAAATAAACGAATTTTTAGCAATAAAAGGCCCAGTCAAAAAGTTTGTTTTTGACAATGAATTTAATTCAAAAAACGTAAAGGATTTTTTGACACAAGAGAAACCCAATAGTCATACCGGAAATTCTGATATAGAACGTCTTAATAATACCTTGACTGATAAAACACAAATGACAAAAGTTATAAAATTTTATAATAACACAGTACACAGTACTATAAAATGTACTCCTTTTGACGTAATAAATGGTACCATTAATAACGAACTTATCAGAAGTAGACTAGAAAGTAAAAAAAATCACAGAAGGAATGAAAACAGGATTCATTAAAAATTATAAAAGTCTAAGGCATAAAGATGAACTGAAGTTCATTAAACGCAATTTAGTGAATATTCATGAAACCAACATTAAAAGGCCGTTCAAATTTGCAAGTTTTAGCGATTGTAATAGTCATAACAGTACAGAGAAGATGAACACTAATAATGATGACAATTTAAAATTTCAGGTGCTTGTAATGATGCTCTTGCTAATGGTGAGCATTCAACCCAACTAAGCGGATCTGCAGGTAAATTCTGTCACAGAGAGTGTTGTATTCATCAAGTTTAGAATGGGCGAAGTGGAAATTGTCAACAAAACAACTACTCTTGTACATGTCATAAACATAGTCGAAATAGAAGACATATTAAATCAAATAAAGGGAAATATAAACATTTGCTTTTACATGAAGAGATAATTTTACAAAACGAAATTAAATTGATAGAATCTAAAATGAAAACTTTAAGGCCAACTCAAAATAGAAACGAAGAGGTTTGATTAATGCAGGAGGAAGGTTCTACAAATGGCTCTTTGGGACAATGGACGATGAAGACAGACAAGAGATTCTGGAACACCTTTCCATCATTGATCAAAATTCACACAATTCCATTGAAACTTTAAATAGACAAGTGATAATAAATAATTCCTTAACCAAATCATTACATTCTCTGAAAGCTGTAGTGGAAAACGACACAAAAGAAATGAATGAGTTTTTAAAGGAGGTCAGGAATACCAATAATGAGGTGGTGAAAGAAATAATTTACTTGGACCTACTAACAAAACTTGGACCAACTAACAAAACTAAAAACATAAAATAGATACGATTCAAGATAATATAGTTTCAGCAAAAAGTGGTATTATACACCCAAGTATGTTTACTACTTGGTTTGATTTTTATAAGTTGAAAATGTTGAAAGTATGGATAATGTCTTACAGTGAGCACTCACTGATTATGGCAGTATTGATTCCAGACAATTACATTAAGACTGACTTAAAGATGATTACCCCTATTCCAAACAAACACAAATTTGAAATAGATGCGAACAACGAATACGTAATCGAACTTGATAACAAAACTTTTACATACCAAGAAAATATACCTTTAAGAATATATATATATATATATATATATATATATATATAGATATATATATATATATATATATATATATATATATATATATATATAAATATATATATCTATATATATATATATACATACATATATATATATATATATATATATATATATATATATATATATATATATATATATATATATATATATGATGAAACTCAAAATAATACGGTTCTAAATACTGAGGGTATTATATAGAACTACCGTGTTGATAATAAATCCAACTCAGGAGTTGAAGAACATTCTGAATTACAAAACTAATAACATACTTATTATAAGACAGAAATACAAATTTGTAAAAAACTAAAGAAAAATTATGCAACAAATTTATTATGCAAAAATTACATACTAATGATTTTAAGGATTACAATTAAGTGATTTTATATATGTACTTTTATATTTAGATAAGAAAATATTTTTAAACTGTTAAAATGATAATACTGAAGAAATCCAGAGTATTTCAAACATTTATCTTGATTCTGTTTTGATACAGTTTTATTTCATTTATTTCGCGACATTTATAAGTTTTTTTTATTATTAAAAGTAATAAAAATAAAAAATAAGAAAAATGTATGCAATAAGCTGAAAAAAATAATATATAAAATTTTAAATGATTTAATTGTCGAAATCCAGGAGTATTTCAGTCAAGGGATGGAGGAGTTACATTCTGATCCCCATAATTAATTCTGATGGCTAGAAAGTGTAGGGAAATTTAATAGTTTTAAATTACACTTTTTGTTTATTTTCCCACACTTTGCTAGACAGCAACGTAAGCATAACGTTGCTTAGCTTAATTTAAATAAAAATTAAATATTAAGTTTTTTAGTCTTAAGATTCAAATAAATAAAAGAGGATGTTCTGAAGAACACCAGAAAATAAAAATGATAATTTTATTTTTTATTTAAATAAAAAAACAAGATACGTAAGTCGCGCAATAAAATAGCTAAGCAGTGGTGCAGTGAATGGAACATTTGACTAACAAACCGAAGTCCCTGGTTCGTATTCTAGCTGTCTCTTTCTATTGTTAAAAACAGAACAACTTACTCAACAACTGTTTTGTAAGAGAAATTGCAAGTACTTCTTTAACTACCTATTTGTAAGCGAGCGTAGAAGTACTTGCCTCCAATGACATCACCGTGTTAAAATAATGACTCAAAATGGTAATTAAGAAATAGTGCAAAGAGGTTTTATTAGCTTTTTAACTCATTACTTTTCAATGTAAGTTTTTCCTGGGAAAATACACAACGCAATGAATAAGCAGTGTTGTTGTTGTTGCTTATTTATCAAAGCATGAAAAAAAATTTTCTTTTTTATGAAATTTTCAGAGGTTGTCTCCGATATTTATGCTCATATCTCCGTTATTTATGGACCGATTTTGCTGATTTTAAATAGCGATCTTCCCGAAAGCATGCCTAACAGAATTATTGAAGATTCGGATCTCGCCGATATCTGGGGTCCTGTAAAAACTGATTTCAACAAACATACAGACGGACATGGCTTAATCGACTCCGCTATCTATAAGTATTCAGAATATATATACTTTATAGGTTCGGAAGATTATATTTTGGTAATTACAAACGGAAAGACAAACTTATATATACCCTTCTCACGAAGATGAAGGGTATAATAAGTGTTATACAAACCGAAACATTTCTATCAAATTTTACGACAATCGGTCCATAATATATGGCTGTGCTGTGCCGAATCTCATATACCCACCATATGATGATGAATACAGTATACAACGCATTAATCCACTGCTGATTCCAAAAGATTCTTATCACCCAACACTTGAAATTACTGCATCCATTAAATTGCATTTGCCTGAATTTCGTACTCTCAACTGAAAAGTTATATCATCCATATAGAATTTTAAATCCACATAACTTTGATTTAATTCTTAATCAATTTTATGATGGCTTATTTAAATGCTTTAAAGTATGTATTCCTATGGTAAAAAGAACAATTCATAATGGTCCACCCTGGAACACGAAACAACTTTCAAGCCTGAAAAATGTGAAAAAAACATTATAAGAAATCTGGTCTACCTATTGACTACGCTAGATATTCAATATCCAGATCAGCATACAACTTGGCTCACACACAATGTTACAATAACTATATTCTTAAAGTAAAGGCAAATTTCAAAAGTAATCCGAAATCCTTCTATCAGTTTGTCAATGATGAAACTTGATGACAAAGAATCCTCAAAATATTCGGAGATTTGTGACATGTTTCCTGATTTCTTTTCCTCGTATTCCAACAAGTGACGACTCAAATTAATTGTCCATAATTACATTCATCCACTGTATTGAAAGTTATACAAAAGTTAAAATTTTTGGATAAATGTGGTCCCGACGGTGTACCTAGTTGTATTCTTCGAAACTGTTTACACCAACATGTTCTGCCGTTAACATATCAATTTAATGCATCACTTTCTATTGGTTATTTTCCTGATTCTTGGAAAAAATCATACATTATTCCTTTGTTCAAATCGGGTGTCAGATCCAACATTCCTAATTATAGAGGTATAGTTAAATTAAGTGTTATACCTAAACTCTTTGAGAATATTGTCACTGAAACCCTATCACAACAAGCTGCGACAGTCCTATCTCCATTCCAGCACGGATTTAGAAAAGGATTTTCTACTACCACTAATCTATTGGAATTTACTACTTCAGTGATTACATCATTTTGTTCCGGTTTACAAACTGATACTATCTATACGGATTTCAGTAAAGCATTCGATAAAGTTAATCATGAGCTTCTAATTTATAAGTTATAGAAGCTTGGACTTTCATCAATATTTCTTAAATGTATTTCAACATATCTTAAAAATAGATATCAATGTGTATTATTCAGAAACTGTACTCGAAAGCTATTCAAGTTATATCTGGAGTCCCACAAGGTAGCCATCTTGGTCCAATATTATTCCTAATATTTATTAATGATCTTCCTTCTTGCATTAAGAATTCCAAAATATTAATGTACGCCGATGACGTTAAGCTATTCCTAAGCTTAAATCACTCCAACCAATGTTCCTTACTTCAAGCAGATCTTGAAAATTTCAGCAAATGGTGCAATAATAATTTAATGGATCTGAATTTAAAAAAGTGTAAGCAAATGACATTCTACAGACGAAGTCCAGTACTCTGTAGATATTCGATTTATGGGTATCATCTTGATAATGTTGATGTTTTTCTTGATCTAGGCGTACTACTTGATAACAAATTAAATTTCAATTCTCATATTTCGCAAATTATTAATAAAGCTAAAGGCGTGTTTGGTTTCATCAAACGCTGGGAAAAAGAATATGTCATAAAGCAATTGTTCACATCTCTTGTGAGACTAGTTTTGGAATATGCGTCTGTTGTTTGGAATCCACAATACGAAATCCATATAAAGAGAATTGAATCCGTCCAAAACAACTTCTTTTATTTTGTCTCCGCAATCTACCTTGGAATCCCAATATTAATCTTCCATCATATAAAAGTCGACTGGCACTTATTAAATTCCCTACTCTAAAAAGTAGAAGAATATGCTTGAACATTTCATTCATTGTTAATTTATTGAATGGTATAACAAATTCGGAACTCCTACTTCGAAAAATCGAATTCATAATTCCAAATCGTCCAACAAGAAATTATATTCCTCTAAAAATCCAATATTTCCGTACAAACTATGCCAACTTTGACCCGGTGCGAAGAATGTGTGTTAAATTTAATAATCTGCATGATTTTATTGACTTTTCGACTAATCCTAGTGTTATAAAAAGGAGTATCATGCAACGTTTAAACCAATAGCTAAATTTGGATTTCCTGTTATATTATTTAATTTGTAATAATAGAATATATAAAACTTAATTGTGATGTATAAAACATGCTAGCCTGTAAGAAATTGTAATTTCTTTGGCGAACTAAATAAATAAATAAATAAAAAGCCATATTTGTGCACAATCTTGTATCGATATCTTAAATTAGTAATGAGTTATGTGCGCTTAAATGATTTTCGGGAGGGCACCTTGTATGGGAGCTATGACCAAATGTTGACCAATCCGAACAAGTAAGAGTGCTATATTCGGCTGTGCCGAATCTCATATACCCACCATCAAACCGTATGCCGTAAAAGGAATGCTCCCCTATAAATATCAGGATGATATTTGGAATATGGCTTAAGTCAATTATGGACCGAGGTCTTTTGAACTAACAAAATATTAATTTTGAGAGTGAACGTATGAGTAATTTTCTGAAGAGGACCTTTTATGCGTCAATTATGAGCCGATATTCATAAAATTTTGATTTTGTTTTGTATAGACCTTGTTTATGTCAAATCTCATCGTTGTACTCGTATTTGCATCACCACAACTCTTTCCTGAAGGGAACCTTTTATAAGGGCTAGGATCAGTTATAGGTCAGTCTTCATTAAATTCGGAAAGAAGAATTATGTTCCTAAGTATAAACTTTTTTATGTCGATTTTCATTGCTGTACTAGTAATTTTCTGAAAGCCCCTCAGCAAATTTTCTAAAAAGACCTTATATGAGGGGTACGGTCAATTATTACCTATCATAACTTTTTGTTGACCGATTTTGGTTCATATAAAACTTGTTTACTTGAATATCATTGCTGTACTCGCATTGTTATGCCAGTAATTAGCGTTAAAGTAATTTTCTGAAGGGGGCTTATATGGGTGTTTGTTTGGTATTTCGCATGAAATTCGGTAGCAAGATTAACGTTTTTTATATCGAATTTCATAACTCATATTGTAAAGCCAGCAATGATCGCTTAAATAATTTTATAGATCTTATATGGAGGGTAGGGTCAATTATGGACCGATTTTTATTTATTTATTTACTATCAATATTTAAACAATTTTTGAATATTAGCAAAGTATTTAAACAAATTCCCAGCTAAAAACGATCATATATGATTATATATGAACATGTATGAAAATGTATGAACATATAAGGTTTCATATATGAAAATGTATGGGTTCATATATTAACATATATGAACAATTTTATCATATATGGATGCATATATGGAACCATGTATGGAGAATTGAATCATATATGGCGTCATATATGGGAGAATATATGCGCTTTGTCATATGTGGGATCATATATGAACATTAAATATATGGATTCATCTATATATAATATTGTAATATATGCAATCATATTATGAAAATATATAAGTTCAAAAATTAATGCTATGTTCCATATGTGGAATCCTTTATGAATCTATGGCAGTGGGTACTTGTATGTATGTATGCTATGTATGTATGTATGTATGTATGTATGTATGTATGTATGTATGTATGTATGTATGTATGTATGTATGATGTATGTATGTATGTAGTATGTATGTATGTATGTATGTATGTATGTATGTATGTATGTATGTATGTATGTAGTATGTATGTATGTATGATGATGTATGTATGTATGTATGTATGTATGTATGTATGTATGTATGTATGTATGTATGTATTGTATGTATGTATGTATGTATGTATGTATGTATGTCTGTATGTATGTATGGTATGTATGTATGTATGTTTAGTTAATTATTTTATTAAAGGACTACAACATTGTATATACAATAAAAAAATTATAATTTTATTATGAACCACGCCACAACAACACTCTAAATCACCCCACACAAACCACCTTTCCCGCCCACCGAAATATAAAACACAATTTAAAACAATATCATCAGTTAGTATAATAGCTTTTTTTATTTCAACTGTTTATCTTAAACATAATACAATTAATTCTTACAACCTACTTATATAGTTAATTCCTAACACTACTTATTTTCTATAAAATAATCTGTCATATCGGTATACATATCCAGAAGGTAATATAAGTCCTTTAAATCTTCCTTGTTTTGAGATGATAGAGTTTCATAACAAATCCATCTTTTTCGCATAGTTGAAAGAAAGGATCAGAAGATAGAAGTAAACTACAGTGCCATTAAAATAGTGTAACTCTTCGAAGCAACTCCTTGTCGATTCCAGTTATTTTTAAAGTAATTTCAAAATCACGAAAAAACCTTCTCGCCGTAATACCGTCATTTGTACTACCGCAACTTGGAAGTGGTTTGTCAATGTTTAATCCCCATCTGAACTTTAAATTCTTCTTGGATTCTGCTTTTTTCCGCAGCTCTCAGTTCTTTCAATTCTTCATTATTTTTTGTTGATTTAGTAAGATTCTCTGGCACACTTCTATATTGAGGTCGTATGCTATGTGTAAAAAGTAATCCAAAAATCGTATTCTGGCATGAAGTGGTGAAATTCCGAAAGACAGGACTTCTTCATTAATACTTCTGCTTTTGTTTATATTTGAGAATTGCGACTTTTTCTCATTACATATTTAGCATCTCCAGAAGGAAGAAGTTTCTGTTAAGCTTAGCTGATATGATACGTTAATAGAGAATTCCTTTATTTTTATGCAAATGGGCTCCAGTGCATTTATTCGTCTTTTAAATATTCCACTAAATCTTTTGTTGTTTTCTTTGACTCCTTTTTATATTCAAATCCAATGGGTCTACAAAAATTTTTTTGAACCCGGAGTTGTATTGATCCATATATCTTCAAATGAATTTGCGATGCTTGACGATGATGGATTAAGGGAATATGAACGAATTCGTAATGGCACTAATGATGACATAAATACACTTTGTAGTCTGCTAATGTCCGACTTCCACAAGCCTGTTTGTATTCTGGAAGTGCTTATAAACTGTCACATCCCCACTTACACATTAAGACAACATCACAGATATGAATTTTCCTTAGTTGGTCATCTGAAAAGTCTGACACAATTCTTGATGCTGTGTTTTCGAGCAAAGATGATGTATCAATACAAGCTTCCACATCATTAACAGCAATAGGTGATGGTAGGATAGTTTGTTTTTTTTTTCCTGGATCGCCTTGTATGATGGTAATATATTGTGTCCTTTTTCATGCGGAGCTTTCCTTAATATTTGGTACTTATTTCGACTGAGACCCAGTTCGAACATAAGCGCTATTGCTTCCTCTTCAGTAAAATTTGATTGTGATGTTGGAGTTGGTATACTTTCCACAATTCGCTTAAGTCGTTTTGGTGATGCATTAGGAAGATTAGTTGCAATATGTACGACATCCATAGGTTGGTTTTCCTTTTTCAGCATTTCGTTAAATGTATCAGCAATTTCCTCATTTGAGATTGAAAAAGTTTTTGTGCGACCCTCTTTTTTTTACCTTGAACATAAGTCTTCGTATGACTTGCAAGGCGCTCCTGTTGATGTGTTGTAAGTTGAGATTTCCGTAGTAGCTTCCATCCAACTACAAAATTTTAATCGAAATTTCTTTTGATTTCAATCCACAGACTTACTTTTTACATCAAAAAGTTTTAAAAGTTTTCAATTTTTGATATGCCTGTTTTGTCTACTTTTCTACTATATGTAGTTTTTATATAATTTGAAATGTCTTCAATTCTTTCTGGCCCTTTTGAAGATACACTCCATAAAACGGAACACAACTCTTCGTACTTTAATGGAATCTTCATTGTAGATTTATTAAATGTGGTACTTAAAATCTAAGAAGTTTACTTATATACCAATTCTTGTCATTTCCGATACAGGTATTCCAAAATAAAAAATTACGAATTGACTACCTATTAACATTTAGGACTATATTACTATAACCTGTAATTCAGTCATTGATATTTCTTATTAGTGAATGAATCGAAATTATCATTACCTGTATATTTTTTACCTACATGATCATAAACGAAACAGAACGAAATGATTTGTCGAAAAAATTTAGGTAAAAAATAGTTATACATTTTTTAAAATTTAAGCATAATAGGACCTTTCAATTATAAGGATAAGCAAACAAATAGAAAATAGGTAAATATAAGATTTAAATATGTTCTGTCATACTTAATACTAAAATATGAAAAAGATGAAATTAAAGGACACAGGTTTAAATGAAAATGTTTTGAATGTAATTGAGATATTGGCTTGACATTTTTTGTAAAGGGTCGAGAATTTCCATATCTAACTAAAAAAGATATTAAGGGATAAATATGGACTAAATTGTTGTAGCTATCTGCGACCCTATTAAAATTTTGATATAAGTCATAGTTTTAGAAATTGAACAAATATGTAATATATGACAAAATCTTTATTTATGAACAAAACTCAATGAAATTTTCAACGCTTGTTAAATTTGTCATTTCAAATAAGAAAATGCAAAAAATTGAAAAGGTCAAAGGGCATCTCGCAATTCCCAAAAATAGGAATGAAAATCCCAAAAATGGGATTTTTTTACTTTTTCGCCTATAGGGTCCACATTTCTTTCAGGGCTGGGAAAATACTTTTGAAGTAAATAGAAAACGTATTGAGGTTTCCAAAACTGCTTTCAGTTTTCTGATCCCAGCTTTGGGATTTAGAACATGTCGCCCAAAGTTGAAGTTTTGATAAAAAATAGGTCATATTCGGAAGGACGCAGTGGCAACATTTTCAAAAAATAGGACAAGTTTTTTACGCCAAAGCGTTCTGCGTAAAGATACCTTTTAGAAAACTATAAAATTGTTATATGTTCTTAAAGAAAATTTTTTTTTATTAATAAAGAGTTAAGACACATTTTTGGCAAAAAACTCCAAAAATCTAAAATTTTTTGAATTTTTAAATTAAAAAACGTATATTTTTGGATCTGTAAATGATATTGATCTGAAATTTTTTGTATATATATATTGAGTCCATTTGGTCAAAATTACGCCCGGTATTCAAAATAAGGCGGACCAAGGCATGGTAAATTTTGTATCACTAAATTTTTAAATGCCTAGATCTCGTCGAGCGCTTTGTATTTGGGTGAAAAACAAAAAAGTGGCACGAGTTTAAACATTTTACATGTCGTAGGTACCCTACTTTGAGCCGCCACAGTGCCGTCCCTGGGGCATCTGCAGGGTTCATCTTCAAAACTTAAACTCGAATACTCCTTGGCTACGCTCAAACCAAATTTTATCCCGATCGGATCAGCCGTTTTAGAAATGCCAGATTTATTTCCAAAAAATTTCCATTCTGCCCCACTGTGCAGTGGATTAACTAAGTTTTTTGCCTACCTTTTGCCTTGTTTTTTGTTCATAAATAAAATTCAAAAAACAGGTAAAAAGTTTAATTTATGTTTTCCAATTAAAAATAGAGTGTGTAGAATGAAAAATATATTAAAATAAAAATGTTGGTGCATTTGTAGTTGCATTTTATTATTTTTCATCAGAATTTGCGAGTCAATAAAGTATTTTGCATATTGAAAATTCCAGTTAATTTCGTTGGGATTTTTTAAATTATTTTTTAATTGCTTTTTGGAATTTATTGTTTTATGTTAAAAGGACACGTGTTAGGTTTTTTTCAATTGTATTTTTCAAAAATCATATCCTCATTGTGTGAAAATGTGAAGTTATTTGCGTTAAAAATGTTTAAAGGGAAATAATGAGGCAATTCCAATATAAAAATTTGTTTTAGATTTTTAGAACAAGTGTAAATCAATGAAATTCAATTATGAGATGTTTAATCAATCATTAAGAAATATAAATATAGAAATTGATGAAATATAGAATTGATGAAAATTGACAAAGAATATTAAAAAACGCACTGAGTTGTCTTTCAAAATCTTTAACTGCCAAAGGAGAGCGACTTGTATCCAAGAAAAAACCATTGAAGTCCTCACTTATCTTCTCCAAAGTCCATATACGAACTTAAAAGAACACTATGTTTAAATGTAGACCTCTCAACAGACCTTAGGTTGCTTGGAAACAATATAAAGTGAACTATCGTGTGGTACAGGAAAAATACTTAATTTAGATATTTACAAATAGAAGCGGTTTCTCATCACCTAAGGTCCACAAAAGCAATATTTTTCAGCTAATACATTACACTTATATATAGTTAGAACCCAAATCAAGAATAACTATCCAGATCCAACTACGCCTACTGTATTTTATTCATAAAATAAAGCATTTAAAATATGATGTAGAAAATCAAGATTTTAGCATGTAATAGTTCTATAGTGGTATACGGTGATATTCCCATACTAGAGTAGATAGGATGGTACTTAGTGTTAGCTTTATTGAATTAGAATCATATTATACAATCTATATATCATGAATTCCAGGAAAGAACACAGAAAAACTAACAATTTTTGACCTCATGTCTTCCAATTTCCTTCATATTATCAATATATGTTTCTTGATGAAGAAAATAAAACAACTTCGTTGTTTATTTTCAAAAATTTCAAGAAACGCGATTTTTTATTGCGATTTTAATTTGTCCGAAAACTACATAAAATCAAAAAAGTATAAAATTTTGAACCTTTATATCATGAGAGTTTATATCGGATTTTTTGATTATAACCCAATCTATTACTGTGGATGAGCTCTTTCATTCAAATATAATTTTTATATTAAAAAGTTTAAGGTAGTGCATTATTTATTCAATGCACTTTTTGAATGCATTTTTGAATAAATCGTTTATATTGAAAAATTTTTAAATTTTATTGATATTTTATGCATTAACAGAATTTAAAACTGCTTAAATACATTACTGATCACAATTGGGATTCAAATATTTAAATTGGATTACAACTAATGTACACTTTCATAAAATGCATTTTCTAAATAATATTTGTTATCAATCAAATTTAAAAATTTTCCAATATAAAACATTTAAAAAAAAATCGAAAAAATGGATGTAATGAACGTCACAAAAAATATTTTATATATTGCATAAAAAGCTTCAAATAATCGACTTATGCACATTTAAACAATTGTAAACAGGGAGAACGATTTCAAAAATGCATTCAAAAAGTGCATTTGAATAAATAATGCACTACCTTAAACTTTTAATATAAAAATTATATTTGAATGAAAGAGCTCATCCACAGTAATAGATTGGGTTATAAATCAAAAAATCCGATATAAACTCTCAATGATATAAAGGTTTTAAAATTTTATACCTTTTTGATTTTATGTAGTTTTCGAACAATTAAAATCGCAATAAAAATCGCGTTTCTTGAAATTTTTATGACTTTAATGTTGATATGTCTTATGTGTCGAATAAGTTATGTGTTTACAAAAAATAAAGAAATCTGAAGACCATCGGTCAATTCTTATTTGATTTCTCATGGAATTCATGATATATAAAAATGAATGTGTGTTTGTTTGTATGTTTTGAACGTTCTATACTATTAAACGGCTGAATCGATTTTCTTCAAATTTTCACAGCGCATGTTTGCATGTCTGGAATAGGTAATGGGCTACCTTTTATTTTGAAATTCCAAGTGGCGGGGTGTCACGCCCATATTAAGAAAATATGAAATGCGTATATTTGAGATAATATAACAGTTAGAGTCCTCAAATTTTTGTCGGAGCCACTTTAGTGTCAATATGATTATTTAGGACAAAAAGTAGGCGGACTAGCATTAGGGGGCGTGGCACTTCCCATATATATCAAATACAAAAATTCGTTTATCTTGGAAACTATTACAGTAAAAATCTTAAATATTGTACGAATAACTTTAACGTCCATTTTAAACATTTTGGGTAATAAATTGGCGGACTACCCATGAGGGGAGCGGCACCTCCCATATTAATTAATACAAAAATTCGTTTATCTGGGAAACTAATGGAACTAAATTCTTCAAAATTTTGCACGAAGAACTTAATATTCATCTGAACATTGGGAGGAAAAAAGCGGACTTTCATCTAGGGGGTCTTGAAGGCCCCATATGAATTAAATAGAAAAATTCATATATCTGAGAAACTATTAGAGCTAGAATCTTCAAATTTTACTTGAAGACTTTTGACATTCATCTGAACATTTAGAGTATAACGGGCGGACTTTCAAAGGGGAACTTTGCACATCCCATATGAATTAAATATAAAATTTCGTTTATCTGGGAAACTAATAGAACTTGATTCTTAAAATTTTGCACAAATTATTTTTAATATTCATCTGAACGTTTTGGGGGAAAAAGTGCGGCTTTCATCTGGGGAGCTTGAAGCCCCCACTGAGAAAATATTAGAGCTAGAATCTTAAAATTTTACATGAAGAACTTTGACATTCATGGGAACATTTAGAGAATAACGGGCGGACTTTCAATGGGTGGCTTGGCACCACATATATGAATTAATTACAAAATTTCGTGTATCTTGGAAACTCTTACATTCTTCAAATTTTTCATTGGTAGATAGAAATTGGCGATATAGAAACAGGCGAACTTGCAATAATTTGCTTGACATCTCTCATATATAACATATTGTAAATCTGGAAAACTATTGTAGTTAGAATCTTCAAAATCGTATTAAGTGGGTTTTTATACCCACCATCAAAAAGATGGGGGGTTATATTGATTTGTCATTCCGTTTGTAACACATCGAAATATTGGTCATAGACCCACAAAAGTATATATATTCTGGGTCCTCATTTAAATTCTAAGACGATCTATCCATGTCTGTCCGTCCGTCTGTCTGTCTGTTGAAAGCACGATAGAGTCCGAATGGAAAGAGCTGAAATTCACATAAATATTCTTTTAGGGTAAGGTTTGTTTGGTATTGAAAATGGGCAATATCGGTCCACGTTTTCGGATAGCGCCCATACAAGTGGCCCTCGAAAAGCAGCTTTAACAGCCATAACTTGTTTAAAAATACGAACATAGCGATGAAATTCGACATAAGTAAGTTTCTTGTGATCCAAAATCACTATGCAAAATTTATGAGGATCGGTCCATAATTGACCCTACCCCCTTAAATAAGGTCCCCTTCAGAAAATTACTTTAACGCTTATAACTGGCCTAAAAATACGAGTATATAGATGAAATTCGACATAAGAAAGTTTCATTCGAGTCAAACGAGGTTTGATGGTGGGTATATAAGATTCGGCATAGCCGAATATAACACTCTAACTTGTTTATTTCTACATATTGCTTTTAGGGTAGCAAAGCACACTGGGTATAGCTAGTTCTAAATAAAATTCACACAGTACTCCCCAAATATATGGGGTTTCCGTAATGTAGTTTTTGTTTATCAATACAAAATGACCAAAAACCCAGATTATTTTGTTATAATATGTAGTTTTATACCCCACTAAACATTTCTTCTAGGTCCAAATCCACTGATTTTCTAGTATATCATGTATCCTTTTCAAAATGACTTATTACTTTCGAAACAAAATCAAAGAAGAAACGATAGATTTCATGTTAAGTCAAATATTGATAATTCTTATAGGTATATAGGATAATAAATCGGTTAAAGAAATGTCCAAATTTAGTCGTACCACTACTTAAATATCTATAAAATTTTATTTTAATATACAGGAGTAACAAAAATGTAAAATTGTATAAAATTATACAGCAATATTAAAAAAAAATAAACAAAAAACCTAAAAAGTAAATACTTTATTGACCTAAAAAATTAACAATACGTTAACATTTTACCAAAATCTCGTTAGTTAATATCACAATTTTACTTTTTTTGGTAGAAAATTAAAATATAAGATATTCTTTAAAAAACACAACAAACAAATTGCTTAACTTTGAAAAAAATAATTGTTCAGACAAAGTTCAGACAAAAATATACTTTTTTAATTTAAAAATTCAAAAAATTTTAGATTTTTGCCCGTTTTTTTGGCAAAAATGTGTCTTAATTCTTTTATTAATAAGATTAAATTTTCTTTAAGAGCATATAACAATTTTATAGTTTTCTAAAAGGTATCTTTACGCAGATCGCTTTGGCGTAAAAAACCTATTTTTTATCAAAACTTCAACTTTGGGCGACATGTTCTAAAATCCCAAAGCTTGGATCAGAAACCTGAGAGCAGTTTTGGAAACCTCAATATGTTTTCTATTTACTCCAAAAGTATTTTCCCAGCCCTGAAAGAAATGTGGACCCTATGGGCAAAAAAGTAAAAAATCCAATTTTTGGGATTTTCATTCCTATTTTTGGGAATTGCGGGATGCCATTTGACCTTTTTGCATTTTCTTATTCGAAATGACAAATTTAACAAGCGTTGAAAATTTCATTGAGTTTTGTTCATAAATAAAGATTTTGTCATATATTACATATTTGTTTAATTTCTAAAACTATGATTTATATCAAAATTTTAATAGGGTCGCAGATAGCTACAACAATTTAGTCCATATTTATCCTTTAATATCATTTTTAGTTAGATATGGAAATTCTCGACCCTTTACA
This sequence comes from Lucilia sericata, assembly GCF_015586225.1. Classification (NCBI taxonomy): domain Eukaryota; kingdom Metazoa; phylum Arthropoda; class Insecta; order Diptera; family Calliphoridae; genus Lucilia; species Lucilia sericata. Next base: position 307,148 of record NW_023994413.1, on the reverse strand, counting down.
AACAATTTCAAGCCAATATCTCAATTACATTTAAACCTGTGTCCTTTAATTTCATCTTTTCATATTTTAGTATTAAGTATGACAGAACATACATTTGGTGTTGAATTAAATATTTGGACAATTTTTAAAAATTATTTAGTTAATTATTTTATTAAAGACTACAACATTGTATATACAATAAAAAAATTATAATTTTATTATGAACCACGCACAACAACACCTAAATCACCCCACACAAACCACCTTTCCCGCCCACCGAAATATAAAACACAATTTAAAACAATATCATCAGTTAGTATAATAGCTTTTTTTATTTCAACTGTTTATCTTAAACATAATACAATTAATTCTTACAACCTACTTATATAGTTAATTCCTAACACTACTTATTTTCTATAAAATAATCTGTCATATCGGTATACATATCCAGAAGGTAATATAAGTCCTTTAAATCTTCCTTGTTTTGAGATGATAGAGTTTCATAACAAATCCATCTTTTTCGCATAGTTGAAAGAAAGGATCAGAAGATAGAAGTAAACTACAGTGCCATTAAAATAGTGTTAACTCTTCGAAGCAACTCCTTGTCGATTCCAGTTATTTTTAAAGTAATTTCAAAATCACGAAAAAACCTTCTCGCCGTATTGCCGTCATTTGTACTACCGCAACTTGGAAGTGGTTTGTCAATGTTTAATCCCATCTGAACTTTAAATTCTTCTTGGATTCTGCTTTTTTCCGCAGCTCTCAGTTCTTTCAATTCTTCATTATTTTTTGTTGATTTAGTAAGATTCTCTGGCACACTTCTATATTTGAGGTCGTATGCTATGTGTAAAAAGTAATCCAAAAATCGTATTCTGGCATGAAGTGGTGAAATTCCGAAAGACAGGACTTCTTCATTAATACTTCTGCTTTTGTTTATATTTGAGAATTGCGACTTTTTCTCATTACATATTTAGCATCTCCAGAAGGAAGAAGTTTCTGTTATGGCATTGCTGACCTTTCCATCAATCATTGTTAAGCTTAGCTGATATGATACGTTAATAGAGAATTCCTTTATTTTTATGCAAATGGGCTCCAGTGCATTTATTTCGTCTTTTAAATATTCCACTAAATCTTTTGTTGTTTTCTTTGACTCCTTTTTATATTCAAATCCAATGGGTCTACAAAAATTTTTTGAACCCGGAGTTGTATTGATCCATATATCTTCAAATGAATTTGCGATGCTTGACGATGATGGATTAAGGGAATATGAACGAATTCGTAATGGCACTAATGATGACATAAATACACTTTTGTAGTCTGCTAATGTCCGACTTCCACAAGCCTGTTTGTATTCTGGAAGTGCTTATAAACTGTCACATCCCCACTTACACATTAAGACAACATCACAGATATGAATTTTCCTTAGTTGGTCATCTGAAAAGTCTGACACAATTCTTGATGCTGTGTTTTCGAGCAAAGATGATGTATCAATACAAGCTTCCACATCATTAACAGCAATAGGTGATGGTAGGATAGTTTGTTTTTTTTTTCCTGGATCGCCTTGTATGATGGTAATATATTGTGTCCTTTTTCATGCAGAGCTTTCCTTAATATTTGGTACTTATTTCGACTGAGACCCAGTTCGAACATAAGCGCTATGCTTCCTCTTCAGTAAAATTTGATTGTGATGTTGGAGTTGGTATACTTTCCACAATTCGCTTAAGTCGTTTTGGTGATGCATTAGGAAGATTAGTTGCAATATGTACGACATCCATAGGTTGGTTTTCCTTTTTCAGCATTTCGTTAAATGTATCAGCAATTTCCTCATTTGAGATTGAAAAAAGTTTTTGTGCGACCCTCTTTTTTTTACCTTGAACATAAGTCTTCGTATGACTTGCAAGGCGCTCCTGTTGATGTGTTGTAAGTTGAGATTTCCGTAGTAGCTTCCATCCAACTACAAAATTTTAATCGAAATTTCTTTTGATTTCAATCCACAGACTTACTTTTTACATCAAAAAGTTTTAAAAAGTTTTCAATTTTTGATATGCCTGTTTGTCTACTTTTCTACTATATGTAGTTTTTATATAATTTGAAATGTCTTCAATTCTTTCTGGCCCTTTTGAAGATACACTCCATAAAACGGAACACAACTCTTCGTACTTTAATGGAATCTTCATTGTAGATTTATTAAATATGGTACTTAAAATCTAAGAAGTTTACTTATATACCAATTCTTGTCATTTCCGATACAGGTATTCCAAAGTAAAAAATTACGAATTGACTACCTATTAACATTTAGGACTATATTACTATAACCTGTAATTCAGTCATTGATATTTCTTATTAGTGAATGAATCGAAATTATCATTACCTGTATATTTTTACCTACATGATCATAAACGAAACAGAACGAAATGATCTGTCGAAAAAATTTAGGTAAAAAATAGTTATACATTTTTTAAAATTTAAGCATAATAGGACCTTTCAATTATAAGGATAAGCAAACAAATAGAAAATAGGTAAATATAAGATTTAAATATGTTCTGTCATACTTAATACTAAAATATGAAAAAGATGAAATTAAAGGACACAGGTTTAAATGAAAATGTTTTTGAATCTTTATTTATGAACAAAACTCAATGAAATTTTCAACGCTTGTTAAATTTGTCATTTCAAATAAGAAAATGCAAAAATTGAAAAGGTCAAAGGGCATCTCGCAATTCCCAAAAATAGGAATGAAAATCCCAAAAATGGGATTTTTTACTTTTTCGCCTATAGGGTCCACATTTCTTTCAGGGCTGGGAAAATACTTTTGAAGTAAATAGAAAACGTATTGAGGTTTCCAAAACTGCTTTCAGTTTTCTGATCCCAGCTTTGGGATTTTAGAACATGTCGCCCAAAGTTGAAGTTTTGATAAAAAATAGGTCATATTCGGAAGGACGCAGTGGCAACATTTTCAAAAAATAGGACAAGTTTTTTACGCCAAACCGTTCTGCGTAAAGATACCTTTTAGAAAACTATAAAATTGTTATATGTTCTTAAAGAAAATTTTATTTTATTAATAAAAGAGTTAAGACACATTTTTGGCAAAAAACTCCAAAAATCTAAAATTTTTTGAATTTTTAAATTAAAAAACGTATATTTTTGGATCTGTAAATGATATTGATCTGAAATTTTTTGTATATATATATTGAGTCCATTTGGTCAAAATTACGCCCGGTATTCAAAATAAGGCGGACCAAGGCATGGTAAATTTTGTATCACTAAATTTTTAAATGCCTAGATCTCGTCGAGCGCTTTGTATTTGGGTGAAAAACAAAAAAGTGGCACGAGTTTAAACATTTTACATGTCGTAGGTACCCTACTTTGAGCCGCCACAGTGCCGTCCCTGGGGCATCTGCAGGGTTCATCTTCAAAACTTAAACTCGAATACTCCTTGGCTACGCTCAAACCAAATTTTATCCCGATCGGATCAGCCGTTTAGAAATGCCAGATTTATTTCCAAAAAATTTCCATTCTGCCCCACTGTGCAGTGGATTAACTAAGTTTTTTGCCTACCTTTTTTAAGAGAGCCTTGTTTTTTGTTCATAAATAAAATTCAAAAAACAGGTAAAAAGTTAATTTATGTTTTCCAATTAAAATAGAGTGTGTAGAATGAAAATATATTAAATAAAAATGTTGGTGCATTTGTAGTTGCATTTTATTATTTTTCATCAGAATTTGCGAGTCAATAAAGTATTTTGCATATTGAAAATTCCAGTTAATTTCGTTGGGATTTTTAAATTATTTTTTAATTGCTTTTTGGAATTTATTGTTTTATGTTAAAAGGACACGTGTTAGGTTTTTTTCAATTGTATTTTTCAAAAATCATATCCTCATTGTGTGAAAATGTGAAGTTATTTGCGTTAAAAATGTTTAAAGGGAAATAATGAGGCAATTCCAATATAAAAAATTTGTTTAGATTTTTAGAACAAGTGTAAATCAATGAAATTCAATTATGAGATGTTTAATCAATCATTAAGAAATATAAAATATAGAAATTGATGAAATATAGAATTGATGAAAATTGACAAAGAATTATTAAAAAAACGCACTGAGTTGTCTTTCAAAATCTTTAACTGCCAAAGGAGAGCGACTTGTATCCAAGAAAAAACCATTGAAGTCCTCACTTATCTTCTCCAAAGTCCATATACGAACTTAAAAGAACACTATGTTTAAATGTAGACCTCTCAACAGACCTTAGGTTGCTTGGAAACAATATAAAGTGAACTATCGTGTGGTACAGGAAAAATACTTAATTTAGATATTTACAAATAGAAGCGGTTCTCATCACCTAAGGTCCACAAAAGCAATATTTTTCAGCTAATACATACACTTATATATAGTTAGAACCCAAATCAAGAATAACTATCCAGATCCAACTACGCCTACTGTATTTTATTCATAAAATAAAGCATTTAAAATATGATGTAGAAAATCAAGATTTTAGCATGTAATAGTTCTATAGTGGTATACGGTGATATTCCCATACTTAGAGTAGATAGGATGGTACTTAGTGTTAGCTTTATTGAATTAGAATCAATATTATACAATCTATATATCATGAATTCCAGGAAAGAACACAGAAAAACTAACAATTTTTGACCTCATGTCTTCCAATTTCCTTCATATTATCAATATATGTTCTTGATGAAGAAAATAAAACAACTTCGTTGTTTATTTTCAAAAATTTCAAGAAACGCGATTTTTATTGCGATTTTAATTTGTCCGAAAACTACATAAAATCAAAAAAGTATAAAATTTTGAACCTTTATATCATTGAGAGTTTATATCGGATTTTTTTGATTTATAACCCAATCTATTACTGTGGATGAGCTCTTTCATTCAAATATAATTTTTATATTAAAAAGTTTAAGGTAGTGCATTATTTATTCAAATGCACTTTTTGAATGCATTTTTGAAATCGTTCTCCCTGTTTACAATTTTTTAAAAGTACATAAGTCGATTATTTGAAGCATTTTATGCAAAATATAAAAATATTTTGTTGTGACGTTTATTACATCTATTTTTGTCGATTTTTTTTAATGTTTTATATTGAAAAATTTTTAAATTTTATTGATATTTTATGCATTTAACAGAATTTAAAACTGCTTAAAATACATTACTGATCACAATTGGGATTCAAATATTTAAATTGGATTACAACTAATGTACACTTTCATAAAAATGCATTTCTAAATAATATTTGTTATCAATCAAATTTAAAAATTTTCCAATATAAAACATTTAAAAAAAAAATCGAAAAAATGGATGTAATGAACGTCACAAAAAAATATTTTTATATATTGCATAAAAAGCTTCAAATAATCGACTTATGCACATTTAAAAAATTGTAAACAGGGAGAACGATTTCAAAAATGCATTCAAAAAGTGCATTGAATAAATAATGCACTACCTTAAACTTTTTAATATAAAAATTATATTTGAATGAAAGAGCTCATCCACAGTAATAGATTGGGTTATAAATCAAAAAAATCCGATATAAACTCTCAATGATATAAAGGTTTAAAATTTTATACCTTTTTGATTTTATGTAGTTTTCGAACAATTAAAATCGCAATAAAATCGCGTTTCTTGAAATTTTTATGACTTTAATGTTGATATGTCTTATGTGTCGAATAAGTTATGTGTTTACAAAAAAATAAAGAAATCTGAAGACCATCGGTCAATTCTTATTTGATTTCTCATGGAATTCATGATATATAAAAATGAATGTGTGTTTGTTTGTATGTTTGAACGTTCTATACTATTAAACGGCTGAATCGATTTTCTTCAAATTTTCACAGCGCATGTTTGCATGTCTGGAATAGGTAATGGGCTACCTTTTATTTTGAAATTCCAAGTGGCGGGGTGTCACGCCCATATTAAGAAAATATGAAATGCGTATATTTGAGATAATATAACAGTTAGAGTCCTCAAATTTTGTCGGAGCCACTTTAGTGTCAATATGATTATTTAGGACAAAAAGTAGGCGGACTAGCATTAGGGGGCGTGGCACTTCCCATATATATCAAATACAAAAATTCGTTTATCTTGGAAACTATTACAGTAAAAATCTTAAAATATTGTACGAATAACTTTAACGTCCATTTAAACATTTTGGGTAATAAATTGGCGGACTACCCATGAGGGGAGCGGCACCTCCCATATTAATTAAATACAAAAATTCGTTTATCTGGGAAACTAATGGAACTAAATTCTTCAAATTTTGCACGAAGAACTTAAATATTCATCTGAACATTGTGGAGGAAAAAAGCGGACTTTCATCTAGGGGGTCTTGAAGGCCCCATATGAATTAAATAGAAAAATTCATATATCTGAGAAACTATTAGAGCTAGAATCTTCAAATTTTACTTGAAGACTTTTGACATTCATCTGAACATTTAGAGTATAACGGGCGGACTTTCAAAGGGGAACTTTGCACATCCCATATGAATTAAATATAAAATTTCGTTTATCTGGGAAACTAATAGAACTTGATTCTTAAAATTTTGCACAAATTATTTTAATATTCATCTGAACGTTTTGGGGAAAAAGTGCGGGCTTTCATCTGGGGAGCTTGAAGCCCCCACTGAGAAAATATTAGAGCTAGAATCTTAAATTTTACATGAAGAACTTTGACATTCATGGGAACATTTAGAGAATAACGGGCGGACTTTCAATGGGTGGCTTGGCACCACATATATGAATTAATTACAAAATTTCGTGTATCTTGGAAACTCTTACATTCTTCAAATTTTTCATTGGTAGATAGAAATTGGCGATATATAGAAACAGGCGAACTTGCAATAATTTGCTTGACATCTCTCATATATAACATATTGTAAATCTGGAAAACTATTGTAGTTAGAATCTTCAAAATCGTTAAGTGGGTTTTTATACCCACCATCAAAAAGATGGGGGTTATATTGATTTTGTCATTCCGTTTGTAACACATCGAAATATTGGTCATAGACCCACAAAAGTATATATATTCTGGGTCCTCATTAAATTCTAAGACGATCTATCCATGTCTGTCCGTCCGTCTGTCTGTCTGTTGAAAGCACGATAGAGTCCGAATGGAAAGAGCTGAATTTCACATAAATATTTCTTTTAGGTAAGGTTTGTTTGGTATTGAAAATGGGCAATATCGGTCCCACGTTTTCGGATAGCGCCCATACAAGTGGCCCTCGAAAAGCAGCTTTAACAGCCATAACTTGTTTTAAAAATACGAACATAGCGATGAAATTCGACATAAGTAAGTTTCTTGTGATCCAAATCACTATGCAACAATTTTATGAGGATCGGTCCATAATTGACCCTACCCCTTAAATAAGGTCCCCTTCAGAAACATTACTTTATAACGCTATAACTGGCCTAAAAATACGAATATATAGATGACAATTCGACATAAGAAAGTTTACATTCGAGTCAAACGAGGTTTGATGGTGGGTATATAAGATTCGGCATAGCCGAATATAACACTCTAACTTGTTTATTTCTACATATTGCTTTTAGGGTAGCAAAGCACACTGGGTATAGCTAGTTCTAAATAAAATTCACACAGTACTCCCCAAATTATGGGTGGTTTCCGTAATGTAGTTTTGTTTATCAATACAAAATGACCAAAAACCCAGATTATTTTGTTATAATATGTAGTTTTATACCCCACTAAACATTTCTTCTAGGTCCAAATCCACTGATTTTCTAGTATATCATGTATCCTTTTTCAAAATGACTTATTACTTTCGAAACAAAATCAAAGAAACGATAGATTTCATGTTAAGGTCAAATATTGATAAATTCTTATAGGTATATAGGATAATAATCGGTTAAAGAAATGTCCAAATTTAGTCGTACCACTACTTAAATATCTATAAAATTTATTTTAATATACAGGAGTAACAAAAATGTAAAATTGTATAAAATTATACAGCAATATTAAAAAAAATAAACAAAAAACCTAAAAAGTAAAATACTTTATTGACCTAAAAAATTAACAATACGTTAACATTTTACCAAAAAAATCTCGTTAGTTAATATCACAATTTACTTTTTTTTGGTAGAAAATTAAAATATAAGATATTCTTTAAAAACACAACAAACAAATTGCTTAACTTTGAAAAAAATAATTGTTCAGACAAGTTTTTTCTTAAAATTTATAAAATTTTACATAGGCAAATTAATTAATTGATTCACTGTATGTATATCTTCGGAATGCAAAATTATGGATTATTCTCTTCGAAATGCTTTCAAAAGTTTTGCCATTTAAACACAATAAAATCGGTCCATAAGTATGAAAGGTATGATAAAAATTAAAAAAACAAGATTTTTCACAATTTTAGGATATATCATGTTGTATATAGGACTAGATCAAATTTATCGGGATATATATGGTTTAAAATATTTTTTTTGGAGAATTAAAAAAAAAACATTGTTAAAGTTATTTAAAAAATTTAATATAAAAAGCGAATCATACGTCTAGTTAATTCTGATGATACAGATTTATAGATGTAGTTGTTTTATGGAACAGGTTTCTTTTTTGGTGTCATATCAAATATTTGTTTACAAATGAATCAGCTGGTTTTTATAAGTGTTGCGAATATTTGTTACAAAAAATGATGGGTTCTAATAAAACCGTGATAAATAACAAAAAAATATACTCTTGTTAGGTAATTAGTAAAATTTAACAATACCTACATATGTTTTTGTCCTTTTTTAATTACAATAATTTTATTACAAATACGCGTGCGCGCGGAAATATTGTCACAATTAGGTAAAAATATAACAAATTTCTACCAATTGAATTTGAAAATTTCCCAAAATAACTAGATTTATTTTATTACACATGGAGGTGCATTTAAAAATTTCCAAAAGTAGGTAAAAAATTCTATTCATGGATATTTCCAGTAAAAATAAATGTTAATTTATTATTTGCCATTCACATTCAGTATATACGCGGACTATTCATTAAAATATAAACGTTTCTTACTGCTGTCAATTTATATTGTAATGACTATTATTAGCAACACTGCTAGAATAAAAACACATGTTATTTTATTCTACGCAGTGTTTATTTTAAATAATAATAATACAATGCTAAAAGTTAATAAATATATAATTTTATTATGTAAAATGTGATAATTTTTATAATTTTCGGAAAGAAAAAACTAAAGAGAGTAAAAGTTTTTTCCAAAATCAATGAAATAAAATACTTAAAAAACAAACAAAAGCAAGTATTAAATAAACAAAATTTAGTATTTCAATTTCTTAAACGTTTATATAATTAATTAATTTACAATTAAACAGTGAATTGATTAATACATTGATAATTTATCTATAATTAAACAGTGAACGAATCAGGACATGAATTACAAGTTCTTCAAGAAAAATTGGCAAAATAAACAAATCAAAAAGTAGCTGAAACACAACAAAGCGGAGGAAACCTCGTGACAAACGAAGCCGGCAATGTGAACCTGTGTTGTCGAGATTAGCTGAAGTAAGAAATCATCCAAATCACATTGGAGAAATGCTCTAAAAATTTATTCCAGCGAAGAAAGAAACGTGAGTATATCTGACAAGTTTGTTCTTCAAAACGTGTCAACTATAAATTTTAATATTTATAATTAAAATTTTTCGAATTAATTAAAAGAACACTTTTTTGTTTCTATAATATAAGTAACTGTCAATTATTACAAACTTTTGGATTGATCTATTTTTAGATGGTGCTACTAAAACACAATATTTGTTATCAAAAAATCATGTATGGTAATGGTTTTTGATTCCGTGTATGTTTTTAAAATTTTATTTTTGTATTATTACTTTGTTTCTATATTTAAACAACATTATATGTATCAGTTTTTATCTTAAATGTAAATTTTTTATAAATGTAAGTGAAATAATTTATTTTTTATAAGAATTATATCCTTAGCATTTATGTAACTTTTTAAATATTACAATAAATAAACCAAAAATTCAAAATATGCATTTTTATTTAGAACAAAATGTGGAAATGTATAAATATATATGGAAATATATGAATATGTATGGAAATGAATATATTATGATCATATATGGTCATATATGTTCATATATACGAAAATTTTTGGATCTGAACATATATGGAGCTTCATATATGAACATGTATGGTGCCATATATGAACATATATGATTTCTTTGTAAGTTTTGTTTATTTGTTTGTGCATCAATCACGCTAAACGGATGAACCGATTTTCTTCAAATTTGGTAAAATCGGTACTTTTTGTGCTTGAAAACTGATTTTTCATATTCTAACGCGAAACTATTTTCGATTTAGCTATCTAAAGTGTAAAAAAATTGTATTAGCAAAATTCCGTTGCGAAAGTTTGACCAAAGCGGGTAAAAAATGAGGGAAATGATGAAAAACGGGCAAATAATTATTTTTGACCTTAAAAAGTGATTCTGAAGCTAAATACTTTCGATTTAGCTTTTGAAGTGTCAGAAATATGTATTGGGAAAAATTCGTTGCGAAGTTGGACCTGAAGGGGAATAGGCATGTGGGTAATTCAAAACTTAACGAGTAAAAACCGGTAATGTATGTGTAGTTTAGGTACTTTTTCGGAAATATGCAAATACTTGAGCAGTATTTTGCTGTATTCAGTCAAATGGTATATTTTAGAAAAATTAAATTGGGTAAAAGTGGAGTTTCGTGTTTTTTCTAAATATTTATTCTACAAATGATGCAACATTTATTAAACAACATAAATTTGGGAAGTCTGTATACATTTTTTAAATGTTGCTCTTAACTCAATGATATCTCAATGTAGCCTTATAAAATAACAAGAAATACATTTGTGAATAATGGCTGGGCCGACTTTAAGAAATTTTAAACAAATTTATATCTTTAATTAGAAGTTTCAATTGGTTATATCTTTATTTCCAAAAAATCAGAAAGGGACGGAAATACGGAACGCGGTAAAGATTATATTTTTTTAAATGAAGAATAAAATATTAATAATTAAAATTTTAACCCCCCTTATTCACAAACAAAATTTTTATTTTATAACAGTTTATAATTAGATTTTGTATGGAAATTTGTTTTATAAACCTTTTATAAAATAAAATGTTGTTTGTGAATAAGGGGGTTTAAATTTTAATTATTAATATTTTAATATAAACTAAAATTTTCAGATTTACAGAGGCTTTTGGTTAATTCGTGCATGTTGTTAAAAGGTACAAATTTTGTTTTGTAATTTTATAATGATATGAAGTTTTTGAATTGTGGAAAGTTATGCTCAATATTTTAAATTTATAAATATCAATATTTTTAACAAATTAAACTGTAAAGGAAATATTTGTATTTTTGATACTTTTGTGATACAATTACGTCTTATTATGACAAACGACTGAATCGAATTTAATGAAGTTTGAACCACACATTTTACGGTTTTGGGAAGCTTTAATAGGCATTTCTTGAAACATGATTCAGAAAGGAGAAAAATTAGTACATACTTTTTCAATGTCAATGAATATTATCTGTATCTGTCAAAATTTTGTTTAGAAGGATACAGATGAGATCGTCTAAACACAATATGCCAATGAAACCTTCACACATTGAGAGAAAATACGGCTGGAAAATTGACATTCATATAGTTCTCTTCGTCGCATTAGATCAGGAATATATTTTTATGTAAACTCATAAAAAGTGAAACAGCTTACTTTGTTATTGTTTTATACCAATCGTGTAAACAAAAAACTATAAAACATACGACTTTTAATCTCTTTTTTTGAAATACGGATGGAATTTCATCTACTTATTCTTTAGACTTTACTTACGTAAAGTGTGATAATGTGAAGGCCCCCTAAGGAAATATATATATTTTGTTTAAGCTTAAATATTTTAAAGGTAATTTTTTTACCATTCAAGCATAAAGAATTTTTAAAGGGGGAAAATGTGTGTTTTTGGTAATTTTGTGAAAGTTGTTCTGAATTATATATTTTGAATGTATATTTTAATTTCGACATATTCATTTCAGGGGCAAAAAGCAAGTCAATGTTAATTTGCATACATTGATGAATATTATAAATCACTTAAAATCCCGGGCAACGCCGGGTACAAAAAGCTAGTTCATTACTAAATTAAGTTATCCATATAAAATTTGGTACAAGTATTACTCATATGCACAGAAATATTACTGTGAAATTTTTTCCGATCGGTCCATAATTGGTCATAGCTCCCATACAAGGTCCCCTCCCGAAAATCACTTAAACACGCATAACTCAATACTAAATTAAGATATCCATATAAAATCTGGTACAAGTATTGCTTATATGGACAGAAATATTACTGAGAAAATTTTTTTCCGATCGGTCGCATAACTCATTACTAAATTAAGATATCCATATAAAATTTGGTACAAGTATTGCTTATGTGCACAGAAATATTACTGAGAAATTTTTTCCAATCGGTCCATAACTGGTCATAGCTCCCATACAAGGTCCCCTCCCGAAAATCACTCCTTATCCATATAAAGTTTGGCATAATTTTTGCTCATATACAGAAAAATATTACTGTGAAATTGTTTTCCTATCGGTCTATAGTTGATCATATCTTTATACAAGGTCTCTTTCAGAAAAACACTTAAAGGCACATAACTCATTACCAAATAGGGATACCCATGAAATATTTGTCATATATACTATTTTTGTACACAGAAATGTTATTTCAAATTTTTTTCACGATCGGTCCATACAAGGTTCCCTCCCGAAAATCACTTAACGCACATAACTCATTACCAAATATTGATAATCATACATTTACCAAAAATATTGCTCTTATATACATAAATTACACTATAAAATTGTTTTACGATCGGTCCATATTTGGTCATACCTCTCATACTAGGTCCCCTCCAGAAAATCACTTAAATGCACAATATTCATTACCAAATAATGATATAGATACAGAATTTTGTCTTTATATACATAATTGATCATAGCTCCCATACAAGGTCCTTTTACGAAAATCTCTTAAACGCCCATTACTCATTACCAAATAAAGCTATTGATAAAAAATTTGACACAAATATTAGTTTGGTATACAAAAATTCTATTTCAAGATTTTTTCACGATCGGTCCATAACATGGGTGCGGTCGGTGCAAGGTTGCCTTGAACACACATTACTTATTACTAAAATACGATATAGATATAAAATTTGCTTTTATGTACAGAAATTTTAGCTTAAAGAATTTTTTACGATCATATCTCCCATACTAGGTCCTGCCCCTAAAAGCACTTTAACCGTATTTAACTAGTTGCATTATTAATTTGTGTAGAACAAAATTATATATAAGTACATATTTTGAAAATTTTTAAATCTTAAACACATGCATACATGCAAATTACTAAATATCGCTAAAGCATATCTTAGGGTGCTATAAAATGTAAAAGAAAATGGCGTTTGTAATGTTCAATAAATTTTAGAATTTTAATAGATTTAAGCTGGTTAAATATTGACATTTTTTCTATTTAAGACATGAGAAAACTTATTTCTACAAATATTTGATCAATTAGATCAATTAGTTTTGTATTCTGTGACCTATCAAATTCAAGCATATACAGAGCGTCATCTGATGAAGAACGCGATGTTTTGATTTCTTTTATACTTTTAAATGTAACATTGAACGAATCTTTAAGCTCATCAGTGATTGCATTAACATCTGTTTGAGGAAGTCCAAAAAGAACTAATTTAAATAGATTTCTATCTTTAACATCATGCGTATAATACAAAACTTTGCACCATGCAGTTTAGTTTTATCAGCTAAAAAGTCAGACAATGTGGAACAGACCACCTTTGATCCAATTGACATTCGTTTAAATAACTCGAGCCTAATAACTGATAAAAAGATGAAAACCCATGCACTGCATCAACAACTATAGGGAGAATAACAACCTTAGATTCCACTGATTCCATTTCACCCTCACTGTGGTGTCATCATCTTCTTCAAAATTATCCAATCTTTAAATCTATTATTACTAGTACTATGTTTGTTTTTTGGGAGCACTTCCCCAATATTTTTTACTGCACTCATAATTGTTGCTAACAATACCGTTTTATTATTTTCTTTTGTTTGATTCTTTGATTTTGCTAAGTAACACAAGCATGTCTTTTTACAACTGCTGTTGAATCAAGACAAGACAAAAAATTTGATAGATATATTTTAGCACGAGTTACGATGGAACTCACCTTAAATGTTATATCCCTAATTGTTCTTCTAATATAATTACTTTTCTCTTTATCCTATTTTCCTTTATGTACTCCTTAAACTCTACTTTTTCTCTTCCACTACTTTCTACGTAACTTCACACCATTTAATTTACGTTTTATAATTTAGTCTTTAGCTGTTACTCATTGAATAAAGTTTAATTTGAATTCAGAAAACAATAAATCTATTTTTACGCAAACTGGCGCAGTCGTTCACCGAACCTAAATGAATAATTTTTGTTATATTTGAACACCAAATAAATTTAAAAACTAAAATTTTTTTAAATAAAGTGTAAAAGACGTTACAGAATTAATATTAGAAAAGTTCAACAGTTTATATTAAAAAAAGTTGATCATATATTATATAAGTGATACAAATATCATTAACAAAACATATTAAATGAACATTGCCAATAAGCATTGTAATTTTCTTAATAATATGCAAACATATTATAATACGTCATACAACAACTATTTGTACAGTTTGTGACAAAACGTATAACAAAGAATTTTTCTAAAATTGTTGATGACATTGATTTAAAAAAAATATATACAACAACAAATCGAACAGCAATACAAGACCACATCAAGACAACATCAAATTATTAATAATAACACTACAAGACAAAGTGGCCGTTAACATCAGAACATTAAAATTTTTGTTTGTAACAACTAGAATGAATATTTTCAAACAACAAAACAAAAGAGAATTCAAAAAGGAAAGAAAGTTAAAATACAAGAACAATTACTGGGAGGGTAATTTGGAGCTCAAATAAAACGAGAGTGGGAGAAATTCTATCAACAACAAAATAAATAAAACAACAAAGGTAATATAAAAATGGAGCCGTTTACTTTATCAATCAATGACGTTTTAAAAGATGCACAACGAATTCACGAATTTAAAGGCAATGACGAATTCGCCTTAACATCATTTTTGAGAGAGGTTGATACATTGTTTGTACTTGTTCAAGGCCAACCTGATGCAAAACAGTAAATATATCAACGCATTATTATTAATAAATTGCAGGGGTAAGCTCTTCACGTCATAGAACATTAGGTGCAAATCCAAGTTGGGAAGAAGTGAAGGAAGCTTTGTTTAGTAATTTTGGTGTAAAAGAATCTTATCAGCAACTATATCAAGAAGCATTCGAAGCAAAAAACAATGGAATAGAACATTATTATAAATACTTAAGAAAATATTTTATGCAAATTAATGAAAAATATGAATATGGTATTGAAAACCCAATAGAATTTAGCCCTATATATGCAGAAAAGATAATTTTGAAAACCTTTATAAACAATATAGATGTTAATCTGGCTATTATTAACAGAAATGTAACAAAATTAAGATATGCTTACAATTTACTGATAAAGAAGGTCTAATTAGAATTGAACATGAGGAAAAGAAAGGGAATATGAATAATACTAATAAGAATAAGGACAAAAGGAATAGTTATCAGAATAATGTTAATGGAAATTTCAATAATCATAATACAAATGATAGACAAAATTCGTATCCTAACTGCAATCAGTATAGAAATAGTACTTCATTTGGCAATCCTTCTTAAATATGCAAACTATTAACAGACACAATAGACATTTTAATAATTCGGGCTCACAAAATGTTCGTGGGAATTTTCAACCAGTGAATAATAGTGGACATTTTAGGCAAAATGGTCCTCCCGATGGACGTAGATCACATTCAGGTAGTTGATGAAGATTACGATGGTGAGGAAGAAGTAAATTTTCTTGCAATGGCCTCTTTGGGTCACTTCCAATAGTTGAACTAACTATTGGTAAGGATAAGATTAGGGCATTGATTGATACTAGTTCTACTGCATCTCTTTTAGATCAGAGTGAATTACCACAATACAGGAGAATACAACTAGAGGATCTTTAAAATGGCCGAATAGATATATGTTACTATGTCCTGAAAATTAACAACATTTAAAGGGAAAGCTTTCAATGCTATTTTAGGACAGAATATATTAAAACCATTGGGTGCCATTGTTAACATGAGAAATGGTTACGTGAATATCAATGATGAGAGGATTGAATTTTTGAAAATGTGTCCATATAGAGAAAATGAGATACATCAGTTGGAGGCCTCTTAATATTTTAGATAAAATGTATAATGGATTAAATAATGAGGAAAAGCTTGCATTAGATAACATATTAAATACTTTTAAAGATTTACCCCCGTATTCATAAAGATATTAATCGTTTATTTTATGTTTATTACACACATTTTCCATACAAAATTCCTACAATAAACCATCAACAACTTTATTATGCGTTTATAAATATGGGGGTTAATATTTACTAAAGGACAGGTTTTAGATAATACCAATATTATTGAACATGAAATTAGGAACTACTATCGATAGGCCAATCTATACTAAAACGTATACATATTCACGAACGGGAAATATGTTCCCAAATTAGTGAAATGTTGGAATAAGGTATAATAACTGAAAGTAATTCTCCTTACAATGGTCCTTTGTGGATAGTTCCTAAAAAGCTGTCACTTCCGGACGTGAAAATTGGAGAATTGTCATAGATTACCGCCGATTAAATGAATTACAATTGACGATAAGTTCCCTATTCCAAACATAGAAAATATTTTGGACAAATTAGGTAGAGCTCAATATTTTACGACAATTGACTTAGCTAAAGGGTTTCACAAAATTCTTGTTAAAGAAGAAGACCGGTCGAAAAGAGCTTTCTCTACACCATATGGACATTATGAATTCGTAAGGATGCTTTTCGCGTTGAAAAATGCTCATGCAACCTTTCAAAGGCTCATAATTAGGGTTCTTAGAGATTTTATTAATAAAATTTGCGTGGTATATCTGGATGATATTTTAATTTTTTCGACCAGTTTTCAGGAACATGTTTGCAATATAAACAAGTAAGAGTGCTATAAACGTCTGTGCCGAATCTTATATACCGTTCACCACAGTGTATTAAAAAAATATAAATTCTATAAAATTTTAATTTATTTCATTTTCCCGTTTATATCATTTTATAGCAATAGCAAAACGAACAAACAACGCTAAACGAAATAAACACACAAAAAACAAATACACATGGCAGTAAAACCAAAAGACATCGAAACATACGAAACGAAATACACAAAAAACAAAATACACAAGGCAATTAACCAACAGACATCCAAACATACGAAACGAAATACACAAAAAACAAAAACAATATACACAAGGCAATGAAACATACGAAACGAAATACTCAAAAAAAGCAAAAACAAAATACATGAAACCAACAGCCATCCAAACATACGAAACTGAATGCACCAAGAAACAAAAACAATGTACACAAGCCAATGAAACACACAGCCATCCAAACATATGAAACGAAATACTCAATGAATAAGCACTGTTGTCGTTGTTGCTTATATCAAAGCATGAAAAAAAATTGTCTTTTTTATGAAATTTTCAGAGGTTGTCTCGGATTTTTGCTCATATCTCCGGTATTTATGGACCGATTTTGCTGATTTTAAATAGAGATCTTCCCGAAAGGATATCTAACAGAATTATTAAAGATTCGGATCCCGCCGATATCTAAAAACTGATTTCAACAAACATACAGACAGACAGACGGACATGGCTTAATCGATTCCGCTATCTATAAGAATCCAGAATATATACTTTATAGGGTCGGAAAATTATATTATAGAAATTACAAACGGAATGACAAACTTATATATACCCTTCTCACGGCCCCCGGGCATGTTTCCTTGATGTCAGACCGCATCTTAGTGTATTGCAATCCGGGGGTAGATAGGTGCTACCAATATATGTAGTCTTCCGGGACTATAATTGTTGTTAACAATTTACTGCCTGGCCAAGTCCTTGCATAAATTGGAAAGAGGTCTAACTAGAGCACCACATAATCTGGTACTACGGATGGCCAGTTGCCCACAGGACTTGATCTGGCTGGTCAGTTGGTTGAGGTTCCTTCGGGATCCACATAGTGGCTGTGGTTGAAACCTAAATCGCATGAAGGGGCTGCTTAGTTAAAAGACTGATACACGGTGAAATATAAATTTTCAAGATACATTTCTGTTATCGTTCCTAGGTGCAAGGAGCGGAACCAATTACAGAGCATGACTGTGGATTAATAAAATGTTGGAATTGAGCTGATAATGCGAATATCAATGCGGCATATCCATGTACATAAAATTGCGACCTGCGTGTAACAAACACAAAGGAGCAGTGGTGAGTTGTTTACTTGATACTCACCCAGTGGTTGAAAAAGTACCACCGTGAGATAGGGCTCCACACCAGGTACTCACGTAAAGCACTACCCTTCTCACGAAGGTGAAGGGTATAAGAAGGTACTTGACAGATTACGGGGAGCAAATTTAAGAATTCAACTAAATAAGTGCAAATTCTTTGCAAAGGAAACTTTATATTTGGGCCATATTTTGTCGCGAGTTGGAGTTAAGCCAGATCCAGCTAAAATAGATACTATTTTGAAGCTTAGACATCCAACAACCATCAAAGGAATTAAATCCTTTCTTGGCATTACAGGTTATTACAAAAAGTTTATTCGAGATTTTTTGAAAGTTGCATATCACATGATAAAATATTACTACTTTAAATGTAAATGATTCCAATTACATTCATGCTTTTGAAAAATTGAAAAGAATTATTACTGAAGCTCCAGTCCTCATGTATCCCGATTTTAGAAAAGAATTCCAACCTTTAACAGATGCAAGTTTGAACTCCTTAGGATCTGTTTTACAACAAAATGGACATCCTATATGCTTTGCCAGTAGAACGCTGAATGAATACGAGAAAAATTATTCTGCTATTGAGAAGGAGTTGTTGGCAATTGTTATTTTAGACCATATTTATATGGTGTAAAATTTGAAATACTTTCGGATCATCAACCATTGAAATGATTGTTTGTAAAATCACAAAGTAGAGAATTAAAATCCTAGACTTTATAGGTGGGTAATAAAGTTAAGTGATTTCAACTTAACAGTAAACTATATAAAGGAAAAGAATAACCAAGTTGCTGATTTTTTGAGCCGAATAGATAACAATTCTGGGGAAATAAATATTTTGAGTGAGGATGATTCTTTATATAATAATATTGACAATGACATGGAAACTATTCACTCTCAAGAGGAGGATTTACGTAATCATATTGGTATATTGGATACCATTGTAAACAGATTTAAGACACAGATAATTTTAACGGAGAATAAGGCAAGAGATTTTGAAATGAAAAATGGTAATAAAAAGATTTATATAAACTCTATGTACCTTAATACAATGTAGATAATATTCTGAAACGATATATAGGAAAAGGCAAGATTGGCATATTTACGCGATTGGATGATCACAAATATAACTTACTGCAAGCAAAATATTATAAAACTTTTTGCGAAATGAGAATATCGAACTTCATTTATGAAAACCAAATAGCCATACTGGAAATGCAGATATAGAGAGATTGCACAGTACAATTAGTGAGAAAATAAGGACATTAACAATCGAACAAAGACATATGAATATTAAAGATAAAATAAGTAAATCAATAGAGTTTTACAATAATAGTTTCCATTCTCAATAAGGAAAAAACCTATTAATTTCGAGTATGCACAGTGGGGCAGAATGGAAATTTTTTGGAAATAAATCTGGCATTTCTAAACGGCTGATCCGATCGGGATAAAATTTGGCGTGATCATAGCCAAGGAGTATTCGAGTTTAAGTTTTGAAGATGAACCCTGCAGATGCCCCAGGGACGGCACTGTGGCGGCTCAAAGTGGGGTACCTACGACATGTAAAATTTTTAAACTCGTGCCATTTTTTTGTTTTTCACCCAAATATAAAGATTTTTATATTTTGTGAAAGCGCTCGTCGAGATCTTGAAAAAACATGCTTGGACATACTACTTATCTCTTATAATATCCGAGTTATAGGCATTTAAAAAATTTAGTGATACAAAATTTACCATACCTTGGTCCGCCTTTTTTTGAATACCGGGCGTAATTTTGGACCAAATGGACTCAATTTTTTCTTGTTAGTTAGACAACAAAATTTCCAATAATATACAAAAAATTTCAGATCAATATCATTTACAGATCCAAAAATATACGTTTTTTAATTTAAAAATTCAAAAAATTTTAGATTTTTGGCGTTTTTTTGCCAAAAATGTGTCTTAACTCTTTTATTAATAAAATAAAATTTTCTTTAAGAACATATAACAATTTTATAGTTTTCTAAAAGGTATCTTTACGCAGAACGCTTTGGCGTAAAAAACTTGTCCTATTTTTTGAAAATGTTGCCACTGCGTCCTTCCGAATATGACCTATTTTTTATCAAAACTTCAACTTTGGGCGACATGTTCTAAAATCCCAAAGCTGGGATCAGAAAACAGAAAGCAGTTTTGGAAACCTCAATATGTTTTCTATTTACTCCAAAAGTATTTTCCCAGCCCTGAAAGAAATGTGGACCCTATGGGCAAAAAAGTAAAAAATCCCATTTTTGGGATTTTCATTCCTATTTTTGGGAATTGCGGGATGCCCTTTGACCTTTTCAATTTTTTTTTGCATTTTCTTATTTGAAATGACAAATTTAACAAGCGTTGAAAATTTCATTGAGTTTTGTTCATAAATAAAGATTTTGTCGTATATTACATATTTGTTTAATTTCTAAAACTATGATTTATATCAAAATTTTAATAGGGTCGCAGATAGCTACAACAATTTAGTCCATATTTATCCCTTAATATCATTTTTTTGTTAGATATGGAAATTCTCGACCCTTTACAAAAAATTTCAAGCCAATATCTCAATTACATTCAAAAATATGTTCATTTAAACCTGTGTAAACCTTTAATTTCATCTTTTTCATATTTTTGTATTAAGTATGACAGAACATATTTAAATCTTATATTTACCTATTTTCTATTTGTTTGCTTATCCTTATAATTGAAAGGTTCTATTATGCTTAAATTTTCAAAAATTTATAACTATTTTTACCTAAATTTTTTCGACAGATCATTTCGTTCTGTTTCGTTTATGATCATGTAGGTAAAAATATACAGGTAATGATAATTTCGATTCATTCACTAATAAGAAATATCAATGACTGAATTACAGGTTATAGTAATATAGTCCTAAATGTTAATAGGTAGACAATTCGTAATTTTTTACTTTGGAATACCTGTATCGGAAATGACAAGAATTGGTATATAAGTAAACTTCTCAGATTTTAAGTACCATATTTAATAAATCTACAATGAAGATTACATTAAAGTACGAAGAGTTGTGTTCCGTTTTATGGAGTGTATCTTCAAAAGGGCCAGAAAGAATTGAAGACATTTCAAATTATATAAAAACTACATATAGTAGAAAAGTAGACAAAACAGGCATATCAAAAATTGAAAACTTTTTGATGTAAAAAGTAAGTCTGTGGATGGAAATCAAAAGAAATTTCGATTAAAATTTTGTAGTTGGATGGAAACTACTACGGAAATCTCAACTTACAACACATCAACAGGAGCGCCTTGCAAGTCATACGAAGACTTATGTTCAAGGTCAAAAAAAAAAAAAGAGGGTCACACAAAACTTTTTTCAATCTCAAATGAGGAAATTGCTGATACATTTAACGAAATGCTGAAAAAGGAAAACCAACCTATGGATGTCGTACATATTGCAACTATTCTTCCTAATGCATCACCAAAACGACTTAAGCGAATTGTGGAAAGTATACAAACTCCAACATCATAATCAAATTTTACTGAAGAGGAAGCAATAGCGCTTATGTTGGAACTGGGTCTCAGTCGAAATAAGTACCAAATATTAAGGAAAGCTCTGCATGAAAAAGGACACAATATATTACCATCATACAAGGCGATCCAGGAAAAAAAAAACAAACTATCCTACTAAATCAACAAAAAATAATGAAGAATTGAAAAAAACTGAGACCTGCGGAAAAACGCAGAATCCAAGAAGAATTTAAAGTTCAGTTGGGATTAAACATCGACAAACCACTTTCAAGTTGCGGTAGTACAAATGACGGTAATACGGCGAGAAGGTTTTTTCGTGATTTTTAAATTACTTCAAAAATAACTGGAATCGACAAGGAGTTGCTTCGAAGAGTTAACACTATTTTAATGGCACTGAATAGTAAACATAAAATTAATGGAAATCGATTTGGGGAATACACATCTGAAATTTCTAAATTACTTGTATCTCTGTATCCATGGAGGGAACTAACAGCAATAGTACACAAAGTATTGTGTCATGGTCAAATAATAATTGAATCGAATATTCTTCCACTTGGAGAGAAGAAGCCCAGGAAGCGAGGAATCGAGATTTTAAGCATGTTCAACTATTCAGCTCAAGAAAATGCTCCAGGCAATCACAGAATGAAGATATTTTTAATAGTTTACTTCTATCTTCTGATCCTGTTCTTTCAACTATGCGAAAAAAGATGGATTTGTTATGAAACTCTATCATCTCAAAACAAGGAAGATTTAAAGTACTTATATTACCTTCTGGATATGTATACCGATATGACAGATTATTTTATAGAATATAAGTAGTGTTAGGAATTAACTATATAAGTATGTTGTAAGAATTAATTGTATTATGTTTAAGATAAACAGTTCAAATAAAAAAAGCTATTATACTAACTGATGATATTGTATTAAATTGTGTTTTATATTTCGGTGGGCGGGAAAGGTAATTTGTGTGGGGTGATTTAGGTGTTGTTGTGCGTGGCTCATAATAAAATTATAATTTTTTTTATTTTATATACAATATTATAATAAAATAATTAACTAAATAATTTTTAAAAATTGTCCAAATATTTTATTCAACACCAAATGTATGTTCTGTCATACTTAATACTAAAATATGAAAAAGATGAAATTAAAGGACACAGGTTTAAATGAACATATTTTTGAATGTAATTGAGATATTGGCTTGAAATTTTTTGTAAAGGGTCGAGAATTTCCATATCTAACTAAAAAATTATATTAAGGGATAAATATGGACTAAATTGTTGTAGCTATCTGCGACCCTATTAAAATTTTGATATAAATCATAGTTTTAGAAATTAAACAAATATGTAATATACGACAAAATCTTTATTTATGAACAAAACTCAATGAAATTTTCAACGCTTGTTAAATTTGTCATTTCAAATAAGAAAATGCAAAAAAAAAATTGAAAAGGTCAAAGGGCATCCCGCAATTCCCAAAAATAGGAATGAAAATCCCAAAAATGGGATTTTTTACTTTTTTGCCCATAGGGTCCACATTTCTTTCAGGGCTGGGAAAATACTTTTGGAGTAAATAGAAAACATATTGAGGTTTCCAAAACTGCTTTCTGTTTTCTGATCCCAGCTTTGGGATTTTAGAACATGTCGCCCAAAGTTGAAGTTTTGATAAAAAATAGGTCATATTCGGAAGGACGCAGTGGCAACATTTTCAAAAAATAGGACAAGTTTTTTACGCCAAAGCGTTCTGCGTAAAGATACCTTTTAGAAAACTATAAAATTGTTATATGTTCTTAAAGAAAATTTTATTTTATTAATAAAAGAGTTAAGACACATTTTTGGCAAAAAAAACGCCAAAAATCTAAAATTTTTTGAATTTTTAAATTAAAAAACGTATATTTTTGGATCTGTAAATGATATTGATCTGAAATTTTTTGTATATTATTGGAAATTTTGTTGTCTAACTAACAAGAAAAAATTGAGTCCATTTGGTCCAAAATTACGCCCGGTATTCAAAAAAAGGCGGACCAAGGTATGGTAAATTTGTATCACTAAATTTTTAAATGCCTATAACTCGGATATTATAAGAGATAAGTAGTATGTCCAAGCATGTTTTTTCAAGATCTCGTCGAGCGCTTTCACAAAATATAAAAATCTTTGTATTTGGGTGAAAAACAAAAAAATGGCACGAGTTTAAAAATTTTACATGTCGTAGGTACCCCACTTTGAGCCGCCACAGTGCCGTCCCTGGGGCATCTGCAGGGTTCATCTTCAAAACTTAAACTCGAATACTCCTTGGCTATGATCACGCCAAATTTTATCCCGATCGGATCAGCCGTTTAGAAATGCCAGATTTATTTCCAAAAAATTTCCATTCTGCCCCAATGTGGTATGGTAGATGCAACAATGTTAAAATATATGAAACTATGAAGAATTATAAACAAAATTTCATTGATAAAAGAAATGTAAATAGAGAAATTTATGAGAAACAGAGGCCTAAGGGCTATATAAAAAATTATAGAGCATAAAGAACAGCCGAAGTTTAGGGAAAGTGACCTTCAAAATATACAGTGTCTCTCATAAGTATACGAATTTAATGTATTATGAAAACAGACATCATTTTATAATAGATTTTGTGGAAAAAATAAATAAATAAATTTATTATGTAGCCCAGACAGTCCTTAAATTTTATATCACATTTTAAAAAATGCAAAGAAAATAATTTACTTAAACTAATTTAGCTTTTTTTAAAAAAAGTGCAAAAAATAGCTTCACAAAAGTATTCGAATTTTTTGTATACATCATATTTAGATTAACATTATGAAATAAAATTAAATGATTAAAATGAAATTAATATTTTGTATAGTAGCCTTTGTTTTTAAAAACAACTTCCAAGCGACGTGGGACCGTTTCTACCAATTTATGAAATAGTTCTGGCGTTATTATGTCCCATTCTTCATGCAAAGCAACCGTATGGTGGTTTTGGAGGATAATGAGTGATTTAAAAGTTGTTCTTGTAAATATAACAACAAATTTTCAATGGAGTTTAAGTCCAGACATTAACTCCATTGAAATTTGATGAAAGAAGATACTTAGTGTTGTAAATGATCAACATTTTCACGTACCAGGTCGTGTATTTTGGAACGTTTTTCTATTGAAAAATAAATTGAATGGGTTGTAGCCCCATTTTGGTGGTACTAGCATGCAAATTCTGCTCTAAAATTGACAAGTGGACCTTCTAGTCTATAGTTACTATAATGTAATGTGTGTCCGTGGACGGACACAGAGCCCCAAAATATGACAGAGCAACTTGGGTCCTTTGGTTTTAAGATAGATAATTCCAAGGCATCTCCAAGCTTTCGCCATATCATTTGACGACCATCTGAGCCTAAAATATTATATTTGTTCTCATCGTCGAAGATAACCTCCTTTCAGAATCCAATATTCTTACTTATGAGTCTATTTGCGGAGTCAAGACACTTAACATTAGGGATGCCAAACGGGACTGGCTTTTACAAATCCCGGGATTCGGGATTTTGAAAATTGCAATCCCGGGATATTTCGGGATCCCGGGATTTTTCGGGATCCCGGGATTTTTCGGGATTTCGGGATTTTACGGGATTTCGGGATTACATGAATTTATTTATTTTATGTATGAAAATCTTTAAATCATCATATTTGTAAAGAAAATTGTTTAATTTTGTGAAAATTTAGCAGACAGAAGATATATTTAAATTAAAACAATCCAATTAATTCCAATTTTTAAATAAAAACTTTCAGAATTGCATAATTTCTGAAACTTTTTAAATACATACTTACTTCCTAAATAAATATCAAGTTCCGAAATTAGACATAAGCACTTTTTAAAACCTCATACTGTTCCATGTGAACTAATAATTATAACAGATACCAATTCAATTATCCGTACATCAATTTAGAACCTATTCTTTGAAAAATATTTGGAACTTTACACAAAATACATGTTAGTTTTGGAACATGTTATTATATTCGTAGTATTAATTTAAAATTTTATGTGCATTCAGAACAAGGTAATTTACCTTTACCGGTATCACTCAGATTTGTAGAGAGTTAGAAATGTAAAATCCTCCAGTATTGAAAAATAAAGTTTGTATTCGACTGTGCCGAAATTAAATACCCACCATCAAAATATTGTAATGTATTGATATTAATATCAGCATCAATGTGATTTTCAGAGGAGGTCCAATTAGGTTTTCTTGTGTCAATTTTGGTCCAAATTTGCATCACAAATGGAATGAGTCTTCTAACTCGTGTTTTTAGCTTACAGACACAGAATGTGTATACTTTTTGGGTCGGTCTACGACCAACATTTCGATGTGTTAACAAGTAAGAAGTTATAGTTGGGCGAAGCCTACCATATAATACCCTACACCAGTTATAAAATAAAATGTGATTTATTGTTCATAATAAAGCATCTAAGTTGAATTGTACCTTGCCTCAGATATACTTTAGCTATTTTTTGTTGAATGAAATTGTGTACATTTAAGTCATATTTCGAAGAGGGCTTTGTATAAAATTTCATTAACAAATTGTAAATACTATTATTATTTTTAAAGTAGCATCATAAAATAACACACAATAAAATATGATGGAATCTTACGAATTGAATTTAATGATAATTGAGGTAAATGTTTTGTGTCTCTTGATTTTAGATTAGTAATTAAATCAATCTTAAAACTATAAATAAATAAAATTGTTAACTATTAGATAATCAAAACTATTTATTTTTGTAAATAACTATTAAATATAAATGACAAAAAATACATATATTTAAGAATTACTTTAAGAATTTATTTTTGTATAAATGAATTTAAAAATTAGTTATAAGTATTTATTTTTTCTTATTTTAATATTTAAGGACTCAGGCGTGTCCTTTACTTAACGAAGGGGCAGCTACGATGGAACTGACCTTAAATCCCTAATTTTTCTTTTAATATAATTACTTTTCTCTTTATCCTATTTTCCTTTATGTACTCCTTAAACTCTACTTTTTCTTCTCCACTACTTTCTACTTAACTTCACACCATTTAATTTTACGTTTTATAATTTAGTCTTTAGCTGTTACTCATTGAATAAAGTTTAATTTGAATTCAGAAAACAATAAATCTATTTTTACATAACTCACGCGAAGAACTTACTTGTGTCAAATTTTATCGCTATACTCACAATTTTTAACCATGGGCGGTAGGGTCAATTATGGACCAAGCCTAAAAAAATGGAAGAGAGGTTTTTGCTCGTAAGAAATTTACGTATACCGAATTTCATCGCTTTACTAGAATTTTTAGGCCAGTAATGAGTGTTAAAGTCATTTTCTGAAGGGGACCTTATATGGGGGGTAGGGTCAATTATGGACCGATCCTTATGAAACAGTTAGGGGCTATCCTTATAAAACAGTTAGGGGCTATCCAATATGTGGACCGATATTGCCCATTTGCAATACCAAACAAACCTTAGCAATAGAGAATATTTATGCAAAATCTTAACCGTCTAGCTCCTCCCGTGTGGTCCCTATCGTGATTTTAACAGACATACGGACGGACATGGCTAGATCGTCTTAGAATTTAATAAGGACCCTGAATATAAATATATACTTTTGTGGGTCTATGACCAATATTTCAATGTGTTACAAACGGAATGAAAAAATCAATATACATATATTTTGATGGTGGGTATAAAAAAATTTACAGTAAAATTTCAGTACAAAAACGCAATATTTGTGCGAAATCTTGTATGGATAGCTTAATTTAGTAATGAGTTATGTGCCTTTAAGTGTTTTTCGGGAGGGGACATTGTATTGGAACTATTACAAAATATGGACCGATCTTGAGTAAAATTTAAAATAAAATTTCTGCGTACAAAACTAACAGTTGTGCTTTTAAATGTTTTTCGGGAAGGGACCTTGTATGGGAGTTATGACCAAATATGGACCGATCGTATGTAAATTTTAAAGCAACATTTCTGTGTATAAAATTTTGTATGGATACCATAATTTGGTAATGAGTTATGTGCGTTAAAGCGTTTTTCTGAAAGGGGCCTTGTATTGGAGCTACCACCAAATATGGACCGATACGGAAATAACATCTATAGTAACATTTCTGTATATAAGATTAATATTTGTGCAAAATCGTGTATGGATATGTTAATTAAGTAATGAGTTATGTGCGTTTCAGTGATTTTCGGGAGAGGACCTTGTATGGGAGCCATAATCAATTATGGATCGATCTAGAAAATTTTTTTCTACATGAATTCTTTTGATATAGAACTTCAACGTGCAAAATCTTGTAAAGATATTGACATTCTAAAGAAAGTTATTAACAATAAACTGATTTTCCGGGAATTTGTAGATTTGTATGGGAGCTATATGAAGTTATGGACCGATTCCGATTTCGTTTAAGCAAAAATCTATTTATTTGAGTAAAATTAGGAGAGTATATTTTTTTTTATATTGAGAAGGGTATATATAAGTTTGTCATATCGTTTGTAATTTCTATAATATAATTTTCCGACCATATAAATATATTCTGGATCCTTATAGATAGCGGAGTCGATTAAGCCATGTCCAAAAAGACAATTTTTTCATGCTTTGATATAACAACAACACTGCTTATTCATTGTGTATTTAGTTTCATATGTTTGGACGGCTGTGTGTTTCATTGCCTTGTGTACATTGTTTTTGTTTCTTGGTGCATTCAGTTTCGTATGTTTGGATGGCTGTTGGTTTCATGTATTTTGTTTTTGCTTTTTTTTAGTATTTCGTTTCGTATGTTTCATTGCCTTGTGTATATTGTTTTTGGTGTATTCAGTTTCGTATACACATTTGGATGTCTGTTGGTTTAATTGCCTTGTGTTTTTATGTTTTTTGTGCATTTGAAGGTATTTTTTACGCAATGTATACATACATACAGCTGTGTTCAAAAAAATAGGAGTGAGACTTAAAAATAATTGTGCAGCTTAATTTAAAAAAAAAAAAAAAAAAAAAAAACATTTACAGAAATCCAATATTTTTTCACGATATTTGTTTGTTAAGTGTTTAAAATACAAAACGAATGAAATTTTTTATATAGGTTCATTCGTTTTTTGGTATTCACTTTTTTCGAAATCCATATCAGATTTCGGCTGCTCAAAAAAATAGGAGTACCGTATATTATATAACCTAAGTTAGATCAATTTCCATTATTCGTAGTAAATATTAAAAATATAATATAAAACTGTTATATTTAGATGATTTTAAGTAATTTTAAGCTCAGTTCACAATTATTTCATTTAAAATCCTGAAAAAAATGTCAGAATTGACGAAAATGAAATCTGTTCAAATATCTTGAAAATTATGAAAATATCGCGAAAAAAAATATGAAAAATCTCATGCTAATTACATTAAAAGATTTTTTGAATACTTTAGGAAGTCAAATGTTTTAAAATTTCTTATAAAAAATAAACATTTTAATCAAATATGATAAGCGCTTCCCATAAGCGCTTATAATTTTTTTAAAATTAATCGGATTAGGGCGTCCCAAATTAGTGAAACTAAGCCAAATTGTAGTTATTAAACATCGTGATCAATATTCAGTTAGTTCAGATCAATTTTTAAACAATTCTTTTTTGAAAAAATTTAATTTCAGACCATAAAGCATATAGTAAAACCCATAAAGTTTACTAAGTAACGCATTTAGAGGTGGTTTCATACATGGATGAATTTTTAATGCATGAACACGACAACAAATTACATTTTTTAATCTAAATGAATTCAGAAAATATATTGGAGTCCATTAATCGAAAAATATTAAGCTCTAACCAACTTTCAAAGAAGTCGTATAATAGGAATGATTCACGATGGGTCTTGACAAAAAGGGTATGGTCGTAAAAATTGTAAAATGGTATCGTAGACCAAATGTTGTAGGTAAACATATTACCCCAAGATATGTTCTCATATTCCCAATAAACAAATTTGATAAAATGGCGGTGTTGTGGTATGAAAACATTATTGATTCCATATTGGTGGAAGGTCGTTCCATAGGAAGTAGGCCATTACATGGTTGTCGACATACTGATTCTAAAGCAAAACGTTAAAAGACTTTGCATATAACGTCCTTTAAGGTTTTCTGAATAAATAACTGCATATTTGTGGATAATCGGCCACGACATGTGTCATCAAGCCTCTCAAAACCGTTGTCGAAAAGACATTAAGATCCGGAGGCTCATATACCCAAATTCTAAATAAAATCTTGACAAAAATGACTGATGCTGTACTGCCACACATTAATTAATAATATTTTAGATGAAATTCCCTTCGTTTTTGTTTTTATTTTAAAAATATTTGAACTTAAATAGAATACTCCTATTATTTTGAACAACAGATTTTGTATATAAATTTAAAAAAATATATATTTTTTTAAAATAAATTTCTTTAATATTTAAAATAACGATTATAAAAATTAGAGAACAAGTTATATAAATAAATTATAAAAATATTTAATTAAAAATCTAAATCTTTCACTAAAAAGTTTAATTTAAAATTTTTGAAATTTTCACTCCTATTATTTTGAACGCAACTGTACATACATACATACATACATACATACATACATACATACATACATACATACATACATACATACATACATACATACATACATACATACATACATACATACATACATACATACATACATACATACATACATACATACATACATACATACATACATACATACATACATACATACATACATACATACATACATACATACATACATACATACATACATACATACATACATACATACATACATACATACAACAAAAACGATAATGGAAAATTTTTTAACATTCCACATAGGGACACAGACATATTAAAAATGGCGACAAGTGATTGGTATCATTGAAAAGATAATATTCTCTAGTTATAACAAGTAAGAAAGTATAGTCGGGCGTGGCCGACCATATGATACCCTACACCAGTTATGACTATTAAATGTGATTTATTTTTCATAATAAAGCATTTATCTTCAATATTTCCTTGTTCCTATACATTTAAGCAATTTATGGATGAAAAACTAATTTTCTGAAAGAGGCTTTATACGCAGGCTAGGGGCAAATATGGACCAAGCCCGATAAAATTTTGTGAATATATTTATATTTACAAAATATTTTATTGTGCTGAATTTCATCGCGATATTTGTGTTTATAAGTTAATTTGGGACATTCAAGAAATTTTCTGAAGGGGACTTTGTATGGGAGCTAGGGTCAAATGGAGCCCGATCTTTATGAAATTTGGCAGGGTCATCAAGACTTCTAGCTCAGAAGCCTTATGAGCTCAGAAGCCCTTTTCGGGGGGTTCTGTTCTATGGGGGCTAGGTGAAATAATGGACCGATTTTAACAATTTTCAATAGGCTTCGTACGTGCCAAATTTCATCCAATTATCTTGAAAATTGCGACCTGTACCTTGCGCACAAGGTTTACATGGACAGCCAGCCAAGCAGCCAGACGGACGGACATAGCTTAATAGACTCAGAAAACGATTCTAAGCCGATTGGTATACTTTAAGGTGGGTCTAGGACGAATATTTTTGTATGTTACAAACATCAGCACAAATCCTATATACCCTCCCCACTAAAGTGGTGAAGGGTATAAAAACGTAAAAATATTATAACCCACCGAACAAAATTATGAAAAAAAAAAATATTAAATATAACAAGTAAGAGTGTTATATTCGGCTATGCCGAATCTTATATACCCACCATCAAACCTCGTTTGACTCGAATGAAACTTACTTATGTCGAATTTCATCTATATACTCGTATTTTTAAGCCAGTTATAAGCGTTAAAGTAATTTTCTGAAGGGGACCTTATATAGGGGGTAGGGTCAACTATGGGTCGATCCTCATAAAATTTGGTAGACAGAATTTGGCTCGTATTAAATTTATTTGTGTCGAATTTCATCGCTACACTCGTATTTTTAAGCCATTAATGAACGTTGCAGTCATTTTCTGAAGGGGACATTATATGGGGGGTAGGGCCAATCATGGACCGATCCTCATAAAATTTTTTAGATAGATTTTGACTCGTATGAAACTTACTTATGTCGAATTTCATCTATATACTAGTATTTTTAAGCCAGTAATGAGGGTTAGTCATTTTCTGAAGCGGACCTTATATGGGAGGTAGGGTCAATTATGGACCGATCCTCATAAAATTTTGCATAGTGATTTTGGATCACAAGAAACTTACTTATGTCGAATTTCATCGCTATGTTCGTATTTTTAAACAAGTTATGGCTGTTAAAGCTGATTTTCGAGGGGCCACTTGTATGGGCGCTATCCGAAAACGTGGCCGATATTGCCCATTTTCAATACCAAACAAACCTTACCTATAAGAAATATTTATGTGAAATTTCAATCCTCTAGCTCTTTCCATTCGGACTAGGGTTGCCAGCCTGGCTGGACTTGGCTGGATTGTCCAGTTTTTTTGATGCTTGTCCAGTTTCAAGCTAAAATTTAATTTGTCCAGCTAAATAGAATTTTTTTTAATGCACTGCAATAACTTGGGCAATAATGTTCATGTTATCTTTGTCAAATTATATTAGCCAACACTGTTTGTACATTTGTTATACAACTAAGTTATGATTTTCCTTTTCTATCATCAGTGACAACATGTCTCAACACTTGAACAGCTGATGTCGTAATAAATATTATTGCGAGCGATAGTCAATTTCTTTACGTACAGCTTAAGTACTTATGATTTTTAAAATTTAAAATTTCAAAAATGGCGCTTTTTCACATCTTTTGGTCTTAAAGTTAACGAAGTGATCGGGGAAAACTTAAAATATATTCGTACTCTATGGACTATAACAAAACAGAATTGGTATATGAGAACCCCTGCACAAAACCAAAATTAACATTTTCTCAATTTTTTTTATGTCCAGCTTTTTTTGTTTTTTCCAGCTTTTTAAAACCCAATGTCCAGCTTTTTGCGAATCAGAATCTGGCAACCCTAATTCGGACTCTATCGTGCTTTCAACAGACAGACGGACGGACAGACATGGCTAGATCGTTTTAGAATTTAATGAGGACCCAGAATATATATACTTTTGTGGGTCTATGACCAATATTTCGATGTGTTACCAACGGAATGAAAAAATCAATATACCCCCATCTTTTTTGATGGTGGGTATAAAAAACCATGATATGTATATGATATATGTATTTGACTACTCTTTAGAATGTCCTGAAAGACAGCACTTTTGCAAATCTTATATATGTAGGTAGAGCTCTCAAACGATGCATATAAAGCATTGTTCATATAAAATATTCAATATCTTTTTATACTTTTAGAAAATTTTCCACCAAAAATTCTGCACATATTATTTATTTTAAGCTTTCCAAATTAAATAATGTTTTTGAATAATTTCCATTTTCCATTTACCATTAACAAATTCCAACATTTTTTAATTATAGGATATTTTAATAAATAAAATTATTTGGGTAACTTT
The DNA here is from genome assembly GCF_015586225.1 of Lucilia sericata. NCBI lineage: Eukaryota > Metazoa > Arthropoda > Insecta > Diptera > Calliphoridae > Lucilia > Lucilia sericata. Next base: position 273,599 of record NW_023994413.1, on the reverse strand, counting down.
TTGTATTTCTAACGATAATTGACCTTTAAACCATTATTTCTTCGGATTTAATATGTGGTGTCTAAATCCATCCAAAACTTTAGTCTGGATGCATAAAAGCTAATGAATAAAAATTATATTTTTAAACATACTGTTTTATAAATGGATGTATTTTTGAGAAACAATGACGGTGGTTTTACTCTTCAATGAACAACTCAAAATTTTTTGTCAAATTAAAAGTAAAAGATCAAGGATTCTTCATATTTTGTAGTAAACGATTGGCATCTCAAACAAAATGTCTTGCTTATAAATTGTTAAACATTTGGATTTGAAACAAAATCTTTATTATTGTTAAATATTTCTCATTGTTGTTAGAATTTTCAAATTATTCTACTTTTATTATTATGCATGCATTATTATTATTCTTATAATCATAAAACTTGTATCAGCTGGCTAAAGAGATTTTTTTATTCAGTTTAGGAACATGTTGCCAAAGATTCTCTTATGAATCCGTGGATTCATATAAGTAGAAGTTTGTCAACCTAGCAAGGATTTGAACTTTTTTTTTAAACATCAACAACATTGTTGATAAATTTGGTACATAATTTATTTATTTAATATTTACAACAAATAATAAAGATATTGTTGTAAAGATTATAGTTGATTATATGATACATATCGATATTTCATTTCGTATGACATTTGCTTTTATCATATTTTCTTAACAATTCATCGCATTATCCCCAATGTTGGTCTAAGAGGGAAAAATATATAAAAGTAGTAGATTAGTACCTGATTAAACTCGTTACTTGAGTATGGTTATTTCGAGTATTCTACTCACATATACAAAGCATAGCGACGAACATTTCGTCGTCGGCAAATCCATATTTAACTTCATTTTTCTGGAATCTTCCGAATTGAACAAACGTGTTCTGAAATCTTGGTATGAAATTCTGAAATTTATTATTAACATCATGTAGATTATTAATTTAGTTATATTTTAAACAGGGAGTCTATATAAAAGACTTTGTAATTCTATTGAAGCAAAACGAAAGGGGACAAGAACCACCCCAAACCAGGCTGATCGCTAGCGATTCAAACGCTCCCGCGTCTTAAATCGTATTGCTTTTGAAAAAAGCATTTTTCTTAGATATTTCTAAGGGCAATAGTCAACCAATTTGTTGCTGTTTTAGTAATTTACCTTACTTATAAATGGTTACATTTACATGACATTACATAAATAAAATGGCGCCCAACGTGGGCCAAAAATGTTCCTACAATATGGTTCATTTTTGGTTCTGAATCTTGTATTATTAGTTTTTTTTTTAATTTCATTATAAGCTTTGTGTTTAACAGTTTTGTTTTGAGATTTTGTTCATAAAAATAAATGTGTACACTTTTATGGATTTTTAGATATTCGAGTGACCGAAGATCGAAAATTCTAACCGATTAGTCTCTGCACATTTATTTCTTATGATCTTTATCGAATTTAAAAACTTGTTGACCACGTATGCATGATTGTGTAGAATTTTTAATTCAAATATTTTTGTAACTGAGCTATCAGCCACTAGGATTATTTAGGAACATGTTATTTTGGCAAAGTGCTAATCAACATCCAGTAGTTTTTAGTTAGATTTATTAGTCAATATCTTAAACAATGTTGGTTTGTTACAACTCTATTTGAATTTCAATTTGTACCAATTTTCCATAGTCCATTTGTATAATCGCTTATTGAACATATTTTCATATTTATTAACCTAACAACTATCACCATACAGGAAGAAAAACTTTGTGTAGAAACTTGTTTAAAATTTTGTATACCAAAAGTTTTGTAAAGCCTTTCATATTGTTTTATAATTCAGTGAAAACTGAATTTAGAAAATATACTTTTAGTTATTTTATTTCGATTATTTTGAGTTAATATGCCTCTGGAACATTCACCAAATCGTAGTGAGGAGCAGCCTCAAGATCAGGCGCAAAATAATCCCCCTCCTTCTCCTTCTACTGCTCAACTGCAACATTTCAAAATGGTTCTGATCCTATTTGTAAAATCTGTTCTAAAATAATGAGCGAAAAGATTCCATGTCTTTTAATTGTGCGGTGTAACCACCTTTTCCACAGGGCATGTATTGAAAATCACTTGGCAAAAGATTTAAAATGTCCAGTTTGTCAGTTACCGTGTGAACTAGCTGATTTAAAGCGAATAACTTTTCCAATTAAACAACCGGTAAAGCAAAAAGGAAAGCCTCGCGGTGCAATGGCGAAACAGTATAACACCCGAAGTTTTAGTAGAAATTTGTTTCAAGAACCACAATCTTCATTCGTAGATTCAGGTAATCCTTCAGGATTAGGAAGCCCTTCAAATGCGTATAATTTTCCTCAGAATCATAGTGGTTCAAACTTGAACATTGATCGGCCTATGACAACTAATGTGGTTCAACCTGTCATTGATTACAATGAAATTAACAGGTTGATTGAAACCAATATTACAAGAATTTTGCAAAACCTCAATCTCGGACCAAATACAGAATCTCAATCACAACCAAATGTACCAGCTCAACATCCTGAGATAAATTCTCAACCTTATGCTCGTAATCCCTCAGCAAATTACAATAATCTATCACCATCTGGGTTGAATAGAAATTCGTTTTTGTCCATTTCTTCAAGTTTACCAACTGATAAAATAACATCGATAATTCAGAATTGGGGACTTAAGTTTGATGGTTCTTCTACCATTCCTGTTGAAGAATTTCTTTATAGAGTACGAGTTTTAACTAATGAAAATTTCAACGGAGATTTTAATATTATTACGAAGAACTTACACATTTTACTTTCTGGATAGGCAAGAGACTGGTTTTGGAAATACCATAAACTAGTCGAAAACATTGACTGGTATAATTTTTGTGAAGCTATCAAATCACAGTATAAAGATTCAAAATCCCCATACGACATTCGTGAAGAAATTCGCAACCGGGAGAATCATTTGATATTTTCTTTGAATCGGTTTCTAGCATTACTGATCGTTTACCAACCCCATTATCTGAGTCTGAATTCATTGAAATTCTTACGGGAAATTTGTTATATGTAGACGTTATGTCTATCCCTCATTTGCGAAAATTAGTAAAGAAACGAGAAAGTTTCCTCAATGACGAATACATTCGAAGAAACTTTACAACTCGTAACCCAAATAATTCTTTTGTGCCCCGTAGACAAATTTCTGAAATTGAAACAAGCTTTGAACTTTCAAATAATAATTTTATTGAAAATCCTGAAAAGTCTATTGACGCTGTACAACAGTCTGATTCAATTGGAATTGTGATCAACCTGGCCACCATTGGGAAGACTGCCTCCATGAACGATCTATATTTTGCTATGGATGTGGACAAAAAGGAACATACAAACCTCAATGCCTAAAATGTCAGTCTCGTAAATCAAAAAACTTCAAACCTCCAGTTCCTCCAAGGGAACAACAGTGAATTCCGCCAACAATAGCTTTTCAACTAATACCCCTGATTTTGACCATAACCTAACGGACTTACCTTATATGGGGGGTAGGGTCAATTATCGACCGATCCTCATAAAATTTTGCATAGTGATTTTGGATCACAAGAAACATACTTATGTCGAATTTCATCGCTATGTTCGTATTTTTAAACAAGTTATGGCTGTTAAAGATGCTTTTCGAGGGGCCACTTGTATGGGCGCTATCCGAAAACGTGCACCGATATTGCCCATTTTCAATACCAAACAAACCTTACCTATAAGAAATATTTATGTGAAATTTCAATCCTCTAGCTCTTTCCATTCGGACTCTATCGTGCTTTCAACAGACAGACAGACGGACAGACATGGCTAGATCGTTTTAGACTTTAATGAGGACCCAGAATATATATACTTTTGTGGGTCTATGACCAATATTTCGATGTGTTACAAACGGAATGGAAAAATCTATATACCCCCATCTTTTTTGATGGTGGGTATAAAAAACCATGATATGATATGTATTTGACTACTCTTTAGAGTGTCCTGAAAAACAGCACTTTTGCAAATCTTATATAGGTAGAGCTCTCAAACGATGCATATAAAGCATTGTTCATATAAAATATTCAATATCTTTTTATACTTTTAGAAAATTATCCACCAAAAATTCTGCACATATTATTTATTTCAAGCTTTCCAAATTAAATAATGTTTTTGAATAATTTCCATTTTCCATTTACCATTAACAAATTCCAACATTTTTTAATTAGAGGATATTTTAATAAATAAAATTATTAGGGTAACTTTTTGTATTTCTAACGATAATTGACCTTTAAACCATTATTTCTTCGGATTTAATATGTGGTGTCTAAATCCATCCATAACTTTAGTCTGGATGCATAAAAGCTAATGAATAAAAATAATATTTTTAAACATAATGGATGTATTTTTGAGAAACAATGACGAAAAAACGGTGGTTTTACTCTTCAATGAACAACTCAAAATTGTTTGTCAAATTAAAAGTAGTTTTGTTTTCTCTTTGTTTGAAATGTTTGTTTGTTTGTTTGTTTGTTTGTTTGTTTGTTTGTTTGTTTGTTTGTTTGTTTGTTTGTTTGTTTTGTTTGTTTGTTTGTTTGTTGTTTGTTTGTTTGTTTGTTTGTTTGTTTGTTGTTGTTTGTTTGTTTGTTTGTTTGTTTGTTTGTTTGTTTGTTTGTTTGTTTGTTTGTTGTTGTTTGTTTGTTTGTTTGTTTGTTTGTTTGTTTGTTTGTTTGTTTGTTTGTTTGTTTGTTTGTTTGTTTGTTTGTTTGTTTGTTGTTTGTTTGTTTGTTGTTTGTTTGTTTGTTTGTTTGTTTGTTTGTTTGTTTGTTTGTTTGTTTGTTTGTTTGTTTGTTTGTTTGTTTGTTTGTTGTTTGTTTGTTTGTTTGTTTGTTTGTTCGTCAATCAGAAAATTCAAACTACTTCAACTAAAAAATGATGCCCTACACAGGTTACACATGTTGATTATTTTTTAAATAATAAAGCATTTGAATTAATTTTTACCTTAATTCAAAACTATTTTAACAATTTATTGACAAAAAAAGGGATTTTCTAAAAGAGGGTTATATGGGGGTAGGTGGTTAATATACATTTGGATTTACGTCTACATTAAAGGTTTTTATGTTTAATTACACTTAAACGGCTGGAACGTTAGTTTTCCAAAACTTGGATAAGAAGGTCCATGAAAGGGTATATGGGTGAAAAAGGGACAAAATTCGTACTTTTGGTATTACTAATTATTGTCTATACTCAAGCAAAAACATTTCTGATTAAGCTTTTAAAGTGTCTGAAATATGTATTATGTAGCAAAGTTCCGTTTCGAAATAGAAAAAAGGCGAAAAAACAGGAAAAAAATGAACTTCAATTGTTATGAGTTTGAACATACTTGATCCCTGCCACAAAAAATAATGTGCGATAAAATTCTTCGAAATATCTTTGGTAGTTTCTAGGAAACCTACTTATGAATTGGAAAAACGTTATTTTTTTCGAGGTAGTCTGAAATGTTTACTCATAACTTTTTACGTCGTGAACCGATTTTACAGCTACTCAATATCAAACTGTACCGGATAATAAAGAATGTTTTGGGTGAATTTGGTGAATTTCTATTGCTTCGTTTCAACATGAGCGTGTTTTACACAGACAGACGGACATAGCTAAATTGACTCAGAATTTCATAAGGATCAAGAATATGTTACACACGGAATGACAAAGTTATATATACCTTCTATCACCACCAGTGTTGCCAAAACCTAATTGGGAAAAAGTGCTAGATTTTTTGGAAAAAAAAAATGCTAGAAAGTGCTAAAAATAAAGAAAAAATGCTAGAAAAAAGTGCTAACAAAAATAATGTTTTTTTTAATTATAAATTATTGTATTGAAATTTTTAAAATAAACTACATAAATAATAGTTTAGCTTAGTACAATAACGTATCAACTCCCTTTATTAACTAGTTTTAGAGTTTTTCGATTCTCACTTTATCTATCCCAAAAAATTTTTAAAAATTGCTCTATTTTTTTAAACTGCATAAATGACGTACCAAATCCACTTGTTATGAGATGATTTTAATACAGAATTAAAAATGCTTTTTCAATGAAATTGTTTGAATTTTTTAGGTCGGAAGTAAACAGAACTAGATTCTGGAAGAACTACATTGGAACTAGTAATGGCGCCATTAATTCTTGAAACATTACAAAGGACTTCTAGAAAGTTTCGATGAAATAATTTATTTCAATATTGCCATTGGTACAATGCTAGTCCAGATTTTAAAAACAACTACTTAAAACCAGTAGTGAAATATCAAATTTATCGAAAAAAGTTTATATATAATTGACTGTTTCCCAAAACTGATCATAATCTAAACAATTTGAATCATAAATCGCTGGAAAAAGATCTAGTTCTAAAGAAGGTGTTCTCTAAAACTTCTCTAACTACTTCTGAGGATAGCAAAGTCGAACTAAAATCATTGATTAAAGAACTAGTTCCAGAACCGTTCTATTGAACTATCCCAGCAAAAAATTATCAGAAAATGTAAGCGATAAAATTGGGTAGAAGCAATACAATGCTTACTTAATTAAAAAGGCTTCCAAAGTGCAATAAAGTAAGGCAGTGGTTTTGTAATGTTTAAAGTTCTGTACCTCGTTTCTGTAATTTTCTCGAATCGAGAAAAAACATAAAATATAATAGTCTTCCAGTTTTTAACAGTGTGACTCTGATTATTTTTAAACTGTACTCATTAATATTTAATAAAAAAATTTTTAAATTTCTTGTATTCACCCTGTTTTACACAAGATGATCATGAATTCTTCGACAGATTTTCTCGATGCGAGAATTACAGAAACGGGGCACTGGTTTGTCTTATTAGTATGCTTACTTAGAATGCATACTTTATTATTTTTTATATCGGTGTTGCAGAAAAGTTTTAGAAAATCGATTTTTGGAACTTATTTCTAAATCTAGAAAATTTTTGATATTTTATCATAATATTCATCTATGTGTCCATGTTAACCTTTTATAATTACCAAAATCATCCTCAAATGGGGCAAGTACGAAGCCTATTGGAAATACTTAAAATCAGTACATTATTACACATACCTGTATAAGCATAAATGTATCAAGGTTGGGCCTCGTTTAACCTTAGCTCTATAAAAACATCCTTTTAGAAAAATAAAAATTTATGTGAAGTTCATCACATCCTCCTATATCACATTTTAAATATACCCATATCTTAATCATGCCCCGTATAATTTCTTACTTTTTTCTTTTCTGTTGTTTAAAAAGAAATTATTTCAACGTGCGATCAAATAAAATTTACAAATCTAAACAAGTAACTATTTATATATTTTTGTTGTTTTATTTTTTTAGAATTTTCTTATAAAATAAGAAATATTGAGAGCATGAGTTGGTATAATCCAAGAGAAAATAAATCTTAATAAAAAGAGAGTCTGCCTTATATTAGTGCTTCGCGCGTTCATTAAAGTAAGGTAGACAGTTTTTCTTGTTAAGTTGAATTAAAGTACAAAATTAATAGAAAAAAACACACCCGATTGTATTAATTTTTACATATTTTTGCTTCCGCGAAGCACTAACGTAAGGCAGTAGAGCTTGTTTTAGCGATCATTTACAAAGAGATTAAAATTATATACATAAGGGTGTTTTTATGATGCTATAAAAACATACATATGTATATACAATTCAGTTATTGATTTGATCTTAAAGCGAGTAGTGCAGACGTAAAAAGGTTTGTGAAGAGTAAAAAAAGTGTGAAAATAATATTTGACTGTAAAACATAAGGTACGTATTGTATTTTGTAATACATTTTGAAGGGGGCGAGGGGTATACAATATTCCGCAAAGCAGAATTTAACACAGCTATTTGATATACATATTTACCCACTTACTATATTTATATGGACACAAAATCACAAAATATTTTCTTATTTTTCAGCAATATGGGTCGAATAGAAATTAAAAAAATGAGATAGAGCTGAGTGATATGGAGGAAGAATCACAGGGGAGACGCGGGATGATACATATTATCTTAATTTAAGGTTTTGTGATTTATTTATTTAATTATATTTTTTAAATTTGGTTTTGATATTTTATATTAAAACTAGCTATACCCAGTGTGCTTTGCTACCCTAAAAGCAATATGTAGAAATAAAAAACCCACTTAACGATTTTGAAGATTCTAACTACAATAGTTTTCCAGATTTACAATATGTTACATATGAGAGATGTCAAGCAATTATTGCAAGTTCGCCTGTTTCTATCTATCGCCAATTTCTATCTATCAATGAAAAATTTGAAGAATGTAAGAGTTTCCAAGATACACAAAATTTTGTAATTAATTCATATATGTGGTGCTTTGAGACTAATCTGTTCTATATCAACTGCGCAATGGGGGCAAAAACGGGTAAAAAAAGCAATTCTATGTTTGCTGTATAAAATGTCCTAAAGACATCAAATCCTAATATATATTATAATCTCTTTGTAAGTCTGTTCGTTTGTTTATTTGTTCGTCAATCATGCCTAAACGCCCAAACGGCTGTTTGCTGTATAAAATTTCCAAAAGACATCAAATTTTAAATATTAATATTTTAATGGAGCAAGGGACTAACAAATATCATATTTTGGGTTATTTAAATTTAACGAATAAAAAGTATAATTATTTGTTATTTTGGTACTTTTATGAAATTTCTTAAATATACAATGATTTAAAAAATTATGTTTTTGCAAAGCATCTATCCAGTGGGTAAAAAAGGGAATTTTTTACTTTCTTTTAATAAATGTCCTATCTGACTTTAATTTTAAATATCGCTGTATGAAATCCTAATCCTAAAAACCTAATTCCTAATATATAATATAAATATCTTTGTAAGTCTGTTCGTTTGTTTGTTAATTTGTTTGTTTGTTCGTCAATCACGCCTAAACGGCTGGACCGATTTTCTAAAAATTTGTAACAAAGTAAGATCTATAGTTGGCGGGCGTTATAGACAAAAAGGGGGAAAATGGGTGAAAACCGGCAAAATAAGTACTTTTGATAGTAAGTAATGAGTTTTTGCAAAACATCATTAAAGAGGAAAAGGGAGGAAGAAAGGGGAGATACATGATTTTTTTAATAAATGTTCTACAGGACTCATATTTTCAACATCAATTTCTGAAATGATACAAAATTTATTAAACAAAATACATAAATTTGGGTAATTCAATGGAGAAAAATGGTATGGGTAGTATTTTTGGAACTATGTTGGTACCTTTTATAAATATTGTTCAATTTTAATGAAATTTCATTTGTAGCTGTATAAGATCACAAAAAAATTATAATGAATTTCTTCATAAAGAGACCTTTAGCATTTTTTCAAACATGAAGAAGAAAGGGAAAGGGGAGAATACTTAAGTATAATGTTATGAACCCACTTAAAAACCCCGGGCAACGCCGGGTACAAAAATCTAGTCTATATATATAAAAATGAATGTGTATTTATTTGTTTGTGGGTTTGTTTGTTTGAAGTCTATAGACGGCCAAACGGCTAGATCGATTTTCTTCAAATTTTAACAGTACCTTCCTGTATATCTAGAAGGAACTATAGGCTACTTTTTATTTTAAAATTTCAAGTAGGCGAGGTGCCACGCCTACTTATTAAATAACTATTAAAATTCATGTATCTTCGAAACTGGTACAATTAGAGTCCTCATATTTTGCACGGACAACTTTGACATCCATAAGAATATTTTTGGACAAAATGGGCGGAATGACTATAGTGGGCGTGGCACCTTCCATATTAAGAAAATATTAAATCATTTTATCTCGGAAAATGTAACAGTTGGAGCCCTCAAATTTGTTCGGAGCCACATGAGTGTCAATATGATTAGTTAGGATAAAAAGTAGGCGGACTAGCAGCAGGGGGCGTGGCACCTCCCATATTAATTAAATTCGTTTATCTTGAAAACTATTAGAGTTAAAAGCTTCAAATTTTGCACTAAGAACTTTAGCATCCATGTAAATATTTTGGGTAATAAATTGGCTGATTACCAATGGGGGGAGCGCCACCTCCCATATCAATTAAATACAATAAAATATTTTATCTAATAAACTAATAGAACTAGATTCCTAAAATTTTGCAAAAAGAACATTCATATTCATCTGAACATTTGGGGGTGGCTGGAACCCCCATATGAATTATATAGAAAAATTTGTATATCCGAGATATTGTACAAGCTAGAATCTTAAATTTTACACGAAGAACAATATTATTTACATTTTTCATAGCTTACATTAAAATCTTTATTAGCGTTCGGAAAAATTGGCGAACTTGCAATAATTTGAGTGGCATCTCCCATATGTAAGTGGTGTTTTTTTGCTTTTAGGGTAGCAAAGCACACTGGGTATAGCTAGTAAAATATAAAATACATGATATAAGTGCAACTAGTTGCTATTAAATAAACGCTTTTTGGATTCAAAACCTATTGCTTCTAAGTGGCTCATCTCAAACAAAAATCATGTACTTTTAATGCGCACCAGTAAGTAATTTCGGATTTAGTCTCCCTTACAAAATTGCATCCAGGCAAGCAGTATTTTTTTGCTGGGATGTTTTAAGTCTGATTTTTTTCGTTCTAAAGTAAAAATATTTTAGACGACGTGTTTTTAGTTTCAGAGATAAGTGTATTCGAAAGTCCACCCCTAGAGGCAAAAACAGGAAAAAGAAATTCAAACTAAACGGACAGAAATGGCTAATGTTCCTTAGCTACATTTTTTGTACTTTTATGAAATTTGAGAAATATATATTTTTTAATTAATATTTTTCCGTAATCGGTCAAAAAATGTGTTTTTCAAAAATGTTTTTGCAGAACATCATTAAGGAGGGAAAGGTTCCTCTCTGACGTGATTTTCTTAATAATGTTCGACAACATTGATTTCTGAAATGATACAAAATATATTAAACCAAATACATAAATTTGAATAATTCAATGGAGAAAGAGGGTATGGGTAGTATTTTGGTACTGTGTTGGTACTTTTTATAAATATTGTTCAAATGCAATGAAATTTCTTTTATAGCTTTATAAGAAATTGTAAGGAGTTTCCTCTTAAGGAGACCTTCAGCATTTTTTGAAACATGAAGAAGTTAGTGAAAAATTAGCACTTTATGCTTTAAGTCAAGAATTATTCTATCTCCTAAGTTAAATATGTATATTATAGTTTTACCTAACTATACTTTTGGAATCTTTTAGTTTTATAAATTGGAAAATGTATATTGATATATGTATGTATGTTTATGTATGTATGTATGTCTGTATGTATGTATGTATGTATGTATGTATGTATGTATGTATGTATGTATGTCTGTATGTATGTCTGTCTGTCTGTATGTCTGTATGTCTGTCTGTCTGTATGTATGTCTATGTATGTCTGTCTGTCTGTCTGTCCTGTATGTCTATGTCTCTGTATGTATGATGAATGTGTTGTAGGACTATATACTTCCAGTGCTCTTTCATTTATTTTTTTATGGTAGCGAAACACACTAAGCTAGTGTATAAAAAAGAAAATTTTTTCAATTTATTATTATATTTATCGTATTATATTTTATATATATTAATATGCACAAGTTTTACTCATAGATTCATGTAATATATAGGAACTTTCTTTTAAGTAATTTTATAGTTTCTAATTATAATTTCTACATATGTATACTCAATATACATATGTATAATATAATATTCACATGTACACCATAACATACCTGTATGTATGTATTTATGTCATTGTATACATGTAAATATTAATTACATACATGTATGTATGTATATATACATATATGAATATATATAGATATTTAGATTTTCAACTCACACTTATTATAAATATTTTTTCCATTCTTGTTATTAATTATCTTTATTTTTTGTATATAGTAGTTGTGGTTTTTGTTTTTTAGTTTAGATAATTATTTATTTTGCATTTATAGTTAAAAAAAATATTTCCTTGCATATAATTAAAGATATAATTAAAAATATAAATGTTACCACAGCGTTTATATATATTTATGCTACTAAATTTCGAAGTACCTACTATTTCAGAATTATTTGTATTTATATATGTACTTATATTGATCGAAGTTTCATAGAGATACTATCCTACACTAGAGCATTCGGTCTGGTTTTCAGCTTCAATAACAATGAAAGTGTTAAATCCAGTACAATTTTCAAAACTTGATTGTTAAACTCGTTTAATAGCAGGACATTTCTAAACATAAGTATTTATACTTTTTATATGTATATGTATATGGAAATCTATGCTTTTTGTATATTGTTCTGAATGTAGTAGTTTTTAAGTGTGATTTTAAATGTGCGTTGAGCTCTACAATATTTATACAGGGCTCATTTTATACAATCTAATCATCATTATATTAAATTCTTTAGTTGTATTTATTTTAAGTTATGCTACTATTGTTCAAAATTTTGTTTATTTTATATATTATTGAATGATGTTACGTATACTTTGATATGTTTACTTATTATTCAGTTATTTATTTATTTATGTATGTATGTATGTAGTCAAGATCTGGGAAAGTATATTTGCCTTAAAAAACAAGACCAACTGGATGTAATTAATATAGCATAGATAAAAGCCTAGAAGATTATTTAAGAACCAATGATACTTTTTGTAATCGTCGCATTAATAATTTTAAAACAAAACAATTGCAGTAATAATTAGTTTGATATAATTATATACATATCTGCCACCAAACCAACTCACCTGAAATTCTTAACACAATATTGTCATAAATTATAAATTACAAAAAATATTTTATAAAATTACTACTTATGATGAATATTTTGTTAAACCCCGAGGATATTGATGAATGTTATATTTTTGGAGAGCTTATAAAATGTCCTAACTGAATATGTAAAATAAAATTTATATTTGCTATTTTTTATGACGCTAGAAAATCTTAGCCAAATGTTTGACAGAATTATTCATTTCAAAGCTTGTATGAAAAAAATGTTCCAAAAATTAAGTTTTTAAGGAATTATTCCAAGGTAAATTTTTTCCGGTACAATGGAATATTTTTAAGAAATAAGGATGGTTTTCGACAGAAAATAATATTGTTAGTTTTTGTTGTTTTAAAAAATTATAACATTTTTATACCCTTCACCTACGTGAGAAGGGTATATATAAGTTTGTCATTCCGTTTGTAATTTCTATAATATAATTTTCCGACCCTATAAAGTATATATATTCTGGATCCTTATAGATAGCGGAGTCGATTAAGCCATGTCCGTCTGTCTGTCTGTTTGTTGAAATCAGTTTTTAGAGATGTCGGCGAGATCCGAATCTTCAATAATTCTGTTAGACATCCTTTCGGGAAGATCGCTATTTAAATCAGCAATATCGGTCCATAAATACCGCAGATATGAGCAAAAATCCGAGACAACCTCTGAAAATTTCATAAAAAAGGCAATTTTTTTTATGTTTGGATGTCTGTTGGTTTCATATATTTTGTTTTTGTTTTTTGAGTATTTCGTTTCGTATGTTTCATTGCCTTGTGTATATTGTTTTGTTTTTTGGTGTATTCAGTTTCGTATGTTTGGATGGCTGTTGGTTTAATTGCCTTGTGTATTTCGTTTCGTATGTTTGGATGTTGGTTTTACTGCCATGTGTATTTGTTTTTTTGTGTGTTTATCTCGTTTAGCGTTGTTGTTCCTTTTTCTATTGCTATAATAACGATATAAACGGGAAAATGAAATAAATTAAAATTTTATAGAATTGATATTTTTTAAATACACTGTGGTGAAGGGTATATAAGATTCGGCACAGCCGAATATAGTACTCTTACTTGTTTTAATATAAATATGTATGAAAATTTCCAAAGTTTGATGGAGTAGCAAAAATTTGTTTTTAAAGATGTGTTATTTTTTATTTTTGTTCTCTTTATTTTTTAACATACAAAATAAAAAAATTATGTTTCGAACCACAACTTAAAAAAAATGCATTTTATGCCTTAATTCGCAAATTAAAAAAACTAAACTGTAGCTAAAATAAGCCTATATTCGTAATATAGCCAAAGCTATGGAAATGTAAAGTTTATATCTTCTTGGGGGAATATATTAAGTTTAATATATTGTTGAAGAAGTCACTTATTTCATTAAATTAGCCAATTTTAGTACAATTTACATGTATTTACAACAAAAAATTAATATACATAGGACAATTTTTTCCGTAATTACGGAAATAGCTTAAATATTCTTGAATGCGTTAATTTTGGCAGACAATCCCGATAGATTAGAAAAAATTTATATTTATCGAAACCCAAAATTGTATAATATTATTGTAAATTTTTTGTGCATTAGGATAACTATATTTTAAAAGGATATTTTTAAACTTTATTTAAGACATATTTCAATAAAATAATTGAGAAAACTAATACTTACAGTTATGTATATAACAATCTGTCAGTATTTGAAAGTATTTTTTAAAACGATTTTTAATAAAAGGAAATCTTTGAGCGATTGAAACAAAATTTGTCATAAAGTTTTCAAAAACAGTTATTATAACATACAGGCATGGAAAATTCAGTACTTTAGTACTTTTTCAGTACTTTTAGATACCCAAAAATACCGTAGTACCTCCGCCTCATTTTTAGTACTTTTTACAAATTTTCCAAATAATACTGATCGACAAAATTTAAGTTTTTCGTGTCACATGAACGTCTTTTATATTTTTTGTAAATGAAAATATGCAGTTTTTTTGTGTAATTCTCTATAACACCGGGCAACAGTCATTTTCAAACATGAAAAAATCTACGTGTACAGGTAACTGTGGACCATTAGTATTAACTCTGTGTACTCAGTTTTTCATAATCAGCTCTTATGCCCCTGTAAAAGGACCATAAATTTTAAAGGACATACGATTTCAAAAGATGAAATTCCAAATTTATATAAACATTTGTTATTAATATTAATATCAAATGAAGCTGAGAACCTCTGCTTCAAAATAATATTATTTATTTCAATTCATCAGGATTAAAAAAGAAATGGAAGCTTAAAGAAAATTTGTCACAAAAATGTAGTTAAAAATTTTTGTTTCGAAAATGAGACCTTTTTTAAATTTAATTTCTTTTTCGAGTGAGTCAAATATATAATATAGATACATTTTCCCAGCTTTAATTTGATACTAATATTAGCATCATAAAACAAGGAGGTAAGGACATAAGAGCTGATTATAAAAAATGGAGTATGCAGAATTGCTCTAAATGGACTCTAGTTTCACATGCATATCAAGTTTTCTATGTGTGAAATCTTTTTTCAAAATTGTTACATTATAAAAATTGTATATAATTTAAAAACCTATACATATTTTTTAGATGCCCTTAAAATGTCCCAATGAAACCATTATCCATTCCTATCGCATGTAGCTTACAAATTCTTCCGAAAATGTTAAATTTTAAATAAATCTGGTCCACATATTGAGGGTATTGATCACGAGATTTCGTTTAGTTTTAGTGATATTATGTCTCAAATTTAAGTCGTTCAAAGAAGAACTTAAAATTTCAGATGTGGGACCTGGTATGTTAAGAATATGTACTTGGTCTTATTTAAAATTGGAAGTATACGCGTATTCAGTTGGAGTGTAATGGGGAATTTAGAAAAGAGTGTTTTTTTAATTTAACCATTTTATTGTAAAAACAGGACATTATCATCTGAACAATTTCATTTAGTTCAATACATATCATTGAAATATAAACGTCCCGTGAGGTAAAACTTTATTCTAATTGATTATTTTTTTAAAGATGTAATGCAAGTGGCATAGGTTGTGTCCAAGTTTTGTTTTTATATGCAATAAAAAAATCCTTACAGCCAGCAAACGTTTTACATTTAACGGAAGTCAATTTAGAGTAAACATAGAAAAAATCATTAGGATTTGTCACTTCACTTTCGTGACGTTCCCATAAAACTTAAAATAAATAAGAAACTAATTTGTTTATTTTTTCAATAAAAATGTTTTTGGAAAAAGTACCTTTATGCCTAAAAAAATACTTTTTTGGTTTGAGTTCAGTACCATTTCAAAATTTCCATTTTCCATGCCTGATAGCATATATTTAACGGGAGGGTGGGCTTGTCCTTGAACTGATTTTTTTGATATACAATATTTTTGACAATTATCTTATCAAACACTTATAGTCTAATTAAATTCCACATATTACCAAAATTCAAAACAGGACGATATGTATATTTACATAGTTGATTTAACTAGAGATAAAAGAAGTTTTTTTTTATTTTATTTTTAGAATAAAAGCAAACAGCATTTAGTTCAATTGTTTGCAAAAAATAACCAAAACGAAAAAATAATTCACATGCAAAATAAAAATAACCAATTTTGGTTAATAATAACCAAAGTGGCAACACTGGTTGGAAGTCAGCCAAAAATACAACATAATTTCCCAAAATTGGAACGAAAAACTCAAAAATGGTATTTTCTAAAATTTTACTCATAGGATCCACATTTCTCTCTGGGCCCAGAAAATACTTTGGGGATAAATAGGGAACAATTCAAGGCTTCCAAAACGTCGCGTTTTTCACATAACTAATAGTAAGACTATGTCCTTTAAAAGTCAATAAATCTAACGAATCAATAATATCTTCAGATCTGTATAAATTTGTTTTCTTATGATATATTAATACATATCTACACAAAAAGTACAAAAATCTTATGAATGATTTTTTCAACTAAATATTTAATTATTTTAAAGTTTTCATGTTCATTAACTCAAATGTACGCAGCTAGAAAAGAAAACAATGGGAGCAAAACTGAAAAGTTTTGAGCAAAACATTTTCGCAAACGTTTCCTGATGGTTTTGTTCACTACAAAAACATTTTTGACTAAAATTAAAAGAAGACTTGTAGGTTTAATTTTTTGTAGATGCCTATGTAGATTACAGTAGTAATAAAAACAAAAACAAAATAAAAACCATACAAATTAAATGAAGTGTGTTTGTGTGTGTGGATCACTTAAAAAACTATGTGCTAAAATGTTTTGATATTTTTTAAATGGTCTTATTTTATTTGCAATATAATTAGTTATATGTATATTCATAAACAACATTTCATTTTGTAAAAGATTTTTAATACAAATTTCCATACAAAATTTGATTTGTAAAACTTGTAGTAAATTAAAATCTGTTTATTATTAAGGTCACTTAACAGCATGCATTTCGAATTTGTATTATTGAACATAAAAATTCAGCTTAAATACGATGTCGAATTTTATTTTTAATTATAGCCTTTGAAATAAAAAGCCTTTCAACTGCGGCATTAGAAAAAGGTGAAACGAGTAATGATAATACAAAAATAAACAATTCATTAAATGCATTTTTACCGATAAAATTTTCAAAATTAAGAAGCCAAAATTTTGCACAAATATTTTTTATTCATGCAGTTTGTTTGGTATTGAAAGTGGGCCATATCGTTCCATATTTTCTAGTAGCCCCCATACATAAGACTCTAACGCTCATAACTTGCTTAAAAATGATAGTGAAGCAATGACATAAACAAGTTTTATAGGAACATAGTTCAAACTGTCAAATTTTTTTGGGATCGGTCCATACCATAAGTCAATTTAGAGGAAATCAAATCATAAAAAATATGATAAAACAAGTATTACCATCACCCTGACTATATTACGATTAATATATGATAAAACAGTTTAGAATAAATCCAATAAATGATTAAATTGTGGTAGCAAAAGTATCGACTTATATAGTATAGGTCCATTTTCCGAAATTCACTTGAACTTTAAGACACATGATTTGATAGTGGGTATAAAAGATTCGGCACAGCCGAATATAACACTCTTACTTGTTCACTATAATGATGTTTTGTAATATACAACCACTGATTTTCAATAATATTTTTAATAGAAAACATAAATATTTTTTAATTTTTTTTTTATCAAGCAAATTATGCTAAAAAGCATTTAGCATAATTTTAAAAAACTTCAATGCATTTTCAGGATGCAAAATGCTAAATCTAGCACTGAAAGTGCTAAAATGGCAACACTGTTGTGGATACACACACACTTTATGATTCTTTCATAAAATATGCTTCTGCATTTGTATTGTTCTCAAATGTACGATTGTAAAGCAGCAGTGTTGCCAGAACTCCCTCAGAATAAAGTGCAAAATGACGGTCAAAAAAGTGCAAATTCATTGAAAAAAGTGCTAAATTCAAATCAAGTTTTTAAAAGTCCATTAAGCCATGTCTACCCGTCTGTGCGGCTGGCTGTCCAGGTATAATGTACAGGTCGCAATTTTTTACATAATTCAACGAGATTTTTTATATGAAAAATGCAAAAGACTATTTCGAATTGATCCATGATTTGACCTTGCCTATAAAATATCCCTTTACAAAATCAATTAGGGGTAATTTCAAACAATTTCGAACAAAAAAGTAGGATTTTGAACATGACCTTCTCCGATTTCGATGAAATTCGGTACACACATTCTTGTAAATACGGAATTTAAAGTTCTCCAAAATTTTCAAATTCGTTACGGTCCAGATTTTATCGATGTTTAAAGTTCATTTTTTTTTGGATTTTTTTCAACAAGCATTAAATGTAACATCGTATATTTACTAAACTGTTTATCCGATTTTAATCGTTTTAGTTCCCAATTAAAGCCTATTTCTTGCAGTTTCATAATATTCAAGATATTTAAAAATTTAAAGTTTTATTTGTTGATGAACACAAAAATAAATTTAAAATTTTGAAACAAAAATTAATTGTTTATGAACAAAAAATTAAAATTTTTGAAATTTGTATGGAAATGATTCACTAAAAGTTGATTTACTTGAGATTCCCTCATTGTCCCATTCTGAAATTTTTATATTTTATTGAAAACACTATAAGCAATCTTTTGTGAAGTTTAGCTATGTCCGTCCGTCTGGCTTGCTGTCCATGTAAACCTTGTGCGCAAGGTACAGGTCGCAATTTTCAAGATAATTGACCTAAGGACGAAGCCTATTGAAAATGGTTAAAATCGGTCCATTATTTCACCTAGCCCCCATACAACAGAACGCCCCGATAAGGGCTTCTGAGCTTATAATTATGTTAAATATACATGTATATCGATAAAAAGCGGCACAACTAAGTTTTATACAAGTCTTGATGACCTTGCCAAATTTCATAAAAATCGGGCATCATTTGACCCTAGCTCCTATACAAAGTCCCCTTCCGAAAATTACTTGAATGTCCAAAATTTTATCGGGCTTGGTCCATATTTGCCCCTAGCCCCCATATAAAGCCTCTTTCAGAAAATTAGTTTTTCATCCATAAATTGCTTAAATGTATCGGAACAATGAATTATTATGAAAAATAAATCACATTTAATATTCATAACTGGTATAGGGTATCATATGGTCGGTCACGCCCGACTATACTCTCTTACTTGTTTTTTGTATGTTTCCTTTATATAAAGTGGATAGCAATAAAAAATAAAGCTTGTTTTTCAAAAAATTTAACAAAAAGTTTTGTTCTCCGAAATCATTAAAATTCAAGTCGCAGGTACCGCTAATATATGAGAGATATAGAACTGATTCCACTCTTTATTGTCCATAATTCACATGGAGATTTTCTTTAAATTTTGAAATTTGCTTAACAAAATTGGTAGAAGTTGGAAATTAGTTTTTTGAATGTGCCGTCTGAAGGGTTTCCCATTTATGACTATACCCCAAATACGGTTTACGCTATCTAATGAGAATAAAAACTCATATCTAAGTTAATACGAACACATTTAACGTAATGACATAGTTTACTAGAACATTTTCCAAAATTTTTTAATTTTTTAAAATATTTCTCATTTAAGTGTTTTGATCGGAGGAATTTTTAATAACTTTTACAATTTTTGCCGAGGGTTTTATATCTTATTGGAACGATAATTGAATGTATATTTCCATTATTTGCTGTTAAAATCCAAAAGGATACATTTACTTCCCCTTCAGTGCCGTGGTGCCACCAGTTAACGTGATCCTATCGCTCTAAATTTTTCGAGAATGCATTTCTATAACTTTAAGTAAGTCTGGAGGCAGAAACGGCCACTATTCGCAACTTCTGTAAAATTACATAATTTTGGAACTCAAGTATACAGTCAGAAGGACTAAAAGATGAAAATTGGGAAAATTGGTGGGTGATACAACTTTTTAATTTCCTTATTCGGAATCAGCACATCAAATTACACTGGGATTAGTGAAAATCATATAAAAAGTTTTTTCATCGTTGGCATATATTATTAATTGTATTTTTGCAATAATAATAAAAAAAAATTCTTATTGAATCTATGAAAATGTTGTTAAAAATTATATGTATATTAAATTTGAAAAAAATACTGATTCTAAAAAACCAAAATTTGTAAAAATAAATTACTTATATACTTACAACCATAGTAGAAAAATTAATGGTATAACCGTTCTCTCTTTTCGTAGCCATATTAAACTTCTGACGTTTAAGCGATTTATTTCTTAATTTAATTTACGGTGTAAATTATAAATTACAATAAACATATGCAAAAAATTTTTGCAATTCTCTAGAGAAATTAAACTTTAAAGTTCTTTAATTATAAAAAGTGCAAAATAGAAGAAAAAATGCCAAAAATGCACTTTTAATGCTAAAAATTTCTAGCAAAAGACGAAAAAGTGCTAAGAAGCATCTAGCACTTTTTTCTAAAAAATAAATGCAGCGGACGAAAAAAAGTGCTAGAATTGCACTTTTAATGCCGTTATGGCAACACTGTAAAGCAGCCAAGCGCAGAAAGAGAGACGCTAAGAAACTGTTATTGTAGTGGTGAGAAAATACTAAAAAAAAACTTAGAAAAAATATTGCCTAATTACGCTTGTTATGATCAAATTTCATAACAAGTAAAATAGTAAATTTCATCACAAAGATAAAGTTTTTTATTTAAAATGTGCAAAAAAGTATTAAAAATACGGTTTTTATGTGTTTTCATTCTTATGCATTAGTAAATTTTTTTTTGGAGTGTACGAGTTTTTTGCAAATAATTCTCTTGTTTACAAATTGTGTTGTTGTTTTTACAAATTGTTTTTGCAATTTTTGAAACAAAGCGACATCAACCTGCACTGTTCAATGCTGTTAAGCAACTGAAAATAATTTTTTGTATCTTTACCAGTGTTGCCACTTCATGTGTAATTACACATATTGTGTTATTTACATGTGTAGCCCATGTGTAATTGGTTTCACGTGTAATTTATGTGTAATTTAAAATTTTTTAAATCCTTCTGTAGAAAAGAGTTGGGAGAGTATATTGGGTTTGCGCTGATGTTTGTATCGCACAATAATATTTCTGCTACACCCACCCAGCAAAAATAAAACAAAGTACTTCCAAAAAAAATAACATTTATCACCACTTCAAAAGTAGCACTGATTGAATTTTTTTACCTTCTGAGGAAATGATGTTTTAAGACTTCCCAAAAAGCGAAAATAATTATATTTTTTCAATGTTGAAGATATATTTTGTGTTTTTATATTTTTATGAGATAAAAAATTTTATATTTGGGCTTTTGTATTAAATGTGTCTATTATTCTAATTAATGTTAATATTATATAAGTCAAATTAGTTGTATTCTATAATACTACAATTTCACTTCCGGAAAACTTCAAAAAAAAAGAGCATTGAAGTAGTGAATTTGAAATCAAATAAAAAGGACATCATTCCGGTGACAAGCCTGTGTTAAAATCATCACTTCTTCAGGTCTTTTTCAGTACTTTCATGGAGTAAATTCTACTATTTTCGCTTATTTTAAGTTCTTTTTTGCTGGGCAGTATACTAATCATAATCATTTTCTGAGTAGATTTAGCTCTGTCCATCCGTCTGTCCTTGTAATCAATTTTCGATATAAATTTATGAAATATTGCACAATTTTTCTTTTGGAAATGGTTAAAATCGGTCCATTATTTTGTTAATCCACCCAATAAAGAAATAATAATTATGATAATTTAGTTTAAAGTAGAATTTTTTAAGAACTGAAATGAATTATATATATCCGGAAGTTCGCCGTTGTTACAGTTATTAGTTCTTAGTTTAATAACGAAAAAAGTGGATCACTCTTTAAAGACGTAATTATGAACCCTATATGAGTTGATATAATGGATTTTAATCATTCGGAATAGACTTCGATCGCACTTGTGCTAAAAGACTTTTATTTTTCAAAATATCTTAAAAATTGCTATCTGTACCGTGCGAATAAGGAGCATGAGTAATTTTTCTTTTAATGTGTAATTTAGAAGCCGAATAAGTGTAGTTTCTAAATTTGTTGGTGGCAACCCTGATCTTTACGCTCTTGCTGTGAGTTTTGTTTACGATCGGGTCAGGGTGCACTTATAAGGTGAAGTCAGTAATACAAAAACAACAAAAGTAGATACTTCTGTCAAAAAATGAACATGTTGCCACCATGTTTTTTTTTAATTTACCTTACAAAAAGAAAATCCCACATGCCCAAAAATCTCTTCACGTAAAGTAAATATGTATTATAAGATAAAATTTATTAAAAATTATACATGAAATGAAAAATAAGAATCCATCAATTTAATTAGAATATTATTTGAAATTATTACTTATTAAAAAAGTAAATAAATTATCAATTAAAATAACAAAAAATAAGATTACAATATTGTAAGTAGTAGCAAAAATACAAATTATATACATATTATTTTTTTATCAGTCAATATTGGGAACTTATAGTATCATGTAGGTCTCTACTATTGTCGTATAAGAAATATATAATGATATTTATATAAATGTGACCAAATCACTACCATTGAAAGTTGTTAAAAATTAAGATATCTATGATAAAAATCGAGTTATAATCATTTTATTTACAATTGTGGGATGTTTGTACTCTCAATTGATTTGTAAAAAGATCCCTATAATTATAAAATAGATGCATATTAAGATAAATGGTTTGTGCAATTTTTGAGTATTTCGCATAAATTTACTACTCATGAAAATGAATATAAAATTTATTTATTAACTTTTTGTCCTAAAAATATAATAAATCCCTAGATAGATGTACATATTTTTTCGGATTGTGGCAACTCTAAATGGTGTACTTTGACAGTTGTATCCAGTGTTGCCACAACAAAATTTTTTTTCTAACCAAAATTCGAATAAAAAATAACCAAATTAAGATAAAAGTAAACAAAATTATTTTTATTTGTTTCATGTTTACATTGGGACATTAAAATAACAAATTCATTTTCTGAAGTGGAACTTGTAACTATGTTAAATTTCATCGCTAAACTGGTATTATGAAGACAGTTATGAGCGTTAATGTAATTTTCTGTACGGTCAATTATGGACCAATTCTCATAAAATCTGACAGAGATATTTTAGTTCCTTTAAAACTTGATTATGTTGAATTTTGTTGCTATATTGAGCTTAAAGTCATTTTCTGAGGAGACTTTTTATGAGGGATAGAGTCAATTATGTACCGATCCTCATAAACTTTGACAAATACATTTCCAATAAAACTGTTTTATATTGAATTTCATCGCTATCGCTGCTTTTTTAAGCAATATAGTAATTTTCTGAATAGGGCATAATATGGGGGCTAAGTGAAATCGTTGACCGATATTTCGCATTTTCAATACCAATCAAACTGGGTCAATTAAAAATATTTTGGCAAAATATTTGAGTTTTCTATCTTGTTTCTTTTCGACTCTATCGTGTTTTCAACAATAAATATATGTATGTCTCTTCGCGGATTCGTTATCAAATGTAATTAATATTTATTTTAAAAAATAACTGAGTTTTTAACGCGTTTTAGTGCAATTCAAAAATACTCCACATATGACTTTTTGGAAAACAATTTTAAATTATAAAATTCTTCCCATTTTATGTACAGATTTGGAGAGTTCGTTCAAAATTTGGGATTAAATTATAATACCATGTAGCGGATGTTAGCATTACATTCATAACTTCAGCAATATTTGTAAACGTAATCTATCCAAATTATCCGACAAATTGACCAAAATTTAGAATTTCAGACGGTAAAATAAAAACTAGTATACAACATCATCTAGAAAATGTAAATAAAGAACTAAAAGTCATGATGAGATAGTAGAAGTCAAAGGTCATGAGTATCAAATCTTTGCATATATCGCGATTATTGTTCGTCGTACGAGTTTAGATGTTATTACAACTTTTGTATACAATACAATTTAATTTTCCTTAGCTGTGTTACTTAAAAATATCAGTTGATTAATACTTTAAAGATATTGCGATACTATTTTTGCATCAATTAGCAGAAAATACTTTATTAATTCTTATTAAATCATTTATCTTAGAATTTCGGCAAATTAGCACAGTATCTGTTTATGCAAAATTTCAAATAGGTACAGAAGTTGAAATTATACTTTAAATTTTAAATTTAATTTGGAGGACATAAACTACTAAGTACGTAGACTATTCCCACCAAATTCCATAAAAATCGAAATGCGAAATACAGCCTACTTCGTTTTTGCATATAAGTATCGCGAGTTCTTTACATAAAAAGTTGCAATAGAAATATTAAATGAAGGACGGACGAGTTTGAATCGACCCAAGAAGTGATTTTAAGTTCATGGATGCACCAAAAGGAGAGAGAGGATTCATTATTCACGGTGTTAGATTGACTAGTGTAAATAAAATAATATTACGGTGTTGTTATGATTTAAATCAACTCATTTAATATGTGGAAAACTCATAGGTACTTTTGCTAAATCCTAACCAATTAAGATATCGAAAAATACCTTTGTGCACATCATAAGTATAACCAGTAGATGTACAAATTGCAGTAATAAAAAAATTTCTAATAATAAAAAAAAATTCCACATATTACCAAAATTCAAAACAGGACTATATGTATATTTATATAGTTGATTTAAAACTAGAGATAAAAGAAGTTTTTTTTTAATTTTATTTTTAGAATAAAAGCAAGCAGCATTTAGTTCAATTGTTTGCCAAAAATAACTAAAACGAAAAAATAATTCACATGTACACATGCAAAATAAAAACAAGTAAGAAATTATAGTCGGGCGTGGCCGACCATATGATACCCTACACCAATTGCGAATATTAAATGTGATTAATTTCAATAATAAAGCATTTCTGTTAATCTTATATAGGTTCCAAACAATGTCTGTTCATGTTCGATTGTATGCTGAATAGGATAAATAAAAGACCGATTTCAATCATTTTCAACAGCCATCGTCAGTGGATCCAGAAAATAGTATGTGACCCATTTTAACAAATTATATTCAAAATTGCGATCTGTTGCGTGCACACAAGGTTTATACGGTCACAAAGACGGACATAGCTTAATAAGGACAAATATTTTTGAGTGTTACAAACATCACCACATTGTGCCGACTTAGGATAGAAACGGCCGAAATCGGAAGGTCCGGATGTATGGGGGCTAAGGCAGAAATTGAGCCGATCCTTATAAAATGTGTTATTGGGAATTATCTATATACATATATAAAAATGAATGTGTGTTTGTTTGTATGTTTGTTTGTTTGTGGGTTTATATGTTTGAACGTTATAGACTACTAAACGGCTAAACCGATTTTCTTCAAATTTTCACAGCACATTCCTGTATGTCTGGCAATAGGCTACTTTTTATTTCCGATCATGGCGAAAAATGACAGTGTTATTTATAATTATATTAAACTTAGTTGTTCCAATTTTTGGGAAGATAGTAGTATATTTATAGTAGTTATGAGCTAAAAGGCCCAAATCGGTAGGTCCGGTTGTATGGGGGCTAGGGCAAAAATCTATTTGTGGCAAATTTCATCATGATACTAGTGTTTATAAGTGAATTGTGGACATTCAAGTCATTTTCTGAAGGGAATTTTGTATGGGGGATAGGGTCAAATAATGCCCGATCATTATAAAAATCGAAAGTGTTATTTATAATTATATCAAACTTAGTTGTGCCGATTTTTGGAGAGATAGTAGTATATTTGACAAAGTTATGAGCTAAAAGGCCCAAATCGGAAGGTCCGGTTATATGGGGGTTAGGGTAAAACTTGGTCCGATCCCTATAAAATTTATTGTTGGGAATTATGTTTATATAAAACTCATTTGTGCCAAATTTCATCGTGATACTAGTGTTTATAAGTGAATTGTGAACATTCAAGTCATTTTCTGAGGGGGGCTTTGTATGGGGGCTAGGGTCAAATAATGCCCGATCTTTACGAAAATCACTATAATTATTAAGACATATATAAAACTAAATTTTTCCCATTTTTGTAGATATAGTGGATCATTTAACATAATTATCAGGTCAAAAGCCCTATTCGGGGGGTCCGGTTGTATGGGGGCTAGGTGAAATAATGGACCGATTTCAACCATTTTCAATAGCGTTCGTCCTTCGAGAAGTGCATGTTCCAAATTTCATCAAATTATCTCAAAAATTGCGACCTGTAAAGTGCGCACAATGTTTACATGGACACACAGACAGACGGACGGACGAACAGACGGACATAGCTTAATCGACTCAGGAAGTGATTCTGAGCCGATTGGTATACTTTAAGGTGGGTGTAAGACCAATAATACGCATAATACCCTCCCCACTATAGTGGTGTAGGGTATAATAACCAATTTTGGTTAATAATAACCAAAGTGGCAACACTGGTTGTTTCTACCTCAAATAAAAAAATGCGTGATCAGCTGTTGAATTGACTTCACCTTATGAGTGCACCCTGGATCGGGTAATGTACGTGTGAATTGCCGAAAATCTTCGTAATTTGAACAATATGAACGCGCAACGCTGTTGTAAAGGCAAACAAAAGCAAGTAGATGAGCGAAAAGCCAATTGTTTTGTTTTCGCTCATTTTAAAATATTTGTTTTAGTTTTGCTCAAAACGATTTAAAAATTTTGAAAATTTTTGTACATTATGGAAACGTTTGCGAAATGTTTCGTTTGTTTTCATACTCTGGTGAAAAATATTTAAGCCATGCAGGCAAAATGTACGAACTTGAAATGTGCGCAAGCAGAGAATATACATACAAAAAAAAAATAACCTGTACAGTACTTCTTTTTCTTACTTTATCGTTTCTTAACGCTGGTTTACGCAAGATACATTTTTTTGCTCAACTTTCGAATTTGTGGTGGAGAGAAGAAGAAAGAAATATCATTATTATTTAGTCTCTAATGGAAATTCAAAAGGTAATATGTAAATTTATTGACAGCTATATTTTTCTTCGCGCCTGTTCATTCATCATTATAAGATCATTGTGAGAATGTAATTATTGTTATTGTTTCTTGCTTTATATGTCAATACATTTATTTGTATTTATTTCATATTATCCTGTTACAAACAATATGTAGAAATACATTTCCTGTAAAAAAACTGGAAAGAACAATTTTCTGCACATTTTACATATAAAATATACACGCAAGCATACATATATACATAAGTATTCGAATTTAATGTATTATGAAAACAGACATCACTTTATAATAGATTTTGTGGGAAAAATAAATAAATAAATGTATTATGTTGCCCAGACAGTCCTTAAATTTTATATCACATTTTAAAAATTTAAAAAAAGATAATTTACTTAAACTAATTTAACTTTTTTTAAAAAAAGTGCAAAAAATAGCTTCACAAAAATATTCGAATTTTTTGTATAAATCATATTTAGATTAGCATTATGAAGTAAAAATAAATAATTAAAATGAAATTAATGTTTTGTATAGTAGCCTTTGTTTTTAAAAACAACTTCCAATCGTCGTGGGACCGTTTCTACCAATTTATGGAATAGTACTGGCGTTATTATGTCCCATTCTTCATGCAAAGCAACCGTATGGTGGTTTTGGAGGATAATGAGTGATTTAAAAGTTGTTCATGTAAATATAACCAAAAATTTTCAATGGAGTTTAAGTCCAGACATTAACTCCATTGAAGATTTGGTGAAAGAAGATACTTAGTGTTGTAAATGATCAACATTTTCACGTACCAGGTCGTGTATTTTGGGAAAATATTTTTTGAAAAATAAATTGAATGGGTTGTAGCCCCATTTTGGTGGTACTACCATGCAAATTCTGCTCTAAAATTGACAAGTGGACCTTCTAGTCTATAATTACAATAATAAATTTTAGGAGTCCTACACCGTGGACAGACACAGAACCCCAAAATATGGCAGAGTAACTTGGGTCCTTTACAGTTGGTTTTAAGATAGATAATTCCAAGGCATCTCCAAGCTTTCGCCATATCATTTGACGACCATCTGAGCCAAAAATATTATATTTGTTCTAATCGTCGAAGATAACCTCCTTCCAGAATCCAATATTCTTACTTATGAGTCTATTTGCGGAGTCAAGACACTTAACATCGATTAACTTCGATATGAGCGGTTTCCACCTTGGTACTTGACCATGCAAATTATTGCTTCCTAGTATTTTGGCCACAATTTCGACACTAATTTTTATTCACAGAACTGTCCTGAGTTCGTTGTTAATTTTTGGAGCTGATGGATGAAGGTTCCTTCGGTATTTCCTCAGTATTTCTTTGTCGTCCTGTATTCACAGCAGTTTTGGACGACTTGATAATGGTAAATACTCGATGGAATTCTTTGTTCCATGCGTGTAATGACAAAATATATTGTCGATGGGAATCTATCAAGCATTTCCTTTATGTATTTAATTGATCGGCCTTGATTATACAGATATATTTTAATTTGAATTGATCAACTCTTTTTCTTTGAACATTTTAAGGGCTTACACAGGAAGGATTTACAACATAATTATGCAAATTTCCAAAAAATATAATATTAAATATTCCATATAACCACTACCTGCATAATGGGTTCATTAATGGGCAATAAAACACGTGTTCAAGGATTCTAAAAAAGTAGTTCTTAGAAAATTCGAATATTTTTGCACAGTACCTGAAATGACCCTTTTTGGGTTTTTTCCATTTTCTTGGAAACCATGAATGAGTTTTTATTACTTTTTTCTTGTATTTCGTAAAAATAATATAAATTAATAAAATTTCATTATAAAAATTTTAAATAATATTATTATTTTTAAAGTAGCATCATAAAATAACACATTAATTCATAAAAAATAATAAATTCGAATAGTTATGTGAGACACTGTACATATACATATGTATGTATATGCATGTTTGTGTATAAATATTTCCTGTAAAAATCTCAATCGTTTTTTCTAAGCATACACTTTTTAATGCAACTTACACCTTTTTTTGTTCTCCTAATACAATCAACACGAATAAATACAAATTTTACATTTGATATCCACAAAAAATAATTCACCTACTCAAATTTCATGTAAAAACTCAATTGTATTTTTTGCATCTTCACATACAGTGAATAAATTAAGTAATTTGCCTATGTAAAATTTTATAAATTTTAAGAAAAAACTTTATCTGAACAATTATTTTTAGCAAAATAAAGCAATTTGTTTGTTGTACATTTTAAAGAATATCTTATATTTTAATTTTCTACCATAAAAAGCAAAATCGTGATATTAATTAACGAGATTTTTGATAAAATGTGAACGTATTGTTAATTTTTAAGGCCAATAAAGTATTTAGCTTTTTTAGGTTTTTTGTTCATTTCTTTAATATTGCTGCATTATTTTATAAAATTTAATATTTTTATTACTCCTATGTATTAGAATAACATTTTTTAGATATTTTAGTAGTGCAACGACTAAGTTTGGACATGTCTCAACCGATTTAATATCCTATATACCTATAAGAATTTTTCAATATTTGACTTAACATGAAATCTATCGTTTCTTTGATTTTATTTCGAAAATAATAAGTAATTTTGAATTCGATACATGATATATTAGGAAATCAATGAATTTGGACCTAGAAAAAAATTTCAGTGGGGTATAAATCTATAGATTATAACAAAAATAATCTGGGTTTTTGGTCATTTTGTATTGATAAACAAAAACTACATTACGGAAACCCCATCTATTTGGGGAGTACTGTGTGTATTTAATTTAGAATTGTATAATATTGATTCTTTTTCAATAAAGCTAACACTAAGTACCATCCTAGCCACTCTAAGTATGGGGATATCACCGTATACCACTATAGAACTATTACATGCTAGAATCTTGATATTCTACCTCATATTTTGAATGCATTATTTTATGAATAAAATACAGTAGGCGTAGTTGGATTTGGATAGTTATTCTTGATTTGGGTTCTAACTATATATAAGTGTATGTATTAGCTGAAAAATGTTGCTTTTGCTAAATTAAGTATTTTTCCCGTACCACACGATAGTTCACTTTATATTGTTTCCAAGCAACCTAATGTCTGCTTAGAGGTCTAAATTTAAACATAGTGTTCTTTTAAGTTCGTATATGGACTTTGGAGAAGAAAAATGAGGACTTCAATGGTTTTTGCTTGATTAAACATCTCATAATTGAATTTCATTGATTTATACTTGTCCTAAAATCTAAACTAATTTTTTGTATTGGAATTGCCTCATTATTTCCCTTTAAACATTTTTGACGCAAATAACTACAGTTCAACACAATAAGGATATGATTTTTGAAAATTACAATTGAAAAATACTTAACACGTGTCCTATTAACAATAAAACAATAAATTCCAAAAAGCAATTAAAAAATAATTTGAAAACCCCAACGAAATTAACTGGAAATTTCAATATGCAAATTACTTTATTGACGTGCAAATTCTGATGAAAAATAATAAAATGCAACAACAAATGCACCAACATTTTTATTTTAATATTTTTTTCTTGGTTTTCCCATTCTACATAATCTCTATTTTTAATTGGAAAACATAAATTTACTTTTTACCTGTTTTTTTTTTTTAATTTTATTTATGAACAAAAAACAAAATTCTCTTAAAAAAAAGGTAGGCAAAAAACTTAGTTGATTCACTGTATGTACATTAGACCGACTCACTCTGTATGGAAAGCAAAAACACTTATTTGTTACCTCTCTCAAAATTTACCTTGCTTTGTTTTATGATGATTCCCAAAATGTTTAAGTCTAGCGATGACTGAAAATGGACTTTTTTTGTAACCGGTCTAGCTCACGAACGGCCATCGATAGACTAAAAATATTTTATAGAAACATAGCTAGAGACGTTTTTAATAATTTTCTAATTAATATTAGGCTATTTTTTCATACATTCCTCACATTTTAAAACCTTTCAATTTAAACATAAAATGTAAAATTTTAGACCATAAATAATTTCCTATATTAATGCCCGTAATTTCAACAAGTAGATATCCAATTGTGTGTAGATATCTATGGTGTAAATAAAAATTCGTAATTCTACTCGAAAGCATGATTACCTACTGGGTAAAGTCTAGTGTATCTTACACCACAAAATTTGTTTGAGCAATTCATTAGGTAAATAAATTTATTTTTTATAAATTGAAAATGTTTTACATTTGGACTTGGAATTGTGGTTCTATAAAGGGTTTCGGGTTAATTATGAATCAATTATCGTAAATTTATTATTAGGATTTTATCATTTATAATAAACATACTTATGTCGAATTTTTATTACTAATGATATATCCATAAGAGCAGATATCATCTGCGGGGACTCTATAGAGATATAGGGGAATTGATTTTGTTATTCCGCTTGTAACACATAAGAAATAACTAAAGAATCGAGAAACCTAATTTCATATATAATGCCTCTTCCGAAATTCACTCATTTGTCTTATTATCGACACACATACAATACGTACTTAAACACGATGTCGGTGACCAACTGACAATCTTTATGTAGAAGGGCGGTAAAATACAGATTGATCCTCAAAACATTTGATCGAATGAGGTAAAGATTATTTATACCGGACTTCACGAACGATAACACTTTTTTAAGGGATCTTTGCATGGGGCTTTGGTCAATTATCACTTTTATTTATACATTTGTGTCCTTGTTGTAGAGCTTCTATTAAATTTGATATATTTATGGGCTCTTTAGCCGTTATCATAAGGGTAATCGTTAAATCCAATCATGAAGTGATTATTATCATATTGGTACATATGTATATTTAAATATGAGTGTAGGAACTGTTGGAAGCCAGTGGAAACTACTTACTCTTGGGGGGAATAACTACCTACTTTTGTTCGACGTTGACAAACAAATAAGTAGTTACCTAAAACAACTAAATATGTAGTTACCAGTTACTTACAGAAACTGTGCGAATAATGGGTTATTTAGTTTGTTACAAATTGTAAAGGAATAACTATTTATAAATCTACATATTAAAAACGAAAAAATAATAAAAGTCATATTCTAATTGTTATTACAAAAATAAAAAATAAAATTTTCCCAGCCGAGATTTAAACCCAGGCTTCAGTTATCGTCAGTGTTTCCAACTCCAGCTGTTTACTCAATGCTCTATTAACTAGTTGAATTATAACTTTGTGAACAGTTTTACAAAAAAAAAAAATAAACAATGTCATTTCGAAAAAAATAATTGGAACCTAGCAGGGCTCGAACCACCAACCTATTGTTTGTTAAATAGATGTGCTAGACAATTCGGCTATAACATTTCCAAATTACTGTGCTCTATATCCCTAAGTACATATTCAGATAAATAAAATAATATGATTGATATGACTACTCATTACCAAGTAATGTATGAAACAACTACTTTTCTTTACCAAAATTTTTAGGTTTTTTATAAGTTTTATCGTATCAAGATACATAGTATAATAAAATAAGATTTTTTCATTACATTTTTTTTTTTCACCAAGAAAATACAAATATGAAAATTAAAGGTGGTCAAAAATATCGATTTTGTTTTGATGGATCTTATTTTATTATTAATAGTGCCAAAAACTTAGTTGTGTAAAATTTTAGCCCAGTCGGATAACAGGAACCCGTGGTGAAATCGATTAGAAAGTGGGTAAACGCCGAAATTGGGTTAACGAAATTTTATACATTTCAATCAATTTCCGGCACGGGTTCTTGTTATTCAATTTGGCTAAATATTTACAATTATATTTAGCTGAATATAAATATTTTAAACATAAATAAGCGGACCAGCAATAGAGACCGTGTTAACCTGGAAAACTATAAAATCTAGACTCCAAAAGTTTTATATTAAAACTTTATCAACGTACATACATATTAAAAAATGGCTGTTCAACAATATAGATATCTGGAATCAGCAATATATCTGGGAAACTATAAATGTTAGCCTCAAATTTATTTAAAGAAAACTTAAAGAAAACACGTATTACATGCAAGTACTTATTTGACTCTTGTAGGTAACAATATATATATATAAGTACATATTTAAATCATTACAAGCAACTAATTATTATTTTATTTAAAATAATGAGATAAATATGTACCACAGGAAATAACTACTACCCATTACCGAAATTCAAGAACATTTTGCTGGAATATTTCAAACACAAGATATTTGCAACACAAAGCAAATCCAAGCTTTAAATCGATAGAGAATTTGATTTCCTTACGCATACCGGACAGGCCATTTAAGTGAATTAATTTGCTTCCAAGCGTTAGTATTCCATTTTCCGTTATTGCTTTATAAAACATAAATAGATATTTTTATTATTAAAATAACTTTAATTTTATTGAAAAATTCTGTAAATAATAAACAAAATGACATGATTATTGCCATATTTAAAAAACAAACTCTTAGGTAGAAACACGTATGCGTGTATAGGTGCCTATAGGCAAAATAAATGTTGAAATTACCAAATCAATTTTACCGAATGAGTAAAGATATCTAATAGGTAATTACATTCGTAGATATCTATTTGTTGAAATTACGGGCATAAATAATATTTAAAATTGTAGTCAAAATATTACAACCTCACACAGTCTGTCTAGTCAACAAAAAGCGTATTTTTCAAATATCTTCCGATTTTTAGGTTATATTGAAGATTCTAAAAATGGTACTGTAATCTACTCTACTAGACCTACTAACTTCACTAGGTCTCGCGATTAATGTATTGATTTTTTGCAATTTTGACACACCGTGTTATTGTTCTAGGCAGTTTGGTATGCAAAATAAGGAAAATCGGTTCACATCGAAAAAAGTTATGAATCAAAATTTGAAAAAACTCCGAAAAAATAAGCCTTTTTTACATATTCCAATGTAATTTTCATAAAAACTGTGCAATCAAACTACAGGTCGCAAATTTTGAAGATAATTCAATGAAATTTGGTACATGATCTTCTATTGTCCCAGAAACAAAGCCTATAGAAAATGGTTAAGATCGGTCCATTTTTATACCCTACACCACTTTAGTGGGGAGGGTATATTGGATTTGTGCTGATGTTTGTAACATATAAAAATATTCGTCCTAGACCCACCTTAAAGTATACCAATCGGCTTAGAATCGTTTTCTGAGTCGATTAAGCTATGTCCGTCCGTCCGTCTGGCTGGCTGTCCATGTAAACCTTGTGCGCAAGCTACAGGTCGTAATTTTCAAGATAATTGGGTGAAATTTGGCACGCATGTT
Source organism: Lucilia sericata (assembly GCF_015586225.1). Classification (NCBI taxonomy): domain Eukaryota; kingdom Metazoa; phylum Arthropoda; class Insecta; order Diptera; family Calliphoridae; genus Lucilia; species Lucilia sericata. Next base: position 239,084 of record NW_023994413.1, on the reverse strand, counting down.
TTATTTGACCCAAAGACGAAGCCTATTGAAAATGGTTAAAATCGGTCCATTATTTCACCTAGCCCCCATAGAACAGAACCCCCCGAAAAGGGCTTCTGAGCTCATAATTATGTTAAATATACAGATATATCGATAAAATACGGCATAACTAAGATTTATAGAAGTCTTGATAACCCTGCCAAATTTCATAAAGATCGGGCCCCATTTGACCCTAGCTCCCATACAAAGTCCCCTTCAGAAAATTACTTGAATGTCCCAAATTAACTTATAAACACAAATATCGCGATGAAATTCAGCACAATAAAATATTATGTAAATATAAATATATTCACAAAATTTTATCGGGCTTGGTCCATATTTGCCCCTAGCCCCCATATAAAGCCTCTTTCAGAAAATTAGTTTTTCATCCATAAATTGCTTAAATGTATCGGAACAAGGGAATGTTGAAGATAAATGCGATATTATGAAAAATAAATCACATTTAATATTCATAACTGGTGTAGGGTATCATATGGTCGGCCACGCCCGACTATACTTTCTTACTTGTTTTACTTAGCCCCCATACAACTGAATCCCTGAAAATCATCCACATTTGTTTCTTGTTGAAAATTGGCGGAATCGGTCCACAATTTCATATACCTCCCACACAAATGTACATATTCCCGGAAAATGAGTTTTTTGTTAATAACTTCCGTTTAAATGTCGATATCTTCACAAAATTTCACAAATTAAAGTATAGAATTCATCTAAAGAATTTCAGGATCGGTCCATAATTGGTTATAGCTCCCATACAAGGTCCCCTTCAGAAAATCATTTAAACGTACATAACTCATTATTAAATAATGATATTCATTCAACACATATTACCTTTGTATACAGAACCGTTATTTTAAAATTTTTTCCGATCGGTCCATAATTGGTCATAGCTTTAATACAAGGTCCCCTAGCGAAAATCACTTAAACGCACATAACTCATTAAGATATCCATACAAAATTTGGTACAAGTATTGCTCTTATATACAGAAATATTACTGTGAATTTTTTTTCCGATCGCTCCATAATTAGTCATAGCTCCCATACAAGGTCCCCAACCGAAAATCATTTAAACGCACATAACTAATTACCAAATATTGATATCCAAACATTTAACACAAATATACCTCCCACAAATATTGCTTTTATATACATAAATGACACTATAAAATTTTTTCACGATCGGTCCATATTTTTTCACGATCGGTTCATAATATGGGTGCGATTGGTCCCATACAAGGTTCCCTTCCGAAAATCACTTAAACACACATTACTTATTACTAAATTACGATATAGATACAAAAAACTGAAATATAGCTTTTATGTACAGAAATGGTTCTTATAGAATTTTTTACGATCGGTCTATAATTTGCCATATCTCCCATACTAGGTCCTGCCCTGACAATCACTTTAACCGTATTTAACTAGTTGCATTATCAATTTGTGTAGAACAATATTATATATATTTTGAATTTCCTTAAATCTTTCACACACATGCATACATGCAAATTATTAAATATCGCTAAAGCATATCTATAAAGCTAAAAAAATATAAAAGAATATGGCGTTTGTAATGTTCAATAAATCTTGCAGTTGTAACAGATTTAAGCTGTTTAAATCTTGGGGTTTTTCTATTTAAGACAAATATTTGATCAATTAAAAAAATTTTAATATAAAAGTAGCTGGAGGGTATTTAAGATTCAGCTCAGCCGAATATAGCACTCTAACTTGTTTTGATTATTTTCGAATTTATATGTTCCTTATAATGTACTAAAAATCGTTTTTCGAACCAGAAATACTCTAACGAAACTTCTAATTATATTTTCCGCGATAAGCTTAAAATTACGGAATTTTTGAGGTCCATTTCAAAAAGATTGCAGAAAAAATTTAATATATTGAGATCAAGAGTTTCAATCGCTGCACAAAGGGTTGAATTTGGGAAAAATGGAGATTAATTATACCCTACACCACCATAGTGTGGAGGGTATTATACGTTTGTGCTGATGTTTGTAAAATATTGGTCCTACACCCACCTTAAAGTATACCAATCGACCCAGAATCACTTTCTGAGTCGATTAAGCCATGTCCGTCCGTCTGGCTGGCTGGCTGTCCATGTAAACCTTGTGCGCAAGTTCCTGTGCGACCTGTACGCAATTTTCAAGATATTTTGCTGAAATTTGGACCATACGTGTTTTTCGGCCAACGACGAAGCCTATTGAAAACCTACCCCCCGGAAAGGGCTTTTGAGTTCATAATTATATTAAATATTGTAGTATCTCTACCAAAATCTGCAAAACTTAGTTCTATATACGTCTTAATAATACTACTGATTTTCGTAATTATCGGACTTTATTTGACCCTAGCCCCCATACAAAGTCCCCTTCAGAAAATTACTTGATGGTCAATAATTCACTAATAAACACTAATGTAATGTAAACGTAAAGCCATGTACCAAAAATTATAAGGATAGGCCCATATTTACCCATGCCCCCATATAACCTCTCTTTTAACAAATCACTTTTTTCAACAAATTGTTAAAATATTTCGGAATTAAGGTAAACAACTTTGTTATTAAATATAATCCACATTTTTAACATACTCAGTGGTATAGGGTATCATATGGTCGGCCAAGCCCGACTATACTTTCCTACTTCTTTTATTATGAAATCAGGAACTTCAGCCAATTAAGTGTGATCGAAAAAAATGGATTTAAAAAACATTTGGAAATATTTTTATTGTTTTTTCTTAACTATGCCAATTTTTGCGCTATTTTCGAAATATATGTAAAGTTTTAAACGGGTATAGGGTAACATTGGGTAAAAATCAAATTAAAATTGTGTATTAAACTACAATATTTTGGCTTTAATAATCAGAATAAAAGTGATTCGCGTTTTTTCGCGGTCGTAATCAAGGTGAGTCATAAATACCTAGCAAAATTTTCTTGAATTTCGGTAATGGGTAGTAGTTATTTCCTAGGTTACAAAGTAATGGGTGGTACATATTTATCTCATTATTTCAAATAAAATAATAATTAGTTGCTTGTAATGATTTAAATATGTACTTATGTATTTATATTGTTGCAGTACTTTTCGCTTATAGTCACAACCCTTAATTGCACACAAATTGAGGACTATATCGCTAAAGTGATTACAAACAACATTTTTTGTATATGCCACAATGTGCTTATTAAGAAAATCTTATATATTAATTTTTTGTGAATATAAAAAAATTTAAAAAAATCGATAATTTTAGTCAGTTTTAGCTCGAGCATGTTGGTTACAGTTGCATCTTCTATTTTTTCAAATAAAAAATTTTAATTTATAACTTGCTCTAAGCAAAAATGTCGCAAAATATCTACTGCATTTAAAATATCTTAATCGAAAGTCGTTTTTCTTCAACAAAATCATCTTCATTTGGACCGTTACTAGTTAATTTACGATACATTTCTTTGTAGTAGTAGTGGACAGCCACTTTGAAAACTTTTTAGAAAAAAATTTCGTGTGTGACAATATAGTGTAGTTTTTTCATATAACGTGACTTAATAACCGCAGGTAGATGGAATATATGTGAAAAGTGCTTATATCAAAAATGGACCATAAAGCAATATTTTTATATGAAATTGATCGATAGAGACATTTAAATCTAATAAAATTGACAATGTGACTATAACAGTGATGACTAAAAACGAAAAATACTGTACCTACAAGAGTCAACTAAATACTTGCATGTAATACTTGTAATAATCACTTATTTTTGTGAAAAAGTATTTACTTTTCTTTAAATAAATTTGAGGCTTACATTTATAGTTTCCCAGTTATATTGCTGATTCCAGATATCTATATTGTTGAACAGCAATTTTTTAATATGTGTGTACGTTGATAAAGTTTTAATATAAAACTTTTGGAGTCTAGATTTTATAGTTTTCCAGGTTAACACGGCCTCTATTGCTGGTCCGCTTATTTATGTTTAAAATATTTATATTCAGCTAAATATAATTGTAAATATTTTGATTGAAATGTATAAAATTTTGTTTACCCAATTTCAGCGTTTACCCACTTTCCAATCGATTTTAGGCACGGGTTCCTGTTACCCGACTGGGCTAAAATTTTACACAAGTATGTTTTTGGCACTATTAAAAATAAAATGAGATCCTTCAAAACAAAATCGATATTTTGACCACCTTTAATTTTCATATTTGTATTTTCTTGGTGAAAATAAAAAATGTAATGAATATTTTATTATACTATCTTGATACGATAAATCTTATATTTTTCATTAATTTCTAGCAAAAAACCTAAAAATTTTGGTAAAGAAAAGTAGTTATTTCATACATTACTTGGTAATAAGTGGTAATGAGTAGTCATTATCAATCATATTATTTTATTTATCTGATATGGAGCACAGTAATTTGGAAATGTTATAGCCGAATTGTCTAGCAATTTATTTTATTTTTGTAATTACAATCAAAATATGACTATTATTATTTCTTCGTTTTTAATATGTAGGATTATAAATAGTTATTCCTTTACAATTTGTAACAAACTAAATAACCCATTATTCGCACAGTTTCTGTAAGTAACTGGTAACTACATATTTAGTTGTTTTAGGTAACTACTTATTTGTTTGTCAACGTCGAACAAAAGTAGGTAGTTATTTCCCCCAAGAGTAAGTAGTTTCCACTGGCTTCCAATATTACTTTCTGGCTTACCAGGTATGTCAAAATTTTGCTGGGTATAATGCCCGTGATTGATTTTTTTGTACTCTACTATACTTACATGGTCGTGGGTAAAAGGTACTCATGATCGCAACTCTAGTTTATACAAAGCATTCAGAAGTTATTTTCGGGAGGGGCCCTTGTATGGGAGTTATGTTAAAATATGGACCGATCGAAAACAAATTTTAAAGTAACATTTTTATGTACACATGTAATATTTGTATTGATAGCATTATTTAGTATTGATTTATTTGCGTTTAAGTGTTTTTCTGAAGGGGAAATTTTATAGTAACATTTCTTTATATAAAAGCAATATTTCTGCCAAATTTTGTATGTATATCTTAATTTAGTAATGAGCTATGTGCGTTTAAGTGATTTTCGGGAGGGAAACTTGTATGGCAGCTATGACTAAATCGTGAAAATTTTAAAATATCATTTCCGTATACAAAAGGAATATGTGTGCCAAATTTTGAATGAATATCATTATTTGATAATGAGTTATGTGCATTTAAATGATTTTCTGAAGGGGACCTTGTATGGGAGCTATTATTTTGTTACGTTTTTTTAAAAATTTTGTAAAATTAATGAAATCGATTTAACCCAAATTTAAAGTAGTTTTTTATATATATACAAAAATGAATTTATTTTTCAAATAGTACATAGTGTATACCTTCATTTCCCATTTAATTTTTTAAACTATCGCTTTTCATTATAAAGCTACAGCGAAAATTCTAAGTCATTATTTCCCGAAAATTTTTTTAAATTTTTTTATTATGTATTTTTATTAAAAAAATTTTATTTTTATGTGTTTTAACATTCGAATTTTGGGTAGCAATCCTTCCTATCGACGTTTTAAAATTTTTGTTAGTCTGTGTTATTTAAAAATCTGTATAAATAAAACTTTTTATACATCATATTTCGTATGTTCCTCGAGAATTCTGACTAAAATCTGAATAGTGAGGAAACATAGTGTATCCGGAACATTCGATAAAAATCACTCTTAAATATCATTTAAAAAAATGAAAGAAATCAAAATGGAAACAACGTTCTCCTGATTGATAAATATAAGTGGCTTCTGACGGTCAGATACAGAGTCACTTTAAGTGAAACTTAAAATATAAATTAAAATCTCTATTAGGCCGGGTATTTAAAATACTGGTCATAAAATTTAATTAAAGCACAGCTTTATAAGCTAAAGGTCATGGTTTCCAAAAAGTAAATTTTCACTTGTCACTTAAAATAATATGATTTTTTAAAACAATAACTTTACAAAACGAACTGAAACACTTTTATTTAAAAGTGGATGTTTATATTTACTCACATTTTGAAAAGTTATTAAAAAGTACTAGAATATTTCTTTCGAATCTCTATTTTCTACTAAAATTTCTAAATTTAAAGTTTAAATTTTATACTTTTAAATAAATCCCAAATTCAGATGATTGACCTGTTTGGGGATTGAAATCTAAGTCGGGATCAACCTTTCAAAAGCGGGATTATACCGCGGGATGTCTGGTCGCGTTAGGTAAAACCTATAACTATTCATTTCTCTGTTCAGAATAAGCAAAAAAGTAAATTGCAATTTGAATATATAATACTTTCTCCTTCCTATTCCTATTATTTTGTACTTAAATTTTTTTCAATGACTTTTCACTCTTCAAAGAAATATATGCGATATATTTCGAAAAACAAAATGCATTTAACTTTTTTATAATTTTTAAGAATTTAACATAATTTTTTAAAATTTAATTTTGTTTAAATTAACTTTTTTTAATTTCTCTTCATACCCAATATGCCATCCCTGACTATAACCACTCTAAAATCAGCGTTCAAATAGATTTATCTCGCGAGAGAAATTAATTCGAGCTAAGATCAGCGTTCAAATAGATTTATTTCGCGAGAGAAATTAATTTAAGCAAAATAAATTTTTACTTTATCGTGAACTTACTCAAGAGAAAATACATATGGGCATTTCCACCGAAAAATCCACCGTGGCTCAAAAACTAAAAGTCATCAAAAATAAAATTTCAACTTCTATTATTATAGAAAAAGATTCAAATTTTATTAAATTAAAGACCCCAAAGCTTTTCTTAACCACTATGATGAGAAATCGGAATTAAAAGTTACAATAATATTTCAGGCATATTTTTGCACCTTTAGTAGCATTTGCTTTTAATAGTTTTTATTATTTTAAAGTCTAATATTTAAATGGACTTTTATCGGAAAATATTTTTGGAATAATAGTTATCTTAAAACATACAAATATAAAAAGATAAAGATCCTTAAAAGGCAAATTTTCGGTTTTCTTTCATAGACTTTTAAATGTCACGTTCGTCACGTTGAAACAGGATTTATCCCGATAACTTTTTAGTTGGCATTCAGAAGTATTCAAAACTTTGAATCTAAATCAAGTTTAGTATATAGAACTCAATTTAAAAGAAAAAAAAGTAATTCTATGCGTGGTTATTTTTTATAGAATTTCAAAGTCTGTCACGTTACGTCACATTACATAAATTTTCTCAAGTGCAACCTTCGAATTGTGAAATATTGTTATTTAAAAAGATGTGATATTTATGCAATTTATTCAATTAGGTGATAGTTATAATTTTTTAGTTGATAAGTGGAAGAAAAAGCACAGAAATTCAACAAATGATATTTTTAAGAAATGTATGGAAAAAAAGTGATTTTCGGATATCGGCTTTATATGGGCGTTATGACCGATTATTGTATTATCATCAGAAGGGTCAGTAGTTGTAAATTTTAAAGTTTTTTGTGTGTTTGTATTATCAGGATGGCGAAATTTTAGTTATATATCCAAGTTTATGGGTATATCAAATGTGGGCTTTGTATGGAAGCTATGCCTAATCATGGACCAATTTTTAAAAAAATTAGGATGAACGATTTTTGTGTATGTCAAAATTATTTGTGTTATATTTTATGGTGATATAAGCATTTTTAAAAGTTTTATGTTAATTAATGTTAATTCTTATACGGGAGCTATTTTCAACTAAAATGTTATTAAATAGTCGAAATATTTCTCCGATTCCAAAAACTTTCAACAATGTCCGTCCAAAATAAATCTATGGACTAATTAATTTTCAATAATATTGCAAATTTCATCATTGGAAATTTTTGTCACATCACGTCATGTCACGTCACACATAACGGCTTGTACAAAAAAATCTGAAAACAATTTTTTAGTTCTAAAAGCTGAAAAACAATCAATAAATATTCCAAATTACAATAAAAAAGGTTTTAACCAAATAGCCAGGTGAAACTCGCATATTTTTACATTTTTGTCAAAAAAGAAATAAGCAACTTCTATTTCTGTCACATCACGTCACGCACTTTAACTACTTATATCTTAGGGCCATTAAGATCTTTCAATTTCTTCTATTAAAGCCCTATATAAAAATACAAGAATTTTTAAAAAATATATATGTATATATATATTTTTCATCTCTTTAAAACGTACGACCGTCACGTTCGTCACGATGGAAATGCCCATATGGGCAATTCCATGAAAAGGTAAACCACGACTGAAAAAATAAAACACCTATAACTTTTGTATTTTTGAAGATAATTCAACAAAATTTATTTATCTATGTATTGCTTAAACATGTATATAGGTCGGCCATGTCCGACTCCTACTCAGGAAAAAATCTGTCACATTAAATGTGTCACGTACGATATTCAAAAATGTTCATTATAAAATAATATTAATTTTGATACCCTACACCACTTTAGTGGGGAGGGTATATTGGATTTGTGCTGATGTTTGTAACATACAAAAATATTCGTCCTAGACCCACCAATCGGCTTAGAATCGTTTTCTGAGTCGATTAAGCTATGTCCGTCCGTCCGTCCGTCCGTCTGGCTGTCCATGTAAACCTTGTGCGCAAGGTACAGGTCGCAATTTTCAAGATAATTGGATGAAATTTGAAATTTTATTTGACCCAAGGACGAAGCCTATTGAAAATGGTTAAAATCGGTCCCTTATTTCACCTATCCCCCATAGAACAGAACCCCCCGAAAAGGGCTTCTGAGCTCATAATTATGTTAAATATACAGATATATCGATAAAATACGGCACAACTAAGTTTTATAGAAGTCTTGATAACCCTGCCAAATTTCATAAAGATCGGGCCCCATTTGACCCTAGCTCCCATACAAAGTCCCCTTCAGAAAAGTACTTGAATGTCCCAAATTAACTTATAAACACAAATATCGCGATGAAATTTAGCACAATAAAATATTATGTAAATATAAATATATTCACAAAATTTTATCGGGATTGTTGATTTAAAATACAATCTAATACTATAGCTGTGCTCTTTCATTATAATAAAATTTTTATTTTAAAAAGTTTAAGATAGTGCATTTTTTATAGAAATGCACTTTTTGAATGCATTTTTGATATCGTTCTCCTTGTTTAAAATTTTTTAAAAGTGCGTTAATCGATTATTTGATGCTTTTTATGCAAAAAATAAAAATATTTTTTTGTGACGTGCATTACATCTATTTTTTACATTTTTAAAATGCTTTATATTGGGAAATTTTGAATTTTTATTGATATTTTATGCATTTCACAGAATTTAAAACTGCTTAAAATACATTACTGATCAGAATTGAAATCCGAATATTTAAATTCGATTACAACTAATGTACACTTTCATAAAATCCATTTCTAAATAATATTTTTTAAGATAAATGCATGTTTGGTGCAAGTGCATATTGGGTGCATTTTCTATATTGTACTCCATGTTTAACACGTATTGTAAGTGCATTATTGATAAATCTGTAGTTTTTTATATAAATTAATTTTTTTTTTTACATTTTTGATGGGCATTTTATCTAGCTTAAACTAAAAAAAATAATATTCAAAATATCGCGAAAAATTATGTTTGAATATTCGTTAAAAAAAAATATTTTATAAAACATATAAAAATGGCAAATTTTGATTTATGGTATTTTAAAATACTGCCAATAGAGAAAACGACTTGGAAATCTTAAGGTGCAGTTGCAACAAAAATGCATTTATCTTCAAAAATATTATTTAGAAATGCATTTTGATGAAAGTGGACATTAGTGGTAATCGAATTTAAATATTTGCATCCCACTTCTGAATGGAATGTATTTTAAGCAGTTTAAAATTCTGTTAAATGCATAAAATATAAATAAAATGCTAAAATTTTCCAATATAAAACATTTTATATTTTGCATAAAAAGATTCAAATAATGAAGATAATAAAGACATGAGGTCAAAAATTGTCAATTTTTCTGTGTTCTTTCCTGGAATTCATGATATACATTATAGGGTCGCAAAGTTATATTAATTCCAAATCTTGATTCTTAATATTAATTCCTCATTTTGAAAAGTAAAAATTATATTTGTGTCTATAATGCTTTCTATTTAAAATCAGGAAAGTATAATTTACTTTTTTCTGAATTTAGATAATGAATTGGAATCGAAAGAATTAATACTAATTATATTGATTTTCAGAAGATTTTCGATTAATTACACGGACTAACAAAACCTAGTCGCAGTGAATCCGAATCTAGCTTCACATTTTCACATCACATCAGATTTTCTATATACATATAGTGGGCTATAGACTTAAAAAATCGTTTTTGGTCACAATTGATATGTTATAACAGCATTAAGACATCATTATTTGTTTTTAATTATCTTTTCTCTTGAATTCTTATCGTATATGTCGTTTTTGATAAGCCCCTTTTGGTGACTCTGTTTTCTACGTTGGATAGTCATTCCTATTATTTTGTATAACGGAGGGGAATTTTACTAACGGGCTCTCATACTCTTTCAATCTTATTAGAGATTGGGATCACGCTTCTATCTTTCCAATTGTTCGATTATCTCTATAACACACATGTATTATCCTGACTCTGGTTGAGATTGTTTTTCTCAGCCGGTTTTTGATGAGCTTCCATTATTTAGGAAATTGCTATCTTTTAGTATTTTGAGTTAGTAGTTGGTAGGATTTAAATTTTAGTTTTACAACTTTTTATATATTTTTTTTCAAATATTCTCCCTTCATCGAGATATCTATATTAACCTTAAAGTTGACAGATTTAACTTTCGATTTTATAAATGAAGATGTATTCATGCTTTTTTAACGTCTCAAATATGGCCAAAATCCGTTTTATACAATCTTTAGCATACGATATCAGGAAAACCAGAGCTAAGGGAAAAATTCGGATTCAGTGCGATTCAATCTCTAAATTAAAAAATTTTTGGCGTTTGCTATCAATAGAAAAATAACCATAGTTTCTTAAAATTAAAAAAATTAATTTAAAAATAATTTTCGTAATAGCTAGATAAAATAAATCGAAAAATAATAAAAACTACGTTTTCATGACAATATTGTGTTTGTTAAGTTTTCTTCCTCTACTATGGTTTTGATCATAACTATAAAAAATAATTTGATTGTGGTAAACGCTAATTTGTATGACAGTTCATTTTCAAATGAGAATATAAAGACGACAAGTAACGGAAAATTTAAAAAATAATGCAAAATAGAGATTCTTAAGTGTGGTGTAAATTAAAATTATTTTTATAATATTGTTTCATACTTATATATATTATATATAGGTATGATTAGATATATATATATATATATATATATATATATATATATATATATATATATATATATATATATAAAGAGTGTTATAAACCATTATATTATATTTCTAACAACTATTTATTATTATATAAGTAATAATTCACATTTTTTGCGAGGATTTGTAAGATTTATGTTTATTTAGTTTTCACATGTTCAACTATCCACATTTTTACGGATAGTTTAATAGTTCGTCAGTTAGATTTTTGTTTTCTTGTTTTGTTTCTTCCAACATTTGTGTTATTCTTTTATATATGTATAATATATAACATATATTATATTTATTCTTTTAAATACAAATAAAGGTAAGTTTTCTAGTTTTAATTTTTTAATATTCTTAATATTTATTCTATCAGATATATAGGAACTTTCAATAGTAGTCAAATTGTTTAAATGAAAATTATTTATATAATACTAAAATAATCAAAACAAAAATGTACAGTCTTAGAATGGTATTTCTGTAAATTAACGAATTTAATGATAAATATTTATATACTTTTGTATTGTTTTTTTTTTTAATTTTTCATATTTTTTTACGTTTAAGGAACATTTTTTTATTTAATAAAAATTTTACGTTTAAGCTTAATTTGGTTAATTGTAAAAGGACAACATAATAGTGGAATAAGTTAATAGTGTAATAAAAAAAAACACTGTAAGAAATTTCGAAAGTTATTATCAAGCTATAGAAGATTAAAAGTTGATACAAATATTACAATGTAGACGATTTAAACAGCATCAAAATATTGATTTAAAATTAAGTTTTTATAACTGTAGAACTTGCGAAAAGTACGCAACTTCTACTCCTGGGTTTATTTATTTTTACTTTACAAGGATATGTATGTATGTATTTCAAAGTTTATAAAGATCAGAGTTCTATATCGGATTTTTAGAGGAGTTCTCGAACCGGATTTTTTCATATTTTTTGCAAGACTAATGTAATTTAAAAACAATTTAAGAAAATAGTTTTATTCATACAATGCATATTGGTTCAATTTTAATTTAAGAATGTTTGAATATAAATTTAAATAAATAAAGCTACGTTCACACCCATTTAAATATTTGACAAAGCAGATGTAACCAATATTTTTTGGTAAAGGAAAATAAGGGAGGATGATGGGATGGGGAAGAAAAATAGAGTGAAAAGGAAAGCAGAAGGGAGAGGGGGGAGGGGAGCACGGGGAGGGGCGGCAGGGAGTGGATGGGGAGGAACGGACCGGAAAAGGAGGGAGGGGGGGAGAGCACAGGAAGGAAGGCAGACAGACAGACAGGCAGACAGACATGACAGACAGACAGACAGACAGACAGACAGACAGAGACAGACAGACAGACAGACAGCAGACAGGACAGACAGACAGACAGACAGACAGACAGACAGACAGACAGACAGACAGACCAGACAGACAGACAGACAGACAGACAGACAGACAGACAGACAGACAGACAGACAGACAGACAGACAGACAGACAGACAGACAGACAGACAGACAGACAGACAGACAGACAGACAGACACTACAGATCGACAGACAGACACACGACCGTACAGACAGACAGACAGGACAGACAGAGACAGACAGACAGACAGACAGAACAGACAGACAGACAGGTACATACAGACAGACATACAGACAGACAGACAGACAGACAGACAGATACATACATACGACAGACATACATACAGAAGACATACAGACATACAGTACATACATACATACATACATACCATACATACATACATACATTACATACAGACATACATACATATACATACATACATACATACATACATACATACATACATACATAAATACAGACAACATACATACATACCTACATACATACATAATACATACATACATACATACATACATACATACATGCAGGTTAGAAATTAAACTGGTAGCTAATGGTTTTAATGGAAATGTAAATTATTTTCCTTCTGCTGTTTTGCTCGACATACATACATATTTATTCGATAATTTTTTTTATATTTCATTCAAATGGATTTGTTGTATAAAATAATTTAACGTAATAGTGAAATATACTCATCTGTTTTTCGAATTTTGTGCTAATATAATAAAAAATAATTTTTAATTATAATAGAAATAATCATTAACGTCAAAACAATAAATAAATAATACATTGCACAATATTGAACACACTATGTGTTGTCCAAAACATACAACAATTAATATGTACGTAAGTGAACATGGCAAATGAAAAATAAAAAAAATATATGTACATATATTCGATGTCGGATTTCTTTAGGGGGCACCCCTCTAAAATTTTTCATTTTGTTAGATTTTGAGATTGCCAAAGTTTGAGCACGATTGAAAGATCTTAACACGTTCCACTGGGGCCTCAAATTTGGAAAATCCCGATTTTTTGGCAGTTTGGCGACTTTGCCGACCCATATAAATATAATAAAAATATATAAATATACAATCTCTCTAAAACCGCGACTAAATATATACTCCTTAAAGAGACGATGTAACCTATTGTGAAAAAACCCATTTTACTTTCTATATTATCAATTTTTGGAATGAAGACAATTATGTTTTTAAAAAATCAAGTATAATAAATGTCTTTTTCATTTTATTCTTATATAAATATTTATTAAGTGACTGACATAATGTGGTTATTGCTACTCGTCCTTTGTAAGTAATTGATTGTAATCTGTTATAAGCTAGCTTGAACCTGCATTGCACATTGGGGTCTCCTTTAAGTAAACTTGGCATAAAGTAAATATTTAGAAATGATTTTTTGATGAAAATTTAATATGCCTGGAAAGATAAGACCTTTTTCTATATAACGCCGTCATTAGTTTTCCTATTTTTATTGTATAGGCCTTTAGATGATGTAGCAAAGTTTATGTTTTATGTATATTTTTCTACAAATTTTTTTATTATTAATACCATAACTGTTTTTGTACGAATCTACCATTTAATACAAATTTCTAAAAAATTTATTTTTGCCTCTACGGCATTTAGGATCATTTTTCTAACACTCCATGCTATGATAATTTTTATATTTTATTGAAAATCTGATTATTGAATGCGAAATGAATTGATTTAAGTAATCAGTAAAAAAGTATAAACTAGTAAAATAATAGCTGGACATTCTACTGATTGATACTTTATTGGTCTTACATTCTTGTAAATAAGTTTTGCAAGAATATTGGACGTAATCTGTTTGTACGGAAAAAATGCTTGATGAGAAGAGTAACTCTCATGAGAGTTTGGTATCACTTGAAAGGTTTTTAAAGTACACCGGTATATAAACAACTCATTATCATGTTAGCGATTTTTAGTGACAAAATATAGGAAATAAAAGAGCTTTTCATATAATTCCCTATCCCAAATCCTATATAACTGTAAACAGAACTTTCCCTAAAAAAATACAAAAATCTTCCAGAAGATGCATTAAATTTAGTCTTTCGCGAAAGAAATTAGGTTTTAAGTGGAAGCATACTTAATTTTCAGTATGTCTAAATAGATATGCCTATGGCTGTATATAAATGTAATAAAAATATTTCGTAAATAAAATTTAAAAAAAAAAAATTAGTTTTGAAAATTTTCTTTTTTACTTCGTATCTGGAGGACTTCCTCTATCCATCGATACTCATAATTTATACCAAAACATTATAGTTTAGTTAATGCCAACTTTTGTTCAGGGAGACACCACTGTGCATTGTCGTTCACAAATTTCAAGTTGTTTACCATCCTTTGTCCCTCCTGGTAGTTAATGTTCTGCGGCCTAGTTGCAGGATCTTTATCCAGAAATTCTGTGTAATTTTAAATCTCTTGAACAACAGGTAAGTGTCACTTGTAATTAGGGCTAGGAGACCTTTTTCTAGGAATTTCAGCAGTTGTTTTTTTACTTTGGGTAGATATATCTGGAGCACTTCTCATTTTCTTCTACTTGATTTGTTAAGATTTTTGTCGCTATTTGGCTCTTTACGGTGTTTTTCACTGTTGGGTCAGACAATACTAGGGCAACAAGTTTAGGACTATGATACTACAGGTCTTTATCATTTTGTTAATTCCTTTTTCTGATATTTTTTTTGCCAATGCTTTCGTATTTTAATAGATTTTCAATGAGGTCTAGGTCTTGTTTTGCCGCTAAACACGCTCAGGGGGCGTGGACGATGATAACACAAAGTGCTTCTAGGGCCTCTTGTTCTTGAGAAGTCAGCTTAAAGTCGTCACAGAAGAGTTGTATTTTCAGACAGTAAATAGGTTTTGCCATCCACTGGGCATGGTGTACTGGACCTGGAGATCTGAAGCGCACATATTTTCCGTCAAGATGGCCAAGATATATCAATGCCAACTGTAACAGCTCTTTGTGGTCGTCTCTTGGCTGGCATTCCATTAGTTTTCTTTGCACTACTTTCTCTGGGCAGTAGTTTAAAACATTTTCACCTACATCGAACTTGGATTTATTAATCGCCGACCACTCTTTTTGAAACCTCTTCAATATGTGCTTCCAAACTTGCAGTCAAAAACCCATCTAAACAAGACGTCTAAAACGTGGTGTCGGCAAGCTCTCGACCTAACATCTGCTCTAGGAGATTGCACGCTCCATTGAGTCTCCCAGTATTCCTCTAGACATTCGTACACTGCTGGGAGCTGCTGTCAGTTTCAGGAACGCCCAGGGGTTGTTCTTTAGTCCCATGTGATATCAGATACCTGGTAGTAGTTTTCCATCCCAGTGTACGCAAAAAGGCTCGTTTTGGGTTATTGTTTGGAGTATCTGTCCAATACATTTTTAAACTAGTTTGGTTTTACCTGCATGGGGTCTCCAGTGATACAGTGTGATGGAAAAATAGACGTAAAAAACATTGGTGTGGGTCTAAAATTAACGGTATACCACAGCAAACATATTTAATGAAATGAGATTCCAAAGTAAAAGTATTTGTCCTTAATAAACAATAATACAAATAACGCATCTTCGCTTTTAGGGGTACCTGGTCACGTTTTTAGGAACATTAGCTCTATTTTTCGGTTTCAGTACTAGTTGCGGATTTATTGCGTAGAATATAAAATATTATAGACAGTATAGCCTTTAATTTGATGTATGACACGGGCAAATAGCTTTAGCAGTTCCAGATATATGGATTGCCGAAGTCGCGAAACTGCCAGAAAATCGAAATATATATATTTTTGTCAGATTTTAGGATTGCCAAAGTTAACTCGTGCCGCTGGGGCCTCAAAGTGAGTGAGTGAGAATTTGTTGTAAACGTCAAAACTAAAAGCCAAGTTTTCACGTATACATATTTGATAAATAAGAAGTTTTTTAGCTTTCCCTAGTATTGTAGTAGATGAGCGATTTGATATATTTTATATCAAGTAATGATCTGTGCTGAATCTAAATTAAAAATAGTAAAAAACAGACCTTATGAAATTTGTGTAAAACTATTACTCTTGCTCTCTACAAAAGTTAGTTTCTTTGCAGTTTACCATTTAAAAGTTATGAACATGAAATTATGAAACTAAAACATTTGTACTAAAATGAACCCGATTTGTGGCGAATTAAACCCCATTATCTTTGTTTATACATAATTTAATTTTAAGAGTATATTTTTGCCCATGAACCACGAAACGTACATATATATCATATTGCCACATTTCTATGCAATATAAATTAAAATTATAAATTAAATAAATTAAAATTATTAAAATAATTATATAATAAAGCATTATATTTAAATTTTGTTTCCTTAATCTCTTTTTTTTTAATGTATAATAAATATATGTTTTAATAAGGATAATTTGCTGTTGCATATACTATAGATATAAAAATGTTTTCTAATATTTAATAAATAAACAGAAAAAAATATAATTCTCCCAAATTGATTAATTTTTTAAATGAGAATTAGTTACAATTAAAAAATCTTGTATATATTTAATTAAATAAAGGCCAAACAAAAAAAATTTTCGAATATTAGGAACTTAGTTACTTTTTCTCAATTTTAAAAAATTAAGCAATACATATATATAGATATAATGATCATGATATCATGACATATGTATGTATATTTAAAATATATTAGGAACACGTTTTACTTTGAAATTATTTTTGTTTTTTAAGACTATATATAGATTACATATGCTATATAATTCATATTAAATTTATATGCATATATACTGTGTGAGTTTGTGTGAATTTTTATGTATAATTAAAATTTTTTTCTTAGTACCAGTATTAAATATTCATATAGAATATATATTTATATATATATATATATATATATATATATATATATATATATATATATATATATATATATATATATATATATATATATATATATATATATATATATATATATATATATATCTGTTTATGTATGCACTTACGTGCTTTTAGTTATAACCAGTAGTTTTTTACTATTAGTTTTAAAATCTAAAATATTAATTACTTAATACTAAAATTTAAATGTATTTTGTTTCGTTTTTCTTTTTTAAAAAATAGGAACTTTTGTGGTTTCTTTTCAAATTTTCCAGTTCTAAAACCAGTGTCTTCAACTATTTTTCAACGCGAAGAAATAAAATTTGAAAAAAATTGAGCAGTTAGCGCTTTGTCAGAAAGGATTCTCCAATTTATGTAGGTAATATGCAGTAACAATACATGTTGTTTTTATTTTCTGAAATCTAGAAAAAAAAAAAATTAAATAAAAATAGATATAAATAAAATTGTATACATATATTTTTATTCTTAGTAGGTATAAACCAATGTTGCCAATCGTTTCGAAACGGTGACAAGGTAGCGGTATTTCAACTTATTTAGTTAACGGTATTTTAGCGGTACCGATATTTTGATTTAATTATGTAATGGTATCTTAGGGTTATTGGTGCACAGTGGTATAGAAATGGTTAGTCCGATTTAAATTAAATTTTATATTTAGTGAGAGGAGGTGTTGTCGAGTTTATGTTCTGAACTTGGACCTCATGGGTCTACCGGGGCAGCGAGGTCCCGTAAGACACCTCGGGTATGTACAATTTTTAAAACGATTCTATTAAGTTTTTTAAATTTAAATGCATATAACTTTTGACTCAATCCCGATTTTTATATAATTATTTTTTATTTATAAATACATTTGTTGTTGTTGAACAAAAAATTGATGAAAATGAGTGAGTAAAATAGTTGAAAATTTAATTTTCAAATGCGAATATGTTTCTCCTATAAGAGATGATTTATAGCTACGACGAAGTTTTTTATAGTACTCATCGAGTAAATTTCATATACAATAATTTTTTCAAATTGGACCACAAACGAAGAAATAGGATCCTTTTAAAAATTGTACATACCCGAGGTGTCTTACTTTGGGGACCTCTGACCGCTCCAACGGTAGTCCCATGAGGTCTAAGTTCAGAACTTAAAATCGACAACACCTCCTCTCTCCACCAATCGGACTAACCAATTTGAAGACTATGTTTTCTATACCACTGTGCGGTATTATGACTTATTTTGGTATTGTTATCTTAGCGTTATCGGCATTTTGGCTTATTTTGGTATCGGTATTTTAGCTGTAACGTTAGTAGTGCTAAAAAGATATTTTAGCGGTAACGATAGTAGTGCTAAAAAGGTAATTTAAAGGTAAAACTAGCTTAGCAATAACGGTTGCCAACCTTGGTGTAAACATAATGAAAAGGAAACGTAAAATTCCTAAATCATTTTTAAACAAAATTCCTAAATCATTTTTAAACAATAATTCGGCTATGCCGAATCTTACATACCCACCATCAAATCATATGCCTTAAAAGGAGAGCTCCTCTAAAAACATCAGGGTGAAATTTTGTAATAGGACGTAAGTCAATTATGGAAGTGCTCTTAGGGTGGAAGTACACAACACCTGTCGAGGCGGCAACGCGTTTTACGCTTTTCACACTTTTCGCGTCATTTTGATCTTTCTTTTAATTGTTTATACCCTCCACCACCATCAGTGGTGATAGAGGGTATATATAAGTTTGTCATTCCGTGTGTAACACCAAGAAATATTCATCTGATACCCAACAAAGTATATATATTCCGGGTCCTTATCAAATTCTGAGTCGATTTAGCTATGTCCGTCTGTCTGCCACGTTAAAACTAAGCAAAAGAAATCAACCAAATTCACCAAAAATATTCACTGTTATCCTAAGCAATTTGGTATTGAAATTCATCAAAATCGGTTCACAACGTTAAAAGTTCTGAGTACAAATTTCAGACTACCTCGAAAAAATTACGGGTTT
Organism: Lucilia sericata; assembly: GCF_015586225.1. Taxonomy (NCBI): domain Eukaryota; kingdom Metazoa; phylum Arthropoda; class Insecta; order Diptera; family Calliphoridae; genus Lucilia; species Lucilia sericata. The sequence continues at coordinate 219,463 of NW_023994413.1, read as the reverse complement.
TTTCGTAATTCTTAAGTCGTTTTCTCAGAAACTACAAAAGATAATTCGAAACTATAAAAGATAATTCGATAACTCCCTCAAATATATCGGTATCAACACGAAATTTTGTACATACAAATATAATATGAACGGATATCATACTACCAACGTAGATCTCAGTCGGTCCACAATTGGTCATAGCTCTCATATAAGGTCCATTGCCGAAAATCACATAAACGCACATATTTCATTGACAAATAAAGCTATTGCGATAAAATTCGAGATAAACATGTTTTGTGTACATACAAATCATTCTACAAAATTTTTTACGGATCGGTCCATTATTGGTCATAGCTCCCATATAAGGCCCACTTCACTTAAAAGCACACATTTCATTGTCAAATAATAAAATTCGACACAAATATGTTTTGTCTAAATATGAATCACTCTATGAAAATTTTTCTGTATAGGCCCACAATTGGTCATAGCTCTCATATAAGGTCCACTTCCGAAAATCACTTAAACGCATATATTTCATTGAATTCTCAAGCTATAGAGATAAAATTCAACTTGAATATGTTTTGTATACATACAAATCATTCTACCAATTTTTTTACGGATCGGTCCACTTTTGGTCATAGCTCCCATATAAGGCCCACTTCCGAAAATCACTTAAAAGCACATATTTCATTGTCAAATAAAGCTATCTTGATAAAATTCGACACAAATGTTTTGTCTAAATATGAATCACTCTACGAAACTTTTTCCGGATGGGTCCATAATTGGTCATAGCTCCCATATAAGGTCCACTTCCGAAAATCACTTTAACGCATATATTTCATTGAATTCTAAAGCTATAGGGATAAAATTCGACTCGAATATGTTTTGTGTACATATAAATCATTCTACCACTTTTTTCCCGGATCGGTCCATTATTGGTCATAGCTTCCATATAAGGCCCACTTCCGAAAATCACTTAAACGTACATATTTCATTGTCAAATAAAGTTATCTTGATAAAATTCGACACAAATATGTTTTGTCTTTATATGAATCACTCTACTTCTTTGAATAATAAAGCTATCGGGATAAAGTACGACTTGAATATGTTTTGTGAGCATATAAATAATTCTACCAAATTCTTTCCGGATCGGTCCATATTTTTAAATAGCTCCTACATAAGGTCCACTTCAAAAAATCACTTAAACGCACATATTTCATTATCAAATAAATACATTTTGATAAAATTCGACACAAATATGTTTCGTGTACATATATATTACCGGATAGGCAATATAAAGTCCACTTCCGAAAATCACTTAAATGCACATATTTCATTAATCTATTGGAGTAAAATTCGACTTGATTTTTTTTATATAAATCATTATACGAAATTTTTTCCTTATCGGTCCTTAATTGGTCACAACTCCCATATAAGGACCATTTCCGAAAATTACTTAAATTCACATTGATAATCAAAGTTATCGGGATAAAATTCGACATAAATGTGTACTTTGTATATATAAATCATTTTACGGACATTTTTCCAGATCGGTCCATAAGTTGTCTTAACTCCCATAAAAGGTTAACTTCTGAAAATCACTTAACATCACTTAATTCGTTATTAAATGATTATATCCGGATGAAATTCGACATGATTATGTTCTGTGTATAGATAAATCAATCTTTTAAAATGGACCTAATCAAAATTAGTTCGTCATATGCATAAATGTTAGTATTCTCAATACGGAAACAAACATTTTGTCAAGTTATCTAAAAATTATATAATTTAATGAGTTTTAATAAAAAGTAACTTGCTGGTGGAGGGTATTTAAGATTCGGCATAGCCGAATATAGCACTCTAACTTGTTTAAGGCTATTTTTGTTTTAAAAATCAAAATTTTAAGTTTTTGTTTATTTTTTAATCTCTCGCTTTCATTGTTGGTGAAATTTATTTCATTTCAGTTAATTCTTATTCTACACAAAACAAAATACAACTCTGATCAGCTGCTGATGCGCAAAAATTGAAAGTTACCACGTATTGTGTACTTCCTTCCACCTTTACGAATTAACAAAATACATATTAATTTTTAAAAACAAAAAATATTTTTGTATAATTTGTAAACCATTAACATATATGGGTGGTAGGGTCAATTATAGACCGATTGTCCTAAAATATGGTAGATAGATATCGGTTCGTATAACATTTATTTGTTTCGAATTTCATCGCTATTCTCGTATTTTTAATTCAGTCATGAGCGTAAAATTAATAAATATGGGGGTGACCTTATACTCATAATATGTAGGTTTCGTTTTGTACAGAACTTGTTTATGTAGAATTTTATCGCTATACTCGTATTTTAAATAAGTAAAATCCTTTCTTGAAGGGAACCTTAAAAAGGGTCTAGGATGAGAGTGATATGTGTTCATAGGAAACATATTTGATTAGCGTTAAGGTAAATTTCTAAAGTGGACCTTATATGGGGGATATGGTAAATTATTGACCGATCGTAATAACATTTTGTAGCCGATCCTCATAAAATTTGGTAGAGTAATGTTGACTCGTATACAACTTATTTCTGTCGAATTTCATCGCTATACTCTTACTTTTAAAACAGTAAAGAGCGTTAAAGTAATTTTCTGAAGGCGACCTTAATGAGGTCAATTGGTAGAGAGATTGTGGATCATATGAAACTTATTTATGTCAAATTTCATCCCTATACTCTTACTTTTAAAGCAGTTATGATGGTGAAAGCTGTTTTTCGGGGACCACTTGTATGGGAACTATGCGAAAACATGGACTGGTATTGCCCATTTTTAATACCAAACAAATCTTACCTATAAGGAATATTTATTAAAGGCTCTTTCCGTTCGGCCTATATCGTGCTTTCAACAGACAGGCAGACGGACATGGCTCAATCGTCTTAGAATTTAATTAGGACCCAGAATATATATTTTTTTGTGGGTCTGTGACCAATATTTTGATGTATTATAAACGGAATGACAAAATCAATATAACCCCCATCTTTTTGATGGTGGGTTCAAAAAGATAAAATCGGTTGAATGTGTGAATAAAACATTGAAAATTCGTAAAGAATGTAATTTTCTTTATTTCGATTTAGTTGTTTAAAGTATGAATTTAATTTTATTTAATTTCAAATGGTTTTTTCCTTATACATACCTTCATCTTGTTTTATGTTCATCCAATTATCATTATCCGTTCTTTTCATTGTTACAATATCGATTTGATATTGAACTTATTTGCCTTCCATCACTAAAAAATAATTTATGCGAATACATATTAAAAAAATTTTTCAAATAATTGCGGTTCTTAAATTCAAGTTTAACACAACATAAAACTTAAAATAATCAAAAAAAACGATTTAGCTGCTTTTGAATAACCTAATCTGGCAACACTATGTTGATGATGTTCTCGCCGAAAATTAAAATTTTTTATTACGAGATTCTCAAATATTTGATGAGCAGGATCAATGGATAAAAAAGTAATTTTTGGAAGTTTCCATATTTTTTAAAAAGACATTTAGGTATCATATGAAAGGTCTCAAATATTTCTGATACGACATTAAAGCGCCTCTCTAAGGCGTTTCACATGATATGGAAATTTCATATCATCTTTTTATCCTTTAACCTACCTCACCAAACATTTATCAACAAAAATTTTTAGAAACGGTATGCTAGAATGAATCAAACATAATTTTTTATGAAAATTATATAACTGCCTAATTTCGAAATAGAAATTTTTATTTGATACAAAAGTTTATACGACCACATATGCGATAATTCGGCCCAGAATTAATCTATTAATTTCGTTCAAGTACATTGTTAAATAACAGAATTATCAGCTACAGAAATATTTTTAACTGGAATGTATGAAAATCTATTAATAAAGTAAGGGCCGCAGAATCAGTTATACTATATCTTGTTTTCCCTTATATGGTTTTGCATTAATAATCAGATTAGTTAATCTAAAAATAAATTTAATCTGATGTTAATCCCCTTTGATGTATTTGAGTACAAGATTAAACTTCGCAGTGTTGCCATACTAAACAACAGAAAACGTCACTGTTTGTTACCAAAACAATGCATGTTTTATAAAAAATAAGAAGATAATGCATTGGCGCTTAAACTTGCAAACAAAATTAAATAATTGAGTACTCAAAAACATCTTTCGAGTATTAATTTTCAAGGTTGGCAACCGTTTCGAAACCGTGATAATTTAGCGGTATCGGTATTTTCATATATTTCGGTATTGGTATTTTAGCGTTATCGGTATTTTGGCTTATTTCGGTATTGGTATTTTAGCGTTATCGGTATTTTGGCTTATTTCGGTATTGGTATTCTAGCGTTATGGGTATTTTGGCTTATATCGGTATTGTATTTTAGCGTTATCGGTATTTTGGCTTATTTCGGTATTGATATTTTAGCATTATCGGTAGTGTACAAAAAAATATATTTTAGGGGTAATTTCCGTGATAAAACTTAAATGAAAAGTAACAAATGAGTGCCCTATATTCGGCTGTGCCGAATCTCATATACGCACCATCAAATTGTATGCCGTAAAAATAATGCCCCCCATAAACATCAGGTTGATATTTGGAATATGGCTTAAGTCTATTATGGACCGAGCACTTTTGAACTAACAAAATATTTTTGTTCAATTTTTAAACCGTAAGCGTAAGAGTAATTTTCTGAAGGGGCGTCAATTATGAACCAATACTCATAAAACTTTGTACATAGATTTTGTTTTGTATAAACTTTTTTATGTCGATTTTCATTGCTATAGGTACTCGTAATTTTCTAAATCTTCATCAAAATTTCTGAAGAATACTTTATATGATGCGGAATGTGTCGGTAAATCACCCTACCCCCATAGAGATGATCAATATTTTCACGATTGTGATTTTATCACGGTGATTGATAATTCACTGGCAGCTACTGTGATTGAAATGATCAATTAACACTTACTTGCAAAGTAGTTCTTTTGAGTTCTTACCTTCTAAAATTCATTTAATTTTTATTGAACCAAATACGTATTACAATATAGTATGCATACAATTCGAAATTTTTTCATATAGTAAACTCCTCTCGCTCTAATCTCACCAATTTTATTTTGTTCAGTAATATTTATGTATATTCTTAATATAAGACCCAATAAAATACGTTGTTATTGTAAAAAATTGGTTTTAATCAAAATAATCGAAAAAAATATTAACATTGTTTTGCTTTATAAATGAAACCCGTGAACGGGTTTAGAACGACGTTCTTTAGAAATCACTGGATCGCTTATCTCTAACCCCCCATATAAGCTCCCTACAGAAAATTACTTTAATTCTAATAGCTGGTATAAAAATGCGAGTACAGCGATGATATTCAATGTAAACAAGTTTTATATAAACCAAAATCGGTCCACAATATGTTGTGAGGATCGGTCAATAATTGACCCTACCCATCATATAAGGCCCACTTCAGAGAATTACTCTTACGCTCGCGGTTTAAGAATTGAACAAAAATATTTTGTTAGTTCAAAAGAGCTCGGTCCATAATAGACTTAAGCCATATTCCAAATATCACCCTGATGTTTATGGGGGGCATTTCTATTACGGCATAAAATTTGATGGTACGTATATGAGATTCGACACAGCCGAATATAGGACACTCATTTGTTACTTTTCATTTAACTTTTATTACGGAAATTACCCCTAAAATATCTTTTTTGTACACTACCGATAACGCTAAAATATCAATACCGAAGTAAGCCAAAATACCGATAACGCTAAAATACCAATACCAAAATAAGCCAAAATACCGATAACGCTAAAATACCAATACCGAAATAAGCCAAAATACCGATAACGCTAAAATACCAATACCAAAATAAGCCAAAATACCGATAACGCTAAAATACTAATACCGAAATAAGTCAAAATACCGATACCGCTACCGGTATCGGTATTTTGTTTCGAAACCGTTTCGAAACGGTTGCCAACCTTGTAAAGTAAAAATAAAACAAATAAAAAAAATCAAAATGTATTGTAATAAATCATGGAAGCATTTATTAGAAAACATAAAAACTAAAATTTTTATTAAATACATATATTAAAAACTATATGTATGTATGGATATTTATACAACTCAACAAGTTAATTTTTGTCGATCAAAATACTTTTTATATAATTTTTCACGTAGGTCTTTTTCACATTTTTAAACAATTTTCTCCAAAAAATTACTCGGAAATAATACGAGTTTAAATAAATTTTGTTAATGCAATTATGTTATTATAATATACATATTTAATTTTTTCAAACATATTATAGCAATATGCGCGTTTGTGAAGAATTATTCAAGAAGTTGGTGTGCAGCACATACAATTCAGTTTAGTTTTATATTTTTGATGAAAAATAAAAATATTTTATGTAATTTACGTATAATTATATTTTATAATAATGTATGTATATATATATAGTTTCAGTTTTGTTACATTTACTAATGTCTACACTTAAATAATTATTTGGAAATTAACATTTTTAATGCGAGGTGTTGTTTAAGTGGTGGAGATTAATAAAGTAAATACATATATATTTAAATGTCTATATTTTATACTTTAATTAAAATAAAAATAATAATAAAGTAGTAAACACAAAAACAATGTTTAAAACATATTTAGTCTTTTTCTATATTCATATAAAAGATTAATATTTTGTGTTTATATTTGTAAATTATTCAAGACAAATTACTACTAAAAATAATAATTTATTTGATAATATGTTAAATACTATAAGTTTAAAACAATATGAAAAGCTAAAAACAAATCTTACAAATTATGGAATACTTTTAAAACAGTTGTTTCTTTTCATTGTGTAATACACACATATAGATAGAAAAATGTATGTAATGCGTTCGACGCTGTGGCATGCATTTTATTTAATTAATAAAAAAGTTGTTTTCTATTTATTATTTTTTAAAAATATTAACTGCTCATATTATTTATAAATATTAAATAGAATTCTGATAACAAACAAAACCAAAAGAATAAACTAATTCATGAATTTTATTAAATATTTAAAAATTACCCCAAAAAATAAATAAAAATTTAAATAAAAAATAACGGAAAAAGCTTGAATAAAGAACCCAGTTCACAACGACAAATTTTCTGATGTTTCGTATAGACTACTTACCGGCGATGTGATTGTAATTATATATTTGAGATTTTGTTATGTCACCGCATTCATTTCCACTTTTTACCTCTACTACTTGTTCGTCATCTTTAGTAATTTCAACATCTTCATGATTATTATTATTATTGCCATCGTTTTCCTCGTTTGAGTCTAGACTTATATTGGCATTTTTGTAATTGTCAACTATTAGCCTACTACTGCCAGTTGCAGCGTTCAAATGAGCAGTAACTGCCGTATTGGCATTTAAATTAAAAAATAGCTCATTATCAGTTGCTAGGTTTTCGGCTTGGTTGGATTTTTTCATTGTCAACTTTTTCTTTTTAATGGGGTTTCTTTTAGTTTTCGTTTGATTCTTAGGCATGAGTTTTGTGGATAAACTATTTTCGCTTAACTCTTCTGTTGCGACACATTCTGCCGAATTGTCTTCAATAACGTTAAATGCAATTAACGAATTCGGCATGTTTTGTGTTTGAAAAGCCATCATCATCAGAGCCAGCTGCTGTTGCTGTTGAACATTTTGTTGATTTTGCTCTCCATTAGGCGGTAGTGTCTGCTGATTCCTGTAATCTTTAAGCGAGCTTTTGACATCTTCCACGCCTTCTTGAAATATTGAAGCTGCAGCTGCTGCAGTTGTTTGAGCTAAAAGCTCTTTTACTTTACGTATATGTTCAACTGTAAAAGCATGTTGTTGTATATTAACTTGCGTCACTTGGCATAAATTGCAATCCCTTATTATGTCATTAGATGCTTCACTGCTCGCCCCTGTTACAGCCAAAGGTGTCAGCGCTGATACATTGGCTTTGAGATTATTGTTTGTTACACTGCTACTGTTACTATTGTCATCCGATATATTTGAAAAATGTTGCCTTTGTTGATTTCTAGATTTTTTGTCTTTGGCTCTGGTATTCTGAAACCAAACCTAATATTCGAAGACATTCAAATATAGTTATTGAATATGCATTTTATAAATGGAAACATTAACTACACATTTACTTCAACTCTAACGACTAACACTTATATATAAATCAAAAATATATGAGAAAAATAAATAAAAAATATTAAGGCAACGCGGTACTAACTATAAAGGAATGTACATTCATTTTTTATATTATATGTATAAAACCAATTCGAAATATTGTTTTTAAATTTAACAAAATATTAAATGTCTTAATCATATTGTTATTAATTTTTTAAATCAAATGTTTATAAAACATATTTGTAATTTAAAGTTTGAATTCGATTATGAATACGAAATTCTATAAAACTTAAAAATTTAAATAAGAGAAAATGATTCGAGTGAATTTACGAATGGTTTTGTTTGTCAACATTACGTATTCGAAAAAGTTAATACACAGAATAAAGAAAAAATTAAAAAACAAAATAATTTAAATTAGATAAAAATTATAACTACAAATAAATATTATTAAAAATGTGAAATTTATCCAGCTTAGATGAGAATAGACGATTTTCAACATCGGCCTCAAATTACTAAAAACATAAAAGAAAGAAAAAAAAAAAAACATAATTAAAAACATATGTGTGTAACTAATGAAAGGAAACCCAAAATAACTTAATTTACTGGCTTGTCTGATATACAGTTTTTTTGCAAAAAAAATTTTTGAACATTATTGACACTTTGAGTACAAAAACTTGCAAATCTGACAAGTCATTAAGCAAAACCTCAGTTTGGAAATTAAAGAGAAAATTAAATTTCTAACATACATTTAGACTTAATAATGATTAGAATTGCGTGCAGTGAAGGTATTAAATACAAATTTAAAAAGTTGTATTATTAATTTTCACTTTAATTCAATCACTGTTTCCTACAGTTTATCAAATATTGACTTACTTGTACAACACGTTTTTTAAGATTGACCTTCTTGGCAATTTCCTCCAACATTTTGCGACTTGGATTTGATTCATTTTGATAGCATTCGTACAAAAAATTCAGTTGTTCTGGTAAAATTGTAGTGCGTAAGCGTTTATTTGCTTGTTTGTGTTGGGCGTTTTCATTCGTATTGGAAGCGGTAGCCACCCCATCTTCCGGTTGAATTGATGTCACGGCACAACTTTGTGATGTTGATGTGTTTGTGACTTCCGAGCATATCTTATTTGAATCTGAAGTAAAGTTAAGTGTTTGATTATGGTTTTCTATCATGGTGGCGTCAAGAAAATCTTCCAAATTATGGTAATAGGTGGATGATTCTGATGGCATATGAGCCGGAGAGTCTGGTACATTCGTGACAGTAGCAGAATTTAAGTTAGATTGATTTTTAACTTCCTGCAAACCATCTAATTGGTCCATTTGTTCTTCTAATTTGGATGTATCGGTTCTGCTACTTAAACCTTCAATTCTATTGGTATTTTGGCAAAAATTGTTGTGATTGTTTAGCTCGATATTTGTTGCCAACAAATCGTTGTTATTATTATTGTAGTGCTGTCCATTCGAGCGTGCTTTGTGTTCGGAATTGTATGTAACCTGCAGAGGAGAGTGTTCATTGTTTTCAATATTATTTACCACCCCACCCCCATTACTCTCCTCATTAATACCACTGCCGCCAGGGCTGCTGGTGCTGCGATCGCTGCCATTCGAAGCAGGACGGCTGCTGCTGCTGCTGCTGGCGTTGGTGTTGTGTTGGACAGTATCGATACCACCCTGCATTAACGGTCCATCATGTATTCGCTGGGGCGAGGCCTCTAACTGAAAAAACTTTTTCGATTCACAAAGTTGATAATATTGTAATAAAAATTCTATGTTGGGCTTGTTGTTATCGGCAAGTTCAAAGTTGGCATTTGTTTGCTGTTCATTCCTGATGTAATATTGAAATAAGAAATCATAGTTGTTGCGTTTCTTGAGCTCAGTCTGCTGATAGTAGTTGGCGAGAAATTCCATGTTTAACTCAGCGCTATCTTGGTTGTGAAATTGTTGTCGCAACTCCGAGTTGCCTTCATTTTGGAGGAAATATTGATATAAAAAATTATACTTTTTGGCATGGCTGTCATAATCGGCTCCCGTCAGAGAAAAACCCCCTAGGGAAGACAAATCGTCTGCATTCGAGGAAGTCTCTGAATATTTACGCTTTTTAGCTACTGGCTGTGGAGTTGATGTATTGGCCGCCGCCTGTTGTAGATGAGCAGCTTGCTGAAGACTTTGGAGAATGCTACCAAAGGGACCATAGGCAGCAACGGCTGCGGCAGCACTTGCTGTTGTATGACTTTCAGCGGCCAGATGTAAATTTGGATTCACTAAATGCATCAGTTGATGTTCACGTAAATGATCGAAATGGGTAAATGTCAGTTTGCATTTATCACAAGCGAACTTCTGATTCTCGCTGTTATTGCTATTGCCTTGATCTCGAGGAGGCGTAGTGGCATTACCTGGTATTGGACTGAATTCACCGGCGGTTGGGGTATTTTTGCCCATACCAGTAGCTGCAGACACTCCAACAACTGGATGATGTTGAGCCAAAAGTGCTGCCGCAGCCGCACTGTTAATATCCATCGATGAGTTGGAATCTTCTGAACTCAGGTTTTGTGCAATTTGAGCCGCTGCTATTTGAGCTTTGGCTGATTTCTTGTTATTCTCCTCCTTGAAGCAATGATTCTTTTGATGTCGTATCAGCTCATAATATCGTTGAAATACCAAACTGCATTTTTTGCAAGCATAATTTATGTTTTGTTTTTTCTCTTCGGATTCATACAATGAATTGTTTGGCTGGTTTTCATATATTTTACGCTGCTTTTGTCGGGCATTCTGAAATCGTAAGGAAATATTTAGATATTATAGCAACACCTTTGGTGGATATACATATATTATTATTGTTTGATAGAATTGCCTAAAGCTAGAAAGAAGTTATAGTAGAGAAAAGCAAATTGAAAGAATAGCAAACGGAGTGACAATCCGGTAAAGGGTATTAAATCCAAGACTGATGATTGGTTGTAGTGAAGCAGACCAGGGTCTCTGATGGGAATCGAACCCACAGCCTCCAGACTGATAAAAAAGCACACTACCAACTAGCCTAGCGTGGCACCGAAAGCTTTGAAACATGGCATCAAAACAAATATTTTTATAGCTTTTTACTTAGTCTGAGTTATTTATTTTTGAAACAAAAAATAACTCACAATTACGGCACTTTAAATATGTCGACGAGTTATTTAAGGACCTTTATATTGGAAATTTTAAAATTATATAATAGTAGTCTATGTAAATAATTGAAAATATATGTATACCCGAATGTATTACTAGTATATAACAAGAATACTTTAAATTGTACTTACTTGAAACCATACTACTATAACACGCGGCGACAGCAATAATAACTTGCTTAAGTATTCCAAGTCGCTATCTTTTGGATAGGAATTGTTCTCAAAGAACTCTTGCAACACTTTAATTTGATAATCAGTGAAACGAGTGCGATTTGCTCTTTTACCACTTGAGGTTGTCGATGAATTTGAGGAGTTAGAATTGGTATCATATTGAGCTGATGGCGAGTGCTTCTCAAATAATTTACTGCTGACTGTAATGCTGCCACCTGTGCTGGCACCACCAATAACACCGCTGGCACTACTGGTGCCACCAATCCCGGCTTGATTGTGAATTGTCGAACGTTCGCTTGTAGTGCTGCTTATGTTACTGCATGGATTAGAGTTTGGATTTAGTTGAAACTTTTTTGGCGGACCCATCTGATTGAGTGGCATATTTTCCAATTGTTGACTTAACAAGTCGTTCATGCTGGCATATAAATTCGACGTTGTATTACTGTTCGGTGTGTGTGGGCGCGAATGCATGTCAGAACTCTCACTCTCAGATTTGGTCTCGTAGCTATTGTAAAATGAGGCGGCAGCTACGACCGCAGCGTGTTGTTGCTGTTGTGCAGCTACTGCAGCTGAAGACAAATGCTGTTCGGACATCATCATTAAATCGTGTTCTTGTTGCTCTAGGTTAGAAAAACGTAGCTTTTGTTGCTGTTGTTGTTGCTTTAGAAATGTTGTCATAGCCGTAGATGCAGGATTTTCTAAGGAGTTAGAAGTCGGCGTAGTCAAATCTTCACATGGTTCTGTCTTTATTTGTACATCTAAAGGGAATGTTGAACTTGCCACACTTGAGGCCTGGGAACGCAATGTCTCCGCCTCTTCTCTTTGTTTGTGTTCCAACTGCTGCTGTTGCTGCTGTTGTTGATTGGAATATTCACTATTGTTACTAATGGAATGAGCAGATGAGGGACGAGATGGTATCTGTAGTTGTTGTTGCTGGACTTGGTCTGTGAGAGGCATTACTTTTGCTTGACCAGTACGCTCATATTCTTCCAAATTTAATGTAGTTGAAGGTGGATTGTTAAAGTTATAAGGTGAGTCCTTATTGCGTTGACGTTCCTTAAATAATGTATTACGAAACCAATGCTTAACAACCTATAAAATACATTTAAGAAAATGTGGTGTAAATGTTGTAAATGTATGTTTCGAAAAATAGCCAACTGAAATTTTTTTTGAATTTTTGCACTTCATTAACGGATTTTGAATATAATTTCCAAAGATCTTTAATTATCCAGAACATAATAAATAATTCTTAATATTACACACTAAATATGCATCTTCATTGTAATCGAAATTTTAGTGCAAACAGGTGTTACATTTTGAATATTTTTCTAAACTGTGGATTAAATGCATAATATAAAGATGAAAGAAAAAATATTAAATACCTTCATGGGCAAATTGGCTTTTTGAGACATTTCCAAAATACTCTCTTCACTGGGGGAATTGTTTATATCGAAATGAGCGCGCAGAATTTTTAGCTGATCGTCTGTAATGCGGGTACGTGCACGTTTTTGATTATTAAGCAGCTGTAAAATAAGATAAGAAAATTATTTACTTAAATTTATTAATCGTGAGATTTTTTTATTTTTGATGAATTTTTAAGTACCCAAATAAAACTTATATACATATAAACATGTATATATGTAGATAAAATTTTCCTACCTGTGAATTTGATGAACTGGGAGAAATCTGTTGTTGTTGCTGCTGCAAAATTTGAGCACTTACGTCGACATTTGGTAGAGCTGGTACGGATGATGGTGTTACGTTAGATGTTGATGAGGACGTTGTAAGGTCTGTTGTTAGGGCAACATGAGAGGGAGGCTGTGAAACATTGCTGTTTGGCATATTTGTTGGAATAGTAGTGTTTGAAGCGGTGACGGATGAAGCTGCAGCTGCATTACCGCCAAATATTAAAGGAGGTGCCAAGTTCATAAAATTCAATGAGATAAGATGATGAAATTGCATGAGATTCAGCATTTCGACAGGATTTATTGGCATGCCAGATGCAGCGACGGCAGCAGCAAATTGGGGTAATTGCTGTTGCATCTGTTGGAGGTTATGTAAAGCCGGGAGGTTTTGAAATTGTTGATGTTGCATTTGCATATGGTGCAACAGCTCAGAAGGCGAAGCATTTTGCTGTTGTTGTTGGTTTATTAAAGCTGTTATGGTGGACATTTGTTGCTGTTGTGTTGATGGTGACGGTGAGTTTTGTGGTTCATTCTGAGTGGAACCGGGAGATTGGGTTGGCGGACATATCTCTGGTCCTGGTGTAATAGATCTATTTGATTCGTTCTCAAACTTATCACTTGCGCTGGTTGTGCGACTAGTTTCTGGACCGGGTCTTTCCATTTCACTTCCACAGGGCGAAACTGTTCGTGGACTGGCGCATTCTAAATTGTTTCCGGTTGTTGATTGACTATGAGCCTGCTCCATGTGTTTTTGTAGAGCCTGAGTGCTACGGAAGTTGCGTTGGCACATGGCGCATTTTGTAGCATCACGCATTGTATGGTAAAGAGTATGAGTGGTCAATTTCTCCTGGGTTTTAAACGCTAAGGAACACTGCTTACAGCGATACTTATAAACATGACGTTCAGATATTACCAATCTCATATGGGAGTCATTATAGTGATTGAACATTGCAGTTAGTGTTGGATAGTGCATTTTACAAGGATTTCGTACTGAATTGAATGCTAAACAGAGATATTCACCCTTTTGCATAGTGTAATGTTGCATTTTTTGTGCGTGCTGTAATAATTGTTGCTCGTGCTTAAAACTGGAACCGCACTGTTGGCACAACAACAATTCATAACCGGTTAGTGGCGGCTTAGTTCCTGGCAAGGTTGTGTCACTTACAGCTTTGGTAGAGGAAGATGTCGATGAAGCAGTTTCGAGCGCAACTGGCTGTGGACAATTTTGGAGGGAAGTTTCTTCAGTTTGCCACAAACTTGTATCCACCAGTAGCAAAAGACGAGATAAGCCGTCTCTGTTAACGCTATGTACAGTCATCAAGTGTATTTCCAAAGCATGTTTTTCTGTGAAGTAATCTTGACACAAAGGACACTGTACACTTTTATTCGGTTTAACTTGAGCAGGAGTCTCATGTTGCTCATCGACTTCCATAGAGGTACTTAGTTCATTCAATACTGAAGCTGACCCCTCTGGTAAAATTTCTTGATCAGATATATCAAGACGTTCCCGTTTAATAGCCACAGGACCTAAGTCATCTTCACTGTCTTGTGCAACCGCATTTACGATTTTTGTCTGTGCTAAATTCGGTGTCGGCGAGGGACTGTTGGATGTTTTTGAAGCACGACTCACGGCCGCCAATGTAGCCGCAGCCATAGCAGCTTGAAAAGCCTGAATTGCTACTGGATTGGTTGGTATACTTATAACTTCACTGCTATCTCCATTAGGATGGGTTGCCTCGATGTGTGCTTCAACTTCATGTTTTAATTGTCCAAAGAAATCACAATTATTACATTTGTAAATCATGGCTGGTATATTACTAGGTTCGACATTGGCTGCTTCTTCCGTAATGGTTGATGATATCTTGGCACTATTTTGTTGCGAATGAGCTAAAGGAATCGCTGTCGTTGAGTTTTCCATGGTATCTAAATTTGTATTATTTTCAATTTCATCATTCTGATCGAAGAACATTTTATTTTGAAAGTCTAAAAAGAAATATTTTTTAATTATTCCAATGAGCGAAAATAATACTTAGTAGTCAATAAATTATTAAAAATTACTTAATGATTATATTAGTTAGTTGCGACGTAGTGAACAATATTAAGTATGTGAAGAAACTTTATTTCATAAACGAAGTTTTTCAACTATATTTATAGAAAATGTATATGAGCAAATCCATTTAAGAAAAGGTTTTATTTGCAGTGCTTGTTGCAGTGTAGAGTATTTAAAAACCGGAAACATACTTTTTTCTTCTTTGGAAATTGATTGGTTTCGAAAAATTCATATTTTTAAACTATTCGACGTGCCGGTTTTTAATGAACGGAATATTCTATAAATTTTTATAAATATTCTTATAAGGTCTATTCAATACGTGTTCGAAACCGGTTTTTCAGAGAATTTTTCGATTTTTTCAAAAACCGGATTTAAAACATCCATATAAACAAAACAAATTTTTGGGAAATTGTTTTATAAAACTTTTTTCCCGAATATAATGAAGCCTGATTCTAAAGTCTAAAAAAGCGGAAATTAAGAGGTGTTGTATTTATAGTTTATTATTTAATTAAATCTTATACAAATTTTTGAGAAAACCTATTGGAATGTGTAAATAAAATACTTAACTGAAAGAAGAGTAGGTATAGGTAGTTATGTGTAAAACTTCATGCCATACAAAAACCCTGTGGCTAATCGTTAAAATGTTACTATAAACAACTATAGGTTTTCAAGTGTATTCAACAACGTTTTAATTTGTATGGGCAATTAATATTTAACTTTGTTTCTGTTCAATATTTTCCTCTATTGGATTATTGTAGTGATATGTTTTTAAAGATTTTTGCCAGTACGATCCGAAATATTTTCTCAATTATGATTGCATATTTTGCAAAATGTTATGTATTAGTGATTAAAGAAGATTGCTTTGTCTTCATGATACAGCCAGTCAGTACATTGCAAGTATTCAAAAATGCTTGCTTGCATTTATAGCTGCAAGCTAAATTACTACAAATATTTAATATGCTACAACGAAAAAAAGAAAATAATACCAAAGGTATAATTGCAACAGATTATTTGTGGTGGTGGCGTTGGTGTCTGTATTGTTCTGTAGTGTATTGGTTTGTTATTCTGCGATCATGTAGTGGTATTGAATTGTTTTAATTCAGTTTTAGTGATCACACACTAAGTTGATAACAACGTTTTGGCTTATGATGTATGTATGTACGTATGGATAAACAAGTACAAACATTCATAGGGACACATGCAAATGTTTATATATGATGTATCCTTCATGTACCCAGCGAACACAAAACCTAGCACAAGAACAGGCGCGAATTCATTTTAAGTATAAAGAATGCTAAATGTTATAAGTTTTTTATATACAGTGCTGTGCAAAATAATAGGCTGTTAAAAAGGATATATATTTGTTTTGATATATCTCTCGTAAAAATTATAATTTAAAAATATTTTGGTACCATCGTTTTTGGTATTGGCAGTACTAAAAATAGTGGTTATTATAAAAATTTGTATTTCCCTGTTTTATTGGTATTCTTTATCATTTTAGAAAAATATGTAATTTGAATTGTGCATAATAATAGACTAATTTTAACCGTTATGTCAATACCCACATACCCGGGTATGTTTTTCATTTTTGAAGTGATATATCTCGAGATCTATATATCGTATCGGCTTGAAATTTGGACTATGCTTTCAGAGTAATGTTTTCTATACATTTTCCAAAAATTAGTTAGATATATATATATGTATATATATTAAACCGATTTATGACCGATTTTCTATTTTTACCTCGTGTATCAATACCCAACATACCCCGGTATGTATACAAATTATATGTCAGTTGTCGGACAAAAACTAAGTTCCATTACAAATTTTATGTTTTATTATTTGTGGACCCTGTAACATTAACAAATATGGGCCGATTTTCATGAAAAAAATTTTTTTGTTGTATATGACTTAGTAAAGTAAAATTATGCTGATCATAATAATTTTATTCTCATATAAACAAAAATATTTAAGTTTAAATTTAATAATTTTAATTTTTGACCATGACTTAGCTATCTTTTTTTGCAAAAAAGTTCCCTAATTACGAAAGCAAAAACAATTTCTTTAATGCTAATCCTTAATAAATAAACCTTAATAAATAAAATATAAAAAGATTTGTTCAATTATCTTTCCCGGTCACAGAGTAATAGCTTCTTGAAGTCAAAATTTTACAAAGTCAAATTCTGCATAATGTTATGAAGGCGTTTTTCTTTAAGTTTTTTATACCCACCATCAAAAAAGATGGGGGGTATATTGATTTTGTCATTCCGTTTGTAACACATCGAAATATTAGTCATAGACCCATAAAAGTATATATATTCCGGGTCCTTATTAAATTCTAAGACGATCTAGCCATGTCCGTCCGTCTGTCTGTTGAAATCACGATAGGGACCACACGAGAGGAGCTAGACAGTTGAAATTTTGCATAAATATTCTCTATTGTTAAGGTTTGTTTGGTATTGAAAATGGGCAATATCGGTCCACTTTTTCGGATAGCCCCCATACAAGTGTACCTCCTAAAAACAGCTTTAACGGGCATAACTGCTTTAGAAGTACAAGCATAGCGATGAAATTCGACATAAGTAAGTTTCATATGAGCCGAAATTTTTCTATCAAATTTTTTGAGGATCGGCTTATAAATGACCGTACCCCCCATATAATGTCCCCTAAAAATTCGAGTATAGCGATGAAATTCAGTATAAGTAAGTTTCTTACGAACCAAAACCTTTTAACCAATTTTTTTAGGATCGGCCCATAAATGACCCTACCCCCAATATAAGGTCCCCTTCTGAAAATGACTTTAAAACTCATTACTGGCCCCAAAATGCAAGTATAGCGATGAAATTCGACATAAATAAGCTTCATGTGAGCAAAAATCTTTCTACCAAATTTTTTGAGGATCGGTCCATAATTGACCCTACCCCCATATAGGTCCCCTTTAGAAAATTACTTTAACGCTCATTACTGGCTAAAAAATACAAATATAGCAATAAAATTTTACTCAATTAAGATCCTCGCGAGCCAAAATCTTTTTAATAACTTTTATGTGGTTAGGTCCATAATAGGCCCTACTCCCCCTATTAGGTCCACTTCAGGAAATAGCTTAAACGCTCATTACTGTCTTAAAAATACGAGTAAAGCGATGAAATGCTACATACGTAAGTTTCTTACGATCCAAAACCTCCGTACCAATTTTTTTGGATCGGCTCTGAAAATAACTACAATGCTCATTACTGGCTTAAAAATATGAATGTGACGAAAATTGACGCACATAAGTTTAATGCGTGCCAAAATCTCTCCACCAAATTTAGGGAGGATCTGTCCATAATTTACCCTTCCGCCCATATAAGGTCCCCTTCAGAAAATTACTTAAACGATCATTACTGGCATAAAAATATGAGTTATGAAATACGGTTATGAAATTCGCTCCGAATTTTATGCGGAATGTGTCGGTAATTCACAAAAGGTTCCCTTCAGGAAAGAGTTTTGGTTAATAAAATACGAGTGTTCTTTATTTAAAATATATATAATCTATGTATGTACAAAATTTTATGAGTATCGATTCATAATTGACGCTCACGGTTTAAGAATTGAAATAAAATATTTGTTTTTTAAAAATTAATATTTTGTTATTTCAAAAGAGCTCGGTCCATAATTGACTTAAGCCATATTCCAAATATCACCCTTTTACGGCATATGGTTTATGAGATTCGGCACAGCCGAATATAACACTCTTACTTGTTGTATTTTACATTTTTGTGAACAGGAAAGCAATAAGAAAACTTTAAAAAAATTGCTAAAATTGAATGGTTTATGATCACAAACTATTTAATTTATATATACAGAAGTTTTATTAAATTAGTTTTAATAATTATCTGAATTATCCACTAGAAATATATAAAAAGATGAAATAGCCATATAAATTGTATGACATACCCGGGTATGTTGGGTATTGATGCACGTAATTTTGCTCGGGTATAGACAAGACGGTTAAAAAGTTATATCCAGGATGAAATTAAATACCAATGAAAGGCAATTTTCATTAAAAAATTATAATAATTAATAGAAACAATCCTAGAAAATTCGATTCTTTAACTATTTTCAAAAATCGGGTTTCGGGATATTCGATTTTTTTTACTTTTTGAAAAAATAGTTTTGTCGGTTTAAATGCAGATAAAATGCAGTAAATCTATCAAATAAATACATGTAAATGTACATTTTTTCACTTTTACACGAATATAGAAAGATTACTGTTTATCGTCAACTGGAAAAATCAGGAATTATATTGAATTGTATACCCTAAACCATTAAAATTTATATTATGTGAGTCAGGTAATGTTAGTAAAAACCTGACTCACCAAATAAGAATAGTACTTAACTAAGCTTAAAGGACTCCAATAGGCTCAAAACCACTTCCAGAGTTGATTAATGTTAAATTACAGATCAAAAGCTTAAAGATATCTGGGAAAAATTTGGTATATAGCACTATTATGGTCCAAGAAAGATGATGATTAGTTGCTTTTAGCCATATAGCCCCGTTTAAATACTCGTAAGCGCCCCGATTATGCAGCAATCGTTATAAAATTAGTCAGAAGTATGTTTTATGGATCTACAAATAATTCTGTAAAGTTTTTTTTTTTAAATCGGACCACATTTGGCCCAATGCCCATATAAGGCCCATTTCAGAAAATTGTTTTAATGTTTATATTAGTCTTATAAATATTAGAATCTCACTTAATAGTCATAAATAAGCAATAAATGAATTTAAGTCGTAAACTAAATGTTATGAGGATCAATATAAACCTAAATTCCAATAGACTACCTTCAGAAAATCGGTGGCCGTCTATAAAATTTATAAATATTTATGCATATTAAAAAATGCATTTTCACAATAAACCGAATTATTCGACTGCAGCAAAAAAACCGAATTATTCCGTAGCAAAAACCGGTCGAAGAAAACCGGGTAGGTCTCCTTAGTGAGAAGTATTCTATGCGTTTTAAACACCAATGATGAGAACATTGGTTCTAAATTTCTATAATATGAATAAAAAAAGTAAGTTTGTTTTGGTGTTTCATGAAATAAAAAATATTCTTTTAAAGAATTAGAAAAATTATTTTTTGCAAATTTTTACGTTCAATAAAGTTTTAGTAAAAACATGAACTATTGTAAATATTGTATTTTCAGTGTAGTTTTTGAGTAAATAAATAAAACTTCCGAATAACATTTATTGTGAAATATTTTAAACAAATAAAAATATATAAACAAATAAAAATAAGTTTCAAGATATCGAGATTACTAATTGTGATATAAGAAAGTCCAAAATAATGTATCATAGTAAAAAAGTTCCATTGGATTTTTATTCTTTCGGCGTGATTACATAACTTTTTTAATTTAATTTTTAAGCGTTATTAATTTTAGAATAAACTTTATAAATTTAAAAACAGTTTAATTGTGTGAGAATTGAGCAATTGTATGCAATGATTTGTGGAGATTTGGTGCAATCGGGTTTTCACTATCATCAGCAGTGTCAAAAGTTATAACAGATTTTTAATTTCCAGGGTTACTATTATGTAAAGTATTTGGTAATGTTGTGTTAAACTATATAAATAATTCTATATTAATAGTCATTACATTTAGTTTGCTGGGTTTTTCGAAGGCATGTATGCTGGTATGTTTATAAACATATGTATATGTTATAAGCATCAAGGCCCGCTGAGAGTATAACAACAGTCATTTAAGTACAAAATACTTGAACACCCAAATAATAGTATGAACTAGAAAGAAAAAAACGCGGACAAAAAAGAATTTTAGTCACGATCATTTTGATAATACAGTTAAATCTGTAACACTGTTGGGTAAAAAAAAAACCGGAGGAGAATCCAAATCTCAGCAGTGTCGGAAACCAGAAATACTGGTTCTATTTATACAATTTTTACTGTGTATTACTTGGTCAGATAATGTACTTTATGTATTTCGAGAAAGTTTTATTGCTGAAGTTAACATTTAACAATTTTCATAAATTTAATTGTTGTTTTCGCAAAATCGTTAACGGTAGTATTGTGAAAAAGTAATAAAATCAGTAAAGTTATTTTTTCTCAAAATATAAAGAGAATTGGCTTTGTAATATGTATTATTTTTGTAATACCAGGATTGCTTCTTTACTTCATCTTGATCTACTATAAGAATCCTGAGAGCAGTATATAGTTGTGAAGGTAGTCCTCCATGTAGGCGTATTTGTATTGCATATTACAAAAAAACAATTTAAAAAAAATAAAAAGTAAAGCAATTTCCATACCGCCTGATTGCATCGAATTAAGCAACCACAACTACGAATACACCGCGAAAGCCAACCGTACCAATTCAATACCATGCCAAATGCAAAAAAAACTTTAAATGGAAATTAAAGTGGAAAAAATTTTGAGAGAAAAAATAAGAAATAATCCCTGAAATTCAAACGCCTGAATTCAAAAGTTACAGTTTAAGCAGCAAACAATAATCATGAACATACCGACAGACAGACACTCATACGTGCAGAGAGACAGAAAGAAACAGCCGGCCAAACAGACAAAAGAAAACAACACGTAAATAACGACGCATCTGC
Organism: Lucilia sericata; assembly: GCF_015586225.1. Taxonomy (NCBI): domain Eukaryota; kingdom Metazoa; phylum Arthropoda; class Insecta; order Diptera; family Calliphoridae; genus Lucilia; species Lucilia sericata. The sequence continues at coordinate 197,635 of NW_023994413.1, read as the reverse complement.
AGTTCTAGTAACAATCAGTGGCAATGGCATTGGCAACACCAACGCTTATACAGACACAACAACAAAATCATAACAACCAAGACAAACACCAAACAATAACACTTTTTACCACACTACCACCGCCAACATATTTGCCATCCAACCATGCACCACATCTCTAGATGAGCATACCCTTGGAGTACTAAGGAACAATGCATAGATTCTAGGCATTGTTTTGTTATAAATTCAGTGTTTTTTATTATTCCTTGTTTTTTTTATTACTTTTTTACATATTTTTGTTACTGCTATTGTTGTTGCATGTATTATTCTCCTTATGACTGCAGCAACAAGATAACTATCATTACCTATAAAACATTTTCAGCTTGTACGACGAACTCTACTACCATTCATTGTCAGTCAAATTTAAATAAATATAAAAAATATATATGTATGAAGTTCTTAGTGAAATCCAATAGAAAACCCCAGTGTAAGAGATTTTTTCTTTATTCAAATTATTTTGAAGTCAGTACGACTGTAATAGGAACCTAGAGACCAACACCCGAATAATAGACAGTCGATATTCGAAAGCACTAAAAAAGCGTTTACAAAAGAATATAGTTTCTTTTTTCTCAGCAAACCAATGAAACTTGTTCAATTCTTAAAGAGTTCTATAGTTTTGTGTTCCGAATTTTATACTTCCCATACTTGGTCAATTATGAAGAGTGACTAATTTGTAATAACAAAGAATTCATTCGTTGTATAAATCTTAATATGTTGATTTTTAAACGATTTATTGACAATAAGCAGGGCAATAATTTGTATGCAAAAGCATGTTTGTAGTCAGTAACTCAAAATAACTTTTAAGTAGTTTTCTTTTCGAATCAAAGAATTTGCAACAAAACGGCATCGATTTGTTGTTGCATATTTTTGCATATTTTGTTATAAATGCATAATATGCATATTTTGCTTTAAATTGCATATATTTTGCATATTTTTAACATTTTTATGGCATATTTAGCATATTTTTTAATTTTTCAAACACAAGTTGTGTATTACATATTTTTACAATAAAAAAATAAAAACTAAAACTAAAAAAAAATAAAAAAAAACAACTTTGTAAATATCTATCTAATCTAAACTCCTTTGGCAATTTTTGCTAGGACCAATAGGTGAAAAGATACACTCATTTGAAAAAATTCTGTATAACCAAAATGTCCAACTTTCACCCCCTCTAACACCAGCAGTTCTTGGCAAATAATACTAACTTTGGTGCGAATTTCTTCCAAATCGATTTTTTCAGTTGGGCGAAATTGCCCATATTTATAATTATTGTAATTCTCGATATCGATTCTGTTAAATTGGTATTAGAGTACTTTCTTATGATACCAAAATTCAATATCATTCCTTTGGAAGATATATGAAAAAAATCATAAAAATCTCAAAAGAACCTTTACAAACATTTTGAGAAACGGACACCTTATTTTCACTATATACGAACGGGGCAACCCTAATGCACATACATCAACCGATATCAACTGAAGCTTTTATTTTTGGATATAATTCGGTATCTCTGGAATTATTGGATATATCGCAATGAAATTTCACATGTTTGTGGCTGAGTGTTTTATATATCATTTTAAAGATAAAATTTCGTAGAATATGCAAATTTTTTACGTTTTTCAAAACGGAAAAAAATTGTAAATTTTATCCAATTCAGTGATAATTAATCAAATTCATTGTCCGATTGGGTTAAAACTTATCACCAGTTTATTTTAGATTCTATGGAATAAAATTAGACTCACCATAAGCGAAATTTCCTTGCAAATCATAAAAAAGCATTAAAAATATCAAAAGGAGTATAAGTTTAGGAACTTTCTGGAGATTAAGTTTATAGTTTTTATACAAGTATTTGGTATTATTGATAACATAATGACTTATGTATTAAACTTTAATAGATATATACTAGGGTAGTTGCGAATACCAGTTTAGCGAAAGCAAATAATAAATTTGATTTAATGCGAATGCAAAAGCGAATGCGAGTGGAAATTTAATAGAAAATTAAAAATTACGAAATTACATTATACACCGTTCGACACTAAAAATTAGACACCAACCAGATGATATAAATCTGAAACTAAAGATTAAATGAAGTAAATCTGCGTTCACTGTTCTTTATTTCGTGGTCCTGTTTCCTTGTAAAAGGACTTCCAAATTTCAAAGGAGCACATTCAAAAAAATATATAAATACTTCTGCTAAAATATTTTGTATTATTATTATTTTATTTTGTCAGGATCAAAAGATGTAAAAAATGTCGTTCAAAACTTTCTCAGAAAAAATAACATTGAATATCTAAATAGATATTAAAGAATAAAATTTTTTTTTAGAAATTTTTAAATTTTCCATAAATATTCTCTATAGGTAAGGTTTGTTTGGTATTGAAAATGGGCAATATACAAGTAGTCCCCCGAAAAACAGCTTTAATGGGCATATCTGTTTCAAAAGTACGAGTATAGCGATGAAATTCGACACAAATAAGTTTCAAATGATCCAAAATCTCCCTACCAAATTTTATGAGGATCGGTCCATAATTGACCCTGCCCCCCATATAAGGCCCCTTCAGAAAATTTGTTTAACGCTCATTACTGGCTTAAAAATGGCTTATGATCCAAAACTTCTCTACCAAATTTTATGTAGATCGGTCCATAATTGACCCCCCATATAAGTCCCCTTCAGAAAATTACTTTAACGCTCATTACTGGCTTAAAAATACGAGTATAGTGATACAATTTAACACACATAAGTTTCATATAATCCAAAATCTCCTTTCCCCTTCAAAATATGACTTTAACGCTCATTACTAGCTTAAAAATACGAGTATAGTGATTAAATTCGACACACATAAGTTTCAATGAAACCAAAATCTCTCTATCAAACTTTATGTGGATCAGTCCATAATTGATCCTACTCCCCATATAAGGTGCCCTTCAAAAAATTACTTAAACGATCATTACTAGCTTAAAATTACAGAATACAGAAAAGCGATGAAATTCGACACACATATTTTTTATACTAGTTAAAACCCCTCTACCAAATGTATTGAGGATCGGTCCATAAGAAAATTACTTTAACGATCTTTGCTGACTTAAAAATACGTGAACAGTTATGCGGAACGTGTCGGGAAGTGATATTCGATGTAAAGATACTTTGTATGAAGCAAAATTGGTCTAAAAATTTTTTATTAAAAACGGTTCTCTTCAGTTAATTTGATGAGTAATATCACTCTGATGTTTATAGGGGAGCATTCTTTTCAAGGCATATGGTTTGATGGTGGGTATATGAGATTCGGCACAGCCGAATATAACACTCTCACTTGTTTTTTCTCTTTTTGAAGGACGATGATATATTTTGATGAAAAATCAAATTAGAACATCATGTTTACTTCATAATACATAACGAAAGTTCTCTTAGAAATAGTATTCGCTAAAATTTAGCGAATGAAAATGTAAAAAAATAAGCGAATAATTCGTATTCGCATATGCTAAAGCGAGCATTCGTTACATCCCACATTGGTTTAAAATTAGATTTTTCTGGCCAAAATGTAATTTTTTTCATACTCTTTTTTCGCAAATTTTTTATACCATCGAGATAAAAAACATTTAAAATTATAGTTTCAGACATATATCATCCTGTTTATGTCTAACGATTTTTTTTCTCTTTTTGAAGGACAATGATATATTTTGATGAAAAATCAAGTTACAGCAACATGTATACTTCATAATACATAACTAAAGTTCTCTTAGAAATAGTATTCGCTAAAATTTAGCGAATGCGAATGTAAAAAAGTATTCGCATTCGTTACTTCCCACATTGGTTTAAAATTAGATTTTTCTGACCAAAAAGTAATTTTTTCATACTCTTTTTTCGCAAATTTTTTATACCATCGAGATAAAAAACATTTCAAATTATTAAAAAATTAATTTTGTTTTTAAGACCCGTTACTTCCTGCTACTCAACAGGTGCTCAAACATTGAACTTTTTAGTATTGTTGAAAAATATAGTGTATTTATTGTAACTAAAGTATTTAGTTAAATGATTCTGTAGCTTACAAATAAAAACTTTTGAACAGTTTTTATGAATTGTAAAGCTGATGGTATGTATTTATTAAATGTAATGTAATAAAATTTCAAATAATAAACAGATATAGCAAAAACGATCTTTTCTGGTGCATTTAGGCAAATTTATTTATTTTTTATTTTTATTTTTCGATAAATTTAAACTTTTAAAAATATGTCCAAATTTGTCTAGCGAATAAACAACATTTGAAAATAAAACGTAGTCTGTTGAATCGAATGTAATTCAAGTAACTTGCAATAATTGAAAATATAAGAAATATATTTCGCCTCAAAAATTGTGATTTCGTCCAATTTTGGCTGTAAAAAACATTAAGGAGAAGATTGAGGCTATTATTTTGTACTTAGACCTATCTATATCCATAGATTAGAACTAGTTCTGTATTAAAAAATTTAAAAAAATATATATTTATTATTCTACAAGGCGAAATAATTGTATTTTAGATCAAAATGTTAAAAGGTTTAATGTTTTAAAGATTTTGTTTTCAATGTCAAAGTCAATATTTACATAAATTTTTTAAATATTTTAAAGTTACAATAAATAAATTTATAAATATAATACGTATTTTTTAAATATTCGTATATAAATAAAAAAGAAGCGACTTTCTCACACAAATTTGGCTAGATATAATTTTTTTTATATTTTGAACTCATATAACTTATGAACAAGTAAAGAATTTTTAACAATTACTATTTTTATACCCTTCACCTTCATGAGAAGGGTATATATAAGTTTGTCATTCCGTTTGTAATTTCCAAAATATAATTTTCCGACCCTACAAAGTATATATATTCTGAATCCTTATAGATAGCGGAGTCAATTAAGCCATGTCCGTCTGTCTGTTGAAATCAGTTTTCTGAAGACCCCAGATATTTTCGGGATTCAAATCTTCAATAATTCTATCAGACATGCTTTCGAGAAGTTTCCTATTTAAAATCAGCAAAATCGGTCCATAAACAACGGAGATATAAGCAAAAATCCGAGACAACCTCTGAAAATTTCATAAAAAATAAGCAACAACAACACTGCTTATTCATTGCGTTGTGTATTTTGTTTTTGTTTTTTGATTATTTCGTTTCGTATGTGTGAATGGCTGTGTGTTTCATTGCCATGTGTATGTGGTTTTGTTTCTTGGTGTATTCAGTTTCGTATGTTTGGATGGCTGTGTGTTTCATTGCCTTGTGTATATTGTTTTTGTTTCTGGGTGTATTCGTATGTTTGGATGGCTGTTTGTTTCATTGCGTTGTGTATTTTGTTTTTTTGGTTACTTCGTTTCGTATGTTTGGATGTCTGTTGGTTTTACTGCCTTGTGTATTTTGTTTTTGTGTGTTTATTTCGTTTAGCGTTGTTGTTGTTTATTTTGTTTAGCTATTCCCAGCAGTTCGACAAAGAGTCAATGCATACGAAAAAGACAGTAATTTCCACTAATAGTTAACCACCTGGATGATCGTAATTCGTATGTTTTGGGTCATTCGTCACGAATGTACCCTTTGTAATCGAGAATGAAGACAGTCGTCACTTTAGTGTCCTCTTTGTAAGCGGGAGCGGAGACAGTCGTCTCTTTACTGTCCTCAAGTAACCTAGAGATTATACTCTTAAAAGTTGTTTTTTTTTTTTTTTGTTGTACTTCCGAAAGTAGTTATTTTACCCATCTTTTGGAGAAATGATTGTTACTTTCTACTAATGTGCCACCATCTGGTTGACTCAAATTTATATCTTTCGGGTCAATCGTCACATTATTGTCCCATAGTATTCTAGAGAGTAGACACTTGAAATTTTTAAATTTTAGTTCCATTAATATCTTACCACCTCCAATTCGTATGTTTTTGGTCTTTCGTCACAAATAAACTCTTTGTAAACGAGAATGAAGACAGTCGTCACTTTAGTGTCCCCTTTGTAAGCGAGAGCGGAGGCAATCGTCTCTTTACTGTATCTTTGTAGGGTGTAGAGTGACGATTGACTTCCTCGTAGGACAAGCCCATGTTAAAATGGTTGGTCACCTGGGTAGTCAGGTGGCTAGGGGCCACCACAAGTGGTATGTTAAGTGGTCAGTTCGGGACTGTCCCGTCGAACTGCTGGGTTACTATAATAATGAAAATGAATACATACATAAGTATCCCAGTAAAATATTTCACACATTACTTGGTAATGAGTGGTCTTTATTAATAAAATTATTTAATTTTTTTTTTGGTAGGATTTGTTGCCAGATGTATTGAGCGTATGTCTAATAAGGAATTGGTTAATGGTTTTAAGCCTAGTCGATATTAGAAGATTTTTGAAGAAATATTGATTTGTACCTTCATGTAAAAAATATTCCAAATAGCACGATAAAACAATTTGTTAATGGGGCATTGGGTAATAGAATATACTAATAAACACAATTTAAATACGGAAAAGTCGGGTAAGCACATTTGTAACCAGTTATTTTTTGGTCATCGTCAAACAAAAATAAGTAGTTATTCACCCAAAAAGGAAGTACTTACACTTTGCTCCAATATTACTTGCCTACTTACCGGGTAAGTAAAGATTTTGCTGGGATGGGCCCGTTGTGAGGATCGATGCTTTGCGTTTTTTAAATTTTTTGTTCAAATCAAAATATTTTTTCAAAACAGCCCTTTTTACATGTTGCAACTTCGGATGCATCTATTTTTTATAGGCTTTGTTTTATTGAGAATTTTGTTAGAAAACTACGAGATATTTTTAAAAAATACTACGATCCTTCGTAAGACCATTTAATCTATTATAATCATTTTTTTTCCAAAAATCCAATAATTAAATTTTTTTGAAACAATTTCCTTTGACATCTTTTGGGTGGTTACTTGAGTATAGTTAAGTTTAAAGTTATTATTTTTCAAGTTTTAGCCAATTTGATTACTAAGTAATAATTCTACTTTCGATCGGAATGGAATTCTGTGACAGTCCCAATAGTCATGGTGATAGTAGTACTTATTTTATCATATTTAGAAAATTTTTTTATGATTTGATTTACTTATGGTCAGTTTTGGACCGATCATCCCAAGATTTTACAGAGATTTTGGTTTCAATAAAACTTGTTACGTCGAATATCAATACTTTCTAAGCCTTATATAAAGACTTTGATCCAATATGGCCCAATGCTCATAATATTTGACAGAAAGATTTTAGATTCTATAAAACTAGTTCATGACGAATTTTATCGCTATACTGGTATTTTTTAACCGATTATGGTCATGTCATTGTATGGTATGGTAATGTCATTTATGTCATTATTTCGTTGCTATATTTTAATGTTGAAGCAAGTTATAGTTATGACTCATGGGGGTAGGGTAAATTATAGACCGATCGCATTAAATTTAATATAGAGATTTATGTATGTTCCTCTGAAACTTGTTTGTGTTGAATTTTGTTGCATTGCTCTCATTTTATAAAATATAAAACTTCTTTGTGTGTAGTTTCATTGACATACTAATGTTTTTGAACCAGTCATAGACTGTTTAAATTGTTTTTCGGGGGGCCACTTGTATGGGGGCTATGTGAAAACATGGACGATATGGTCCATTTCCAATACCAAACAAACTGCATCAATAAGAAGTATTAATGCGAGCTCCTTTAGCTCTTCTCGTTCGGTCTCTATCGTGCTTTCAACAGACGGACGGATATTGATAGATCGTCTTAGAATTTAATAAGGACCGAGAATATACATATATACTTTTGTGGGTCTATAACCAATATTTCGATGTATTACAAACAGAATGACAAAAACAATATACCCCCATCTTTTTTGATGGTAGGTATAAAAATAATTTGTTGATCATATTTGTTTTGATCGTATCTCCAATTCTTATGGACCGATTTTTCTTGCTTTTAACAGATAAATTCCTAAAAGCATATCTAATTGAATTATCTAAGTTTTGGATTCCGAAACAGTTTGCGAAAATAATTATTATAAAACGCCTCTATTACAGATAGTAGATAAAACATTAAAATATTTCTTAATTCGATTTTTTTTAATAAAATTGCTTTTAAGCTTTTATTTTAAAAGATTCATTTCAAAAGATCCATATTAAAACCTTTTGGATAATTTACATTTATTTATATCTTTTCATCTACTTATTTGAATCCTCACCAGTATTAATTATTACTCTTCGGTTTATTATTTCTTTTTAATCAAGCACTTGCACTTAAAACTTGAAAAGTATGTAAAAAATGTTAAATCAATGTTGTTCTGCTTTCTGAACCGGTTGCTTAATCCGAATCAAAGTTTCAAAAAATTATACACACGTACAGTATTTTGAAGTGATTTATGCTCTCATGACAAAGAAAATATATATTTTTTAAAAAAAGGGAAAAATCTTGTTTAATTCCTTTTTCATTTTGAACGTTTTTGCTTATTTTTCCATTCCTGGACTGCTATTGTAAATGTAATTGGTTTTCCTTAAGCAATAAAATCAAGCATTTCGATTTTGTATTATTACTGGGCACCTACACGTTATTGTTCCATTATGATTACAAGTTACTTTTCGCTCTGCTTGTATGCATAGTTTGGATGGACGGATGGATGGCTAGATAGACGAATACATTAATTTACTCTTGATATTGTGGCCGCAGTAGTGACGGTGTTGATGATGATCATGATGGTTGGTGATGATGTTGGTGCTTTGAGTAGTACAAAATGCGAGAGACCATAACCTTTTCCTACTTGATCTGTATATTTGTTTGTCTGTCGGTTTTATTTTTTTCGTTTCTTTCTAAAATCGAAGCTTAAAATTATTCAATAATATGCATGATTGAATCGATCGATGGTAATGTTATGATATGTTTGAAAGTGTGTGTGTCAGTGAGTGCGTGGACGAGTGAGTGTGCACAACGGCACTAATTGTAAATTTGTTGGATACACATAATCATTTTTGCATTCTTGAGTAATTTGTAACAATTTCCTTAAGGGTCAAGTAAACAATCCAGCTAAATAAGAAACGATTCAACTTACAATACGGAGACCTTGACCAGTATATACTACATACATGTGTAGTCGATTTTTAGTTGAAATATGAATTAAAATGTAGAAGGAACATTAGCAATTATAGTATTATATGTATATACATACAAACTGCGCCACATGAGCTTGGACGAAAATTGTATTTAATTTTACATCGAATGAAAAAACATTAAGCTACCATTGTTCCCTAAACCTTTTAATGTAATATGAACAATTTATTGTAATTTTCATTGCATTTAAAACCCTTAACTGACCTTTGACCTCTAAACATGATGTGATTGGTACCGTGTTTGAGGTTCTTACTCTCAGAAGGCCAGCTTCATTTGTGCTGGGAATAGTTGAAGAGCAAAACAAGGAGTTTAAGAATATTTAGGGCATTAGGGTATTCAATGGATTAGCACTTTTCTTTGGCAACCTTTACAGATATGTTGGATTCATACCGTATGCTGAAAATTTACCAAAAATTGCATAACCAAGGGATTAGTGGTGAATTTTTAATTTAAATTTTAAATAATGTAATAGTCAGCGGGTGTTATTTCAGACGTAATTAATGACTGAATCGAGATAAACCGTATTATATTAAATGTATTTAAATTGTAGAAAGTAACCGAATTATTTATAGTATAAAAGCACTAGTTCGACTTCATACAAACAAAATCAAGTTCTTTTTGTTATTTAATTTTAGGATTTTTTGTCTTCTTTTTTTTTTTTTTGTTCTTAACAGTCGTCGTATGATAAACCATTCATAATCTTTAATGAATAATATACTTTTGCTTGTAATTTGATTTAGCTTTTGCTCTTTTCTCGTTTCAATAATAACAAGCGTTTGTAAATCTTGAATTATGGATAAATGCCTGTGTATGTTTTTGCATGACATTGTCTTGTTACTTTCGAGTCCTTTATAAATGACGATGATGATGATGGCAAGTAAGGGTGTTGTTTTTTTTTTGTTCTTTTCTTGGCAATTATCATCTTCGTGGCTACATTTATAGAGACTGGCTGGCTTGCTTAAAGTGGCTGAATTGTTAGGTCTTATGGGGATACTGTAGACATGCTTACACACACAAATATATGTATATGTATGTATGGAGTTTTTGTTTCCAAGATTACCGCCAATGCCATTATCATTTCAGAGAATTAAATATATGAATGTACAAGCTTTACTCGTTGTTTCAAATTTATGTGTACGAGTATGTATGTAAGATATTTTTATTATTATATGCCCGGACACATCCATAGGTGATGAAGGTGGTGGCGAATATAATGTACTATTTAAGTTCGTCGTTTTATTCGCATCATCTTTAGACATTTAAAGTAACTTGTGGCTTTTTTATGTTAAAACAGAAATTATTTTACTATCTCTCCAAAAGATGTAGTAAAATTTAACCTCCGTAGTTAAATATTTGTTAGGCGATGCTTCAAATCAGTTTAATTGAATATAATGTTGTATTTAGAATTCTAAAAATCTAATTACGAACGATCGTATATTTGTTAATAATGAAAGTCGATACTACAATATCAAGGACTAGAAATGTGCCACATTTATAGGCTAAGTCTTTAAAATCACTGGACGCTTTGAAGTTTTGGAAGTTAAATACATATGTATGGTATTATGGGGACTCCAAAAACAAGCAGTAGAAAATTAATCAAGATTATTCCAAATCTATATGATTCAATATAGTAATAGTTCTTCGAAGCCAACAATCTGTATATTGAAGTGTATAAAAGATTCGGCACAGCCGAATAGTCACATTTATTTGTTTTGTTACCTTTTGTGTTCACCAGAACCATATAAATATGCGCATTGTTAGAAGAATCACTTTTCTTTTTTTTATATTTTTTTGTATTGTAAATTGGATGACAAAAAGAAAAACGAAACCTTTTCTTAAAGAAAATAAAAATCTTTAACCACGTTTTAAGCTTAACGAAGAATTCCAGAATTTGTATGATCAATTAATACCAAAGTACGAGTTATGAGAAGAAACTACACATATTTATTTTAGAATATCTTCTTTCGAAAAATGTTTTATTTATAATCATTTTATTCCAGAAAATGTTTAAGAGCATTTCATTGTAACAAAGTCCAAATCATAAGTTTTTTATTTACTATATGAAAGTAGAGGCACGTCACAGAATGAATATAATTAATGTCATTGAAAACCCAAAGAATTCATTTAATTTTACCCAGAATATCCCATAACTTAAGGGAAACTAATTAACTCATTTTCATAGCTTCGGAATCGGTGCAATAAGTTCTCTATTTATAAAAAATCATTGATAAATTCTGCGATATATCCTGAGAAGTTCTAGGAAATAAATACATTGCATGTTATAAACATAAAAAACAGTATGCGAATTCAAGGAACAAAACCATCTGATAAGATTTGAAATATGTTATTTTAAGAGTTTTATTAATATGTCCCTCATTTACTACAAGATTGACATAATCCAAAAATCGGGGGTTTTGAACTGAGAATGTCCAAAAAATATAGATTTATCAAATTTCAATTACGTCAATTACTTTAGGTGTGAGATCGACTTTTTGTTGTAAACGGCAAAACTAAGTCATATTAGATAGGGTAGAAGGGGGACTATACGCCACTTTTTTTTGAGGCGGCCTCAAATTAAAACCACAGTACATATTCTTAATTTTTGTCTTGGTTCAGATACTTAGATATGTTGGCTTTAGTTTTATCCCTTTCAATCTTTCCTAAGTCATCCTCATGCACATATTTTTTTAACTTTTCCGCACTGACCAAAAACGGCGATACCGCCCCATCCATGGGGTAAATACGCCAACGGGATGGGGCAGATTTGTCATTAGTAAAATAAGCCAAAAAAAAATAAAAAATAAAAACTTATTTTGCTGGTTAATATTTTAATTCACTAAACAAAGTATAATAAATAAAATTTGATAATGCGATAAAATCGTTTACTCGGTTTTCAAGTTATTCGCTTTGGCAGATGTGCCCCTATGGCGAATGATCCCCCTTCTACCCTAAATAAAAATTTAATTTCAAGTAAGAAGAGAAACTTATTAACTCTACTAACTGAATCTGGCTCGATTAAAATCCCGTGATTTGTTTAAAAATTATTTATGTTTAAATGTCGTTAAACATTCAAACCCATTTTTCTCGAAATTACTTTTTTGGATTATGCCAATCTTATAGTAAATGAGCGAAATGTTAAACTGTTAATAACTTAAAATACACCAATCTTATATTGGAACAAGTAAGAGTACTATATTCGGCTGTGCCGAATCTTATATACCCTTCACCATGATGTGTTAAAAAACAGTCAGTACGAATTTTATTACAAAAAAAATCAAAAAATACCAATTGTATCCCATTATATACGTTCTAACTTAATCCGGGCTCTTCATGCTTAATTTCGTATTTCTAGGATCAATATTATAGAAATTTGTAGAACGAAAAAGTACCAAAAAGTCCCCTTTTATAGGTTCTTACCTAGTCCAGGCCCTACATGCTAAATTTCATGTTTCTAGGTTCAATATTATAGAAAATTCAAAAAGTACCTTTTGTAGAACGAAAAAGTACCAAAAAGGCCCCTTTTATGTGTTCTGGCCTAATCCGGGCTCTACATACTTAATTTCATGTTTCTAGGTTCAATATTATAGAAAATTCAAAAAGTACCTTTTGTAGAACGAAAAAGTACCAAAAAGTCCCCTTTAATAGGTTCTTACCTAGTCAAGGCCCTACATGTTAAATTTCATGTTTCTAGGTACAATTTTATAGAAAATTCAAAAAGTACCCTTTGGAGAACGAAAAAGTACCAAAAAGTCCACTTTTATGTGTTCTGGCCTAATCCGGGCTCTACATACTTAATTTCATGTTTCTAGGTTCAATATTATAGAAAATTCAAAAAGTACCTTTTGTTGAACGAAAAAGTACCAAAAAGTCCCCTTTTATGTACTCTGGCTTAATCCGGGCTCTACATATTTAATACCATGTTTCTAGGTTCAATATTATAGAAAATTCAAAGAGTACCTTTTGTATAACGAAAAAGTACCAAAAAATCTCTTTTTATAGTCAAGGTCCTACATGCTAAATTTCATGTTTCTATGTTCAATATTATAGAAAATTCAAAAAGTACTTTTTGTAGAACGAAAAAGTACAAAAAAGTGCCCTTTAATGTGTTCTCGCCTAATCCAGGCTCTACATATTTAATTTCATGTTTCTAGCCAATAACAACGTAAAGTGATGTTCCTTCTTTGCTTTGTGTTTATAAACAAGAATTACAATAACAAATAACAAAAAAAATTTACCGTTTGATACTGCGTTTCGTTTTTGTTTGTTTATTGTTTTGCATAAGCATGCACAAAAAAAGTAAATTTTTGATGAAATTTTCAGAGGTGGTCTCGGATTTCTACTCATATCTTCGTTATTTATGGGCCGATTGGGCTGATTTTAAATAGCGTTCTATTCGACCGTATTTCCGATAGAATTATTGAAAATTCGGATCTCGCAGATATCTGGGGTCTTCTGAAAACTGATTTCAACATACACACAGACAGACAGACAGACGGACAGACGGACATGGCTTAATCGACTCCGCTATCTATAAGGATCCAGAATATATATATACTTTATAGGGTCGGAAAATTATATTATAGAAATTACAAACGGAATGACAAACTTATATATACCCTTCTCACGAAGGTGAAGGGTATAATTATAAATAACTTTTTCCAAATATTCAAACAATATCTATATTGTAGTTTGTTTTTGTCGGTAACGTTGTACTTTTCATATAAGCATGTAGACACATATACATACAAGTATGTTTGTGTATGCATATAAATAGTTCGAAATTTTAAAAATCTGAGCAAAATATACTAAAATGAGAAATTTTAATTACTTTTGAAAACAACAAAAATTATATCAAACTTAATTTTAAAGTCTGAATAACAAATTCAATTCACTGTACATTAGGGTGGGTCCAAAAAAATTGAGTCAGTCATAATAACATTTCCAAAACTATAAAAAATATTTTTTGCCACGTCTAGAAATACCGCCCTTTTAGTTTTTTTATATATTACGTCGCCATTTTAAGTTCGATCGTAACAATATATATTTATATATTACATCTCAATATTTATGGCTTGAATGTAGCTATGTTTCATTCTTAGACAATTTTTTAATTCGACGTCATATTCTATGCGCACATTTAATTATATATAATATTAGCTTATAAAATGCTCACTTTTATGCATAAATAGCTATTTTACAGGTATTTAAAACTTCCTGTATAGTTCTAACTACAAACAGTTAATTTGCTAGGGATATGGTTGAAAACAATTTTTTTCAAATTAACTTACAATACAAAAATTGCATCCTAACACAAGAAATATCATTATATTCATAATTTAATTTAATTAATTAATAAATCACGTAGGTACATAAAAGCTAAACATTATATAAATTTTATAAAAATCGAGGAAAAATTATACTAAGTTTTATAAAAATACTAGCTATACCCAGTGTGCTTTGCTACCCTAAAAACAGTATAAATAAAAACCGCACTTTATGATTTTTGAAGATTCTAGTTCTGTTAGTTACCCAGTTATACGAATTTTTATTTTAATCCATATGGGAGGTACCATAGCCCCTTTTGATAGTCCACAATAGGGGTATGGTACCTCCCATGTTCACATGAATGTGAAAATTCTTTGTGCAAAATTTTACGATTCTAGATTCAAATATTCACATGTCAGGGTTGTTAGCGCAAAATTTAAGGGATAGGGGAAAAATGGACCGATTTAATCCATTTTCAAACAACTTCGTCCTTGGGTAAAATGAAACATATGAGCTTATTTTCATTAAATTACGACGTCGGACGGATATAGCTAAACCACTATAGTGATGTAGGATACTTCTTTCTTCTTTTTTGATAGGAAGTAGGATCTGAAATGGTTTTTAACTGAAAAAAAATAACAAGGATTTCTGTTTTATAATTAATTTTCAAAAAAAAAAAAATTTTTTTTCGACTGTTTTTCCTGGCAAATTAATTGTTTGTTGTGAGTACGGTTGATAACGAATATTTGAAAATTTTTAAATATTTATAAAATAGCTGTTTATGCATAAAAGTGAGCATTTCAAAAGCCAATATTTCATATAATTAAATGCTCTTTATTTCTGTATAGCCACAATTTCAGATTTTGGGGAAGGATCCGAGATATCAGAAGTAGGGCAAAGAATATTTCGTCTAATTCAAAAATTGTCTAAGGATGAAATGTAGCCATAAACACTGATATATCATATGTTACGATCGGATTTAAAATGACGACGTAATATATAAAAAACAAAAAGGCGGTCATTGACATATCTTTAATCCTAGGGGTGACTGACACAACTTTTTTTTGTCCATAGAGACCGACCCACTCTACTGTTCATCATGTGAATTAAAGTTCACAGGCAACAGAATACATCAAAGTTTCTGTCATTTGTATTCAACTTAAGGATATGCTAACTACTAGTGTCATTCAGTATTACCTATTTACATTGTTATCGTTTCTACAATATTTACAAAACTTAAATATGTAAAATAATAATAAAAAATTGTTTTTTATGAAACGCATACCATACAATTACTCACACACAATAAATTTTAATGACTTCTGGATCTATAGATCTACCTATATAATTCGACTTACCTTCATTTTCTGATTCAATCAAATTGGCAAAACAAGCCGATGACGTCTTATTATCGATTATGTTAGACGTATGAGTTGGGGTTGAACTTGGTGTTGTTGAATCGTTATTGCGTTGAGATTTATTGCACAACTTGAAGACATCATCAAGGCTGGGTGTCTCCAGTTGTTCGCTACGTCTTTGCAAGCAAACAAATTGTTCAACTTGCAAATGACGTATACTCTTCACATGCTGTATCATTTCGAGCAATGAATTGGCTTTAAAGTTGCACAGATGACAAAGCAGAGACTTGTTGCAGGTAATAGCTGCTGATGCTGGTTTGGCTGCGACTGATGCTGCTAATGATGATGATGACGATGAAGATAATAATAATGACGATGTAGCTGTTGATGTTGGTGTATTAGCATCTACCAGACTTAGTGGCGTCGTTTCACTGTTAGGGTTTGTAGAGGAGTCATCAGTAGCACCACAGCTACTACTACTAGTATGTTCCTGTTGTTGCTGCTGCTGTTGAACCAAGTAATTCAAGTGTTGAAATATCATGATCATGGTTTCGTGACGCATATGCTGCGTATGCAGCGACAACTTTTGTATGGAATTTGTGTAGAAATCGCAAGAATTACATTTGATTTGCACAGTATTGGAACCAATTTGTTGCTGCTGCTGTTGATAGTATTTCAACTTGTATTCATTGTCAGTTCCTCCTTCACGCAAATGATTTATAAAGTTTAGTTTCTGCAAATGTTTGTCCGTCTTGCTATGCAACTGATAGTTGGCTTTAAGGTTTGTTTTGTAGTTGCACAGACGACAAATGTAATTGTTATTTTGAAAGATCATAATGTCGGAAAAGTAGGCTGAGCCCGACAAGCTAGTACTCGAGTGTGTTGGTGACATCGATCTCGTTGAGCAAGCGGATGGAGTCGTTTGTCTTGAACGGTCTATCATCAAATGTTGATTAAGTTCATCCAGACTGTTTGTATTAAAGTTACTGCACACCAGACAACTGAATAAAGTCGTCGGCCACAAGTCCGGTTTGATGGGAGGCTCCATGTTACTAGTGACCAGATCAGACGAGCTTAAATCATTTGATTTTGGTGAATAGGGTGATGTTGGCGTCATTTCACTTGAGGCGGGTGGAGAGGTTGCCTGGGATTTAATGCCTGATTTGTTAGAAGGCAATAAAGCTGGCGAGCTTACAGGTAGAGGACTGTGTACTGGCTGTTGGGTTTGGGCCTGTGCTGCGGCGGCAGCTGCGTTTTGGTGTAACAATTGTATCATAAGAGCCTGATTATAGGCCAAATCTGCCAGAGCTACTTCAGGCATAAAGTTATTACCCTGTTGTTGTTGGGATTGCTGTTGTTGCTGCTGCTGTTGTAAGAATGTCAAAGCCTGTATGTGTTTGATGTTGTTTTGCAAAACGGCCATGTTGTGCGTGTGTTTCTCACTAGTCATGTGAATGCGTAAATTTCGCGCCACCGATGTCTCATAACTGCAAATATCACAACGAAATGAGGGCTTCGGTTTATTTGAACTGCTACCTAATACGCCACCACTCCCATTACCCGCTTGCAAACTAGTCGATAAGGTACCGCAACTAGACGTTGCTGACAAACTACAACCAATACTGCTACTGTTGCTAGCATTACTGTGAGTATGTTGCGTTTGTTGTTGCTGTTGTTGCTGCTGTGAAGCTAAGCTGCCCATTGTTGTTGCTAAATTGATCTTTGGTGTTGCATCCAATTTCCCCACACCACCGGTGGCAACTGCCACAGCTGCTGCCACCATGTTTTGTGAGCTATTTAACTCTTGCATATTATTTAAATGTTTGTCGGACTGCATATGTATTGAGAGATTACCCTTGGTAGTGGTGGAGTAATTACAAATTTCGCAGCGATAAGGTTTATAGCCACACGAATATGATTCGCCGCGTGCTAGGCGTGGATGTTGTTGTCCTATAAAAAAATTGAAAGAATATCCATACATATGTTATATGTTACTGAAGAAAAAAAATAATTAAATCAAATAGTTCTGATTTAATTATTTTATTTCGTTTTCTGTTTAATTTGAATAGCAATTTCGTTAATTCTACATATTTGAAATTTCACTAATCAATATTAAAAATTTAGGGTTCTTTGTGAACTGACCATTAATAAAATGTTTCAAATATTAATAGTAGTTTTAAAAGAAAAAATCATTACATTAAATCTGTCACTTCTCGAAAATGTGTATTTTGGCAATTACAGTTGAACCAACCAAAATCGAACAATTTTTAATCGTTGATATCTACAAAACTAATTGTCCAATCAATATAAAATTTTGGATTTAAATAGCCTATAGCCTCCTAATTTTATTCCAATAATTCCAATTTTTAACTGTTAATTTGGTTTTGAAAAAATTGGCTTCAGAGCTTATTCGGAGAAAATTTATTTTGCACGGATATAATAAAAATTAAGGTGCTTCTATACGTTTGGTAATAAAAAACGTTAACGTTCCATGATAGGAAAAATTATTAAAAATATTATGTAGCATTTGTCCACATTATAAATATAAAAGAAAGACCAAATTTCCAATAAAGGACCTTGTTAATGCAGCAATTTGTTCTTGTATTCTAAAATCATAATTTGATTTTACAAGTGGTAAAATCAATGTCGAAATCCATGGAGAAGAATGTTTCGAAAATCGGATGTTACCATTTGTATGATTTCACAGTACAAGACCGTTATTTTTTCCAGATCTATCCATTTGTCATTATTCCAGAGACACAATTAAATGATCTTTGAAATAAAGGAGTTAAAATGAACAAAAAATTCGACTTTTTGCTAAAGGAAAATAATCATTAAAAATAACCATTATTACGTCCGATAAACAAATATTGGTCAATTATCAGAGGATTTTTAAAGTAAATAAGAATGACAGCGAGGGAATCTTATATGGAGGCTAGTACTGTAAATAACCCGATGTTCACCAAACTTAACAGTCCATAGTTATTACTCTTTACACCGTCAAAACCAGACTAATATTATCAAACGAATTGACGATGTATTACTACCCAGGAAAAACTTTTATTACTAGGCGACTATGAACTACTTTTTTAATGACTTACTTTGTAAGTAAAATCTAAAAAATTACACAAACAAAAAAATAAAGCAGTTACTTTTTCTTAATTTGTTTCATTTTTTTATTACGCGTTAGCAAATGTCTATTTTTAGATAAACAGAAAAGAAAACCATTATTTAACGCACTATAAGGCAGCTAAGCGGTGGCTGTCTATGTCGACTTTTTATTTTTTAATTTTTTATAAATTCCCAGCAAAAACTCGGTAATGGGTTGTACTTCCATAACCACTTACTTTTCAATGACTATTACTTACCGTCTGCATTACATAGAAGTACTCTAGTAATGACTTTCTTATAATCTGATATAGAAGTACTTTATTTTCGGCTTTGTCATTTTGTTTGCACATTTTATTTAATTGCGTTTTAAGAATTGTGTTTTAAAAAAATAAAAAAAAAATAGTTTTGTTTGTGAAAACCATTATTTGACGCGCAATAAAATAGCTAAGCAGTGGTGCAGTGTGTAGAACATTTGACTAACAAACCGAAGCCCCTGGTTCGTATTCTAGCTGGCTCTTTTTATTATTAAAAAACAAAACAACTTACTCAACAACTGTTTTGTAAGAGAAATTGCAAGTACTTCTTTAAGTCCCTATTTGTAAGCATGCGTAGAAGTACTTGCCTCCAATGACATCACCGTGTTAAAATAATGACTTAAAATGCTAATGAAGAAGTAGTGAAAAGAGGTTTTATTAGCTATTTAACTCATTACTTTTCAATGTAAGTTTTTCCTGGGTTGTTCTATAAATAACTCAACTTACAAAACAACTTATTAGCAGCCAAAAAATAAAGGATTTCTTTTGAGACATCACGAACAAAAATAAATACTCTTTGTAGTAGAAAAGGAAGTAGTCTTTCCTTCGAATTTTACTTACTTTGGGAGTTAAGTTTTTACTGGGCAACGAATGGTGGGTATACAAATAACACGTGAATCCCGTACCCCTGTGATATAATTTACATATTTTTATTAATTAGTGTCACTATGCTAACTGTTAGTATGTACATATGTACAATGTACATTGTACATATATGTTGTTTTTCTTAATTTATGAAAGTTTTAGTAGAATTTTATTAAGTTCAGAGAATTTGTATTTAAAAACGAAAAATAACAATATACGTGTAATTTATAAAATATTTAATGAACTCTAATGATTTGGAATGCCTTGAATTGAGAGGAAACTCATCAAAAGTTTAGCACGTAATACACTGAATATTAATCCATTTAATTACAAATTCATCAACCCAATCAACAATTAAAAAGTGTTAAAATTTAAAAGGAGAAATATCTGCATTTTTAGGGTTGTAATTTTTGTTAAAACGTGTTGTGCCTGTGCTCCTCACATCTGTGCCTGCCTCCTGGTTCATGAATATTTAAATTAACACAAAAAATTCAAACTAATTCAGATTGTACGATTTCAAACGAAACATACAAAAGCAAACCCATTTCCATATTTATATTTTAAACTTTTTTTTTACAAAAAAAAAAACTAATTCAAATGTGTGTACAATGTTATGATTGTAACTGCAATATGATATGGATGGAAGGAAAGTATAGTCGTAATGAAGATTGAACATATTGAATAGAAAACATATTTGCATGTTTAAACAATTTCTATTGTGAAATTATCATCATCGTTATTAATATTTTGTGGGCATGTACACCCAAAACCCTAATGAAGGAAATTATTCATGCTGATGCTGATAATGATGTCCATGTAAATCTAAATGAGTGTAATGATGTCGTTATTAGAAGTAGGCATTTTGATTTGGAATAAATAAAAAGGGGTAAATGTCAAATGTTGGCTGTTGTTACAATTAGTTCAACTCTAATTATGATACATATCAGTGATGATTTTTCATGTGGGTATGAATGTGTCTGAACAAACATGAGTCTATGATAAACGTATCAACAGTCGGTTCATCCATCTGTCTGTCCATACACAAAGTATGAATGTGGAAGTGTGTCACTGGTGTCGGATTATTTGGTGTGAAATTTCATATTATGCATTTATAATGACTATTTAGTATTCAGAACGGAATAATATATATTACATATTATGATTTTAAATGTCCCAACCATGCCTTTTCTTTCATTTATCGAAATGTTTCAAAAAAAATTTAATATTTAACAAGAGTGTTGTGTTCGGCAATGCCGAATCTTTTATACCCAGCATCAAATCGTATGCTGTAAAAGCAATGCTCGTATATAAGCATTAGGAGATCATGCTTAAGTCAATTATGTACGTGATCTTCGAATTAACAAAATATTAATTGAGAAAAATATTTTTGTCCAATTTTTTAACTATGAACATATATGGGAGGTAGGGTAATTTATGGACTGTTTGTCGTAAAATTTGTTAGAAAGATTTCGAGTCGTATAGCACTTATTCGTTTCGAATTTCATTGCTGTTCTCGTATTTTTAATTCAGTCATAATTATAAAAGTAATTTATCGGAAGCGGAAATTATATGAGTGTAGGGATAATTATGAATAGATACCCGTAAAATTTTGTACGTAGATTTTGTTATGCTATGGTCAGCTAGACCAATCCTCATAAAATTCGGAATGAAGAATTATAATAAACAACTTTTTATGGCGAGTACAACGATGAAGTACTCGTAATTTTCTCATGGTGGCTTTATATATGAGGGGAAGGTTCAATTGTGGACCTATCCTCATAAAATTTTGTAATGTGATTTTCATTAATACAAAACCAGTTTATGTCAAAATTTATGTTTTTTTAAGACAGTAATTAGCGGTAAAGTAAATTTCTCAAGGGGACCTTATATGGGGGTAGGATCAATTATGGACCGATCCTTACAAATTTGGTAAAGAGATATTGGCTTATATAAAACATATTTCTGTCGAGTTTCATTATTACATTCGTATTTTTAAGCCAGTAATTAGAGTAGTTTTCTGTAGGCCTTATATGGGGGTTAGGGTGAGTAACCGACCCATTCTGCATGGAAATAGGTAGGAAGATTACGTTCCTATAAAAGTTTCTTATGTGGAATTTCCTCCATATAGTCTTATTTTTAAGCCAGTAATGAGCGTTAAAATCATTTTTTGAAGGGGACCTTGAGTGGGGTAGGTTCAATTATGAAGCAATCCGCAAATTATAGAGACATTTTAGCTTGTATGAAACCTATTTTTGGTCAAAATTCATCGCTGTACTCATATATTTTAGGGGACCTTAATTGGAGGTAGGGTGAGTTACCGACCCATTCCGCATTAAATACGGGAGGAAGATTACGTTTCTATAGTAGTTTCTTATGTCGAATTTCTCCGCTATACTCGTATTTATAAGTCAGTAATGAGCGTTTAAATAATTTTTTGATAGGGACTTTATGTGGGGGGTAGGTTGTATTATGGACCGATCCACATAAAATTTGTTAGAGAAATTTTGATGCATATAAAACTTAATTATGTCGAATTTCATCGCAGTACTCGTATTTTTAAGTCAGTAATAAGCGATAAAGTCATTATCTGAAGGGGACCTTATATGGAGGTAGGGTCAATTAAGGACCGATTCCGATAAAATTTGGTAAAGAGATTTTCACTTATATATTTCGAATTTTATCGCTGTACTCGTATTTTTAAGTTAGCAAGGATCGTTGAAGTGGTTTTCTGAAAGGGGGCAGGGTCGATTATGGACCGATCCTCATAAAATTTGGTAGAAAGATTTTTTCTGATGATGAGTATAAAAATATTCTTAAATACATACCTGCTAAACAATAACCACACGCTGATTCTCCATCTGGATGTTTTTCACGCATGTGAATTTCTAAAGTCTCTTGGTATTTGTAGTGCCAATTGCATTGTGGACATTTAAGGGTTTTGCAAGAATTCCGAGTAGACATTTGCACGTTGCTATTAAGACGTGCAGAGTTTAAAATCATTTCGCATCTGAAATTGAAAATGTAGAAAAGCAAAATTATGTATTAAACT
Source organism: Lucilia sericata (assembly GCF_015586225.1). NCBI lineage: Eukaryota > Metazoa > Arthropoda > Insecta > Diptera > Calliphoridae > Lucilia > Lucilia sericata. The sequence goes on along the minus strand of NW_023994413.1, from coordinate 174,817 downwards.
TAGAGTAATTAGAAAATAAAAAATAATAAAAAAGACTTTAAAAAGCTTTTCAAATAAAATTAAAATCCTAAAACGTGCGTACAAAATCAGCAGACATGAAGGAATTTGTTAGCAAGAGAAATACTTATGTATCAAATACAGTTGAAAAGGAAAATCTTTTCAACAAAATAAAAAAACGTCTTTATGTTAATAGTAATTCATACCCACTATGATGATTTCGTATACTTCTTTGAAATGTTAATTTATCCACTTGACCATAAAAATGAAGCCATTCAGAAATTTTAAATAAAATACTTAACAGACAGCTGTTGTCATATTTAACCCCGTAAAAACATGATTGTATGATTAAAAACATCTCTACATTTAGAAAAATAACTATCGAACTCTCATTAGGGGTGTATAGGAAAACTTTTTCCCATTTCTGCATTGATATCAAAATTTTATAAATTTTAATTACAACATACCCACCAAATTTGATTATTGAATATGAAAATTAATAATTGCGTAGATTAGAGATGTCCAAAAAATATCGATTTTGCTCAGATGGGTCTTATTTTGTTTATTAGTGTCTAAAACTAACTGGTGTTAAATTTTAGTGCAATCGGATAACCCGTGCCTGAAATCGATTGAAAAGTGTAAAATTGGACTTTAATTACTTAAAAAATTTTGTCATCAAAATTATATGTTTTTACATTTTAAATATTAATATCAAGTGAGAAATAACAACCTTATAGGCATTTTCTTTTCACAAATATTTAGCAAAAACGACTAATTAATTCATATTTTACATATTTATATTTTAATTTTTATGTAGATATTTTTGTTTACATCACTTCTGCTTGCAAAACATAGACAATGAAAAACAAGTAGGAAAGTATAGTCGGGCATGGCCGACCATATGATACCCTACACCACTGAGTATGTTAAAAATGTGGATTATTTTTAATAACAAAGCATTTAAGTTATTTACCTTAATTCCGAAATATTTTAACTATTTGTTGAAAAAGGGATTTTCTAAAAGAGGGGTTATATGGGGGCAAGGGTATATATGAGCCTATCCTTATAAATTTTGATACATGGCTTTACGTTTACATTAAATTTATGTATGCTGGATTTCATCGCGATACTAGTGTTTATTAATGAATTATTGACCATCAAGTCATTTTCTGAAGGGGACTTTGTATGGGAGCGAATCGAAATCGGTAGTATTATTAAGACGTATGTATATAGAACTAAGTTTTGCCGATTTTTGTAAAGATACTACAATAATTAACATAATTATGAACTCAAAAGCCCTTTTCGGGGGGTATAATTGTATGGGGGCTAGGTGAAATAATGGACCGATTTCAACCATTTTCAATAGGCTTCGTCGTATGGTCCAAATTTCATCAAAATATCTTGAAAATTGCGACCTGTACCTTGCGCACATGGACGGCCAGACGGACGCACATGGCTTAATCGACTCAGAACGTGATACTGAGTCGATTGTGCGTTACAAATATCAGCACAAACGTATAATACCCTTCCCACTATGGTGGTGTAGGGTATAAAAATGCATGATTTTTTAATATGTGGCTTGGGAAAATGCCAATAATTTAGTTGTTTATCCTTTGACATAAATGTTTTATAACTCATTGGATAGACAATTTTCTCTAAAAGATAAAATCGAAATGTTAAGAAAATATAGTGCTACAATTTTTAAAGAAATCAAAAAAGTTCTTTTATTTACCCAATTTTACACTTTTCAATCGATTTCCGGCACGGGTTCCCGTTATCCGATTGGGCTAAATAACACCAGTTAGTTTTAGACACTAATAAACAAAATACGACCCATCTTAGCAAAATCGATATTTCTTGGACACCTCTAATGTACACATATGTATATGTACATACATATGTATATAAAGCATAGTAAATTATTTGCGTTTATGTACAAACATACCTACATACAATTGATTTTATGGATTGTACTTTTTTGATTAGTTTAGTTTTGTTTCCCTCCTTTTTTCATTTATTAAGCCTTTTTTTATTTCATATTCTGTTATTGATAAAATTTAATCGAGGAAAATTCTTTAAAACTCTTGAACAATTTTGTGTTCAAACATTAATTAAACCTTTGATTAACGCACGAGTGAATTCATCAATAGCGACCATTATGCTGGGCAATCAAAAAGAACCCCTTTTTTATTTGTAATCATGAATGCAAAGGCATCAATAGTACTTACATACATATGTATGTAGATGAAGGAAACATAGACAAATGTATAAAAATTATTTTATATTTAGAGAATTGCGTAAATACATGTAGAAGGGTTGAGGTAAGAAAATGAAATTTAAAATCCCACTGGGATTTTTCTAAGCCACAACAAAAAAACGTTCCTCTAGCATGCTCTTAAATGTTGGTATTGTCTTGGAGGGGTTTTCAGTCAAAATACGTCACTTCTTGCCGAGTGAGTTTCAAAATATGTATGATGTTCAACATTTAACAACTGTTTTTTTTTTTTGAAGAAAATATTTGCCAGTATGTAATGTTCTATGGCAGTGTTATATGTTTACATCTTCTTCCCAATATTATGTATTTCATTACGCTTTTGACTTAGTTGCTACTGTTTTTAAACGAAAATCATTTTAAACAATAGATAAAAAAACAAATAAAAGGAAAGACTTTTCGTTAACGAGATTGAAAGAACATAAACCTGATAGAGAGACAAACAAAAGAAGTTGTTAGCCGGCAACTAAATCAAATTATTTGCCTTTTAGCTGTTTTGTTAAACAGCAATATGACCAAAAACAGGACCTAATTTTACATTGCCTAATAATTGAAGTTTAAAGATTCACAAGCAAAAATTATTGTATACATATGGGAATTCCATGAAAAGGTAAACCGCGTAAAATAAACACCATTAAAAGTTTTCCATTTTTGATGATTATTTAACAAAATTTGGTATTATTATGTTAATTATGTTAATAATTTTTCTTAAAAAATCGAAAATTTTTGTACGCCTAAATCATACTATATATTTTTATAATGATCAGATCTCATTTAACTCTAAGTTTAATTTCATAAAACATTTAAACGTCTATAACTCACTAATTATACACCCTAGTTGCCATATACACAGTTTTTTCATTTTTATCTATAAATTGCCCGTTATGTCAATACCCACATACCCGGGTATGTTTTTAATTTTTGAAGTGATATATCTCGAGATCTATATATCGTATAGACTTGAAATTAAGACTATGCTTTCAGAGTAATGTTTGCTATAAATGTTCTAAAAATTAGTTAGATATATATTTTTTTAAACCGATTTATGACCGATTTTCTATTTTTACCTCGTACATCAATATAAAAATTATATGTCAGTTATCGGACAAAAATTAAGTTTCATTATAAATTTTATGTTTTATTATTAGAATTATATATATACTTGTATCTTATAAAAAAATTGAGCTAAACAACAAATTTTGTTTCAAATACAGAGTCGTGTGTCATTGTTCATAAATTTTAATGTGAAATATTTATGGACCCTGTAACATTTACAAATACGGACCGATTTTGATGAAATAAATGTTTTCATTGTATATGACTTAGTAAAGTAAAATTATACCGATAATAATAATTTTCTTCTTATATAAACAAAAATATTTAAGTTTGAATTTTCAAATTTTAACCATGACTTTGCAATCTTTTTTTTGCAAAAAGATCCCTACTAACGAAAGTAAAAACAATTTCTTTAATATTAATTGATTTTGTATACCTTATTAAATAATATAGAAAAAAAATTGTTCAATTATCTTTCCCGGTCACTGAGTAATAGGTTCTTGAAGTCAAAATTTTACAAAGCCAAATTCTGCATAATGTACATTATACGTTATGTAGGCGTTTTCTTTAGGTTTTTTTTTGCATATGATATTTTTGTAATTAAGAAAACAATGAGAAAACTTTAAAAATAATCCTTAAATTTAATGGTATGTGGTCAAAAAGTATTTAATTTATTTATACAAGCGTTTTAATAAATTAGTTGTAATATTTATCTGATTTATACACTAGTATACATTTCTAGATGAAAAGATGAAATAGCCATATAAATTGTATGACGTACCCGGGTATGTTGGGTATTGATGTACGTAATTTTCCTCGGGTATAGACAAGACGGTTAAACATGTCCCAAATTTGTTGTGTGACTCGAGAATATTTTCTCAAATAAAAATTAAAACCATAAGAAATGATTCGTTTAATTTAGTTTTACTATATTTATTTAGTTAAATATCTACGACTTAATTATACATTTTTTAAACTTACCGAGCACACTCGACACCTAAGGGACGACCGTTGATATGATCTGAACAAGCGCCAATAGTAAAACTGGCAGCACTGCCGGGATTGTTAAGAGGTGGCGTATTGAGCGAGACATTGAGGCCTGGTGGCAAATTATTGGCATTTAGCGAGTGATTGGGTGACATGGAAAGTTGATTGGCAGCCGATAGGAGACCAAGACCGGCCGCGGCTGCAGCTGCCGCAGCAGCAGCAGCAATACCAGAATTGGTGGGCGAACGTTGGGGAGTTACTTGTGGCGATGGTTTGTACGTTTGATGGGCTTCTAACATTTCACAAGTCTTACAGTCGACACCCTTAAAGTCTGGGTGGTCTGGGCAGATATTAAGCATTGCGGAAGTGTTTGGTGTTGATGAAGTTGCTGGATTTATATACGCCTCGGCGTGATTTAACGTATGAGAGGTGAGTTGTTTTTGATGTTGCTGTTGTTGTTGCTGGGCAGCAACTAGTTGATGTTGAAGGAACTTACTAATTAACTTAACACTACTAGTATTTTGTTCAGAATTTAAAGCGGCCAATGAGGCATGTAAGGAACTTATTTGAGCGACTGAGGCATTTGAGGCTGTTACAGGTAATGGAAATGTATTCGCCGTTGGTTGAGACCAGCTCATGTTATCATTTTCGAGGTTTTTCTGTTGAGAATCTTCGTCAGCCGTTGCGCGGCCAGCTGTGAGACGTTGTAAATGCTGTTGCAAGAAATCACTCATTATGCTAGTATTGAGATTTGTGGACTGGTGAGGCGTTACATGAAGCGATTTTGGACTTAGATTTGATGAATGTGTTGTAGTGTTTGTGATGTCTTGTGATTGAGGTTCAATGGAATCGTTGTTGGAATTATCATTATACTTATTAATATTTACTAAACTATCAGTACTAATAGCATCTGTTGCTAAATTTCCGGTAGACGCAGATAAATCTACCCCCGCTCTCAGGGATATTAATGTAGGTGGTGGTGTTGGTATTTTTGTGAATGTTGAAGATGACGTTAATATTGTTGCTGCTGCTGCTCCTGGTGATGTTACAGTTGCTGCTGCTGAAGTGGTCGATGATAAAGATAATGTTGTTGCTAGTGAGGAGGGGTAAGTGGAGGTCGCCATAGTCGTAGTTGTAGAGATGGTAAAATGATCCGTGGCTAAATCACTAATATTATAGTTGTTAGTATTTGATTTATCTAAATTTAAGGAACCTAAAGTAGTGGTAGTGGTGGTTGTAGTGGATGCCGATTCACTGGCTTGAGATTTCAACAATGTTGGCATTGTACTGTCAAATGTACACTGCGAATTCTGTCCGTCATCGTGAGTTGACGAAACAACTTGAGGCATATCACTCATTGCTAAAGTAGTTATAGTGTTGGTAGTAGTAGTGGTGCTGTTGTTCGTACAGCAGGGAGACAGTGGCGAAGAGGAAGATGATGATGAAGAGCTAGAGCTTGAAGTTGATGACAAAGAGGAGGTGTTTGAAGCAGAAGTGGTGGCGGTGATCTCACTGGTCGAAGCAGCTCCTACAGTTTGCTGGGTATTCGTTGTGTCATTATCCAGCTGCGTTTCCATGCCACTGAATTCTTCGGTCGCTGAGTGCTCGGAAATCATCGGGGGAGCATCCACATCGACAGGTTCCAAAAACGATATTTGCGGATTTTCATCCATATTTCTTTGTATGATGGCACTCGAGTATTCACGTTGCATTAACAAGTGTTTTTCCAAGTCTTGCAAATCTAAACCGTGTTCGGTGTTTGCATGCAAACTAAATGATTTGGTTATGCCAAATGAAAGTTTACAAATAAAACACATTAAAATGGGTTTTTGTATTTTGAATAGATTATTTTCCTGTCGTAATTGTATGTTGGCATCATTTGCGCTCACGACACGAAATGTATGAATTTTAGGATTTATCGTTTGTTGAAGCTGCTTTTGCGCCTGCTCCTGACCCTCTTTACCCGATAAAGAAAAACTCTTAACCGCGGCTGATGATGATGTTGCTACTGCTGACGATGATGTTGGTGTTTTTTCCGCGCTTATATTTAAATTTATACAAGATTTTGATGATGTTTTCGTTGTTTGCAAAATTGAAGTTGAAGTTTTATCATTGGTAACAGATATAGCTGCAACTAAACGGATATTAAATTACTTTAAGGACTATTGCGTTAGAAAAATACAAATTTCGGAGGAATAGTAATTATAAAATTTTAGACAAATATTTGTGCTAAAAGTATTCAGCTAAAAGGGTGTTTTAAAGGTAATTCTGGCTTACAAAACACAGTGGGCAGAACCAACATTTTTGGAAATACATAAATAAAAAAATTTTACTCTGTGATTTGAGTATAATATTTGAGGCTAAAATAATTACAAATTATCGGTAACGGTATTTTTGCTAATTTCAGCAACAGTATTTTAGTTGTAAGGCTTTAAACTTTTTTATAAAAAAATAAAACGATATGGAAGACTTAAACACGATGTGTACAGTTTATTGCACTCAAAAATAAAAAAAAAATTAATCAGTTGTACTATGTAAAATTGCTTTGCCATATCAAATACATTTAATTACTGCAAAAGTTATTTATGAATTAAAACAAGTTAAAATAAAGGATAACAACAATATATATAAAAAACAAACATCAAATGCAACATTACTTACCACTTAAAGAATTATCGTTTAAACTCGATAATGTTGCATTTTCTGCATCGATTATATATGAGCTGCCATCGATGTTACAAACGATTTTGCCTGTAAAACTTTCAACATCAGATGTGGACATTGGTGAGCTGTCATCAGTATAAATGTTCTGAAAGAGAGAACGGCATAAATATTAATTATTGTAGCATAAAATTGTATGACAATCATTTGTTAAACTAATATTATCAGAAACAAAAAAGTATTACAGTCGCATTTTACAAGGTCATTAAAAAATTTTGTAGAGATATATATATACCGACCAGTAAAAGAGAGAAGCTCGTTAAACGATAGTAATTTAACATGTAAACTATATAAATGTTAACGGAACTTATAAATTTTATGAAATTTATAAAAGACATTCTTTCAAATAACGGTATACTCGATATTAAAAAAAAACGGCCACACTTTAGTTTAATTTGAATCTACGAATTTTACGTTCAAGAAAATTGCACTGAAATTATAATTGAAAGAAGGAAATAATTGCAGCAATCTTAAAAAAAATTCACAAAAATTGCTTTTATTTAAATTCGTCGAAATGTAATGCATTATTAAATCAAATTAAAATGTTTCATTAAGAGTTTACAGCAAACGGTTTCTACTTTAGATCTAAGTGTAACCGAGCATAAAATTTAAAATCTATTGTCATTTATTTAACATTACACTGAGAAAAATACACATGATTTATGCAATACATACATACTTCATTTATAATATATAAATACATACATACTACATTTGTAATCAGTGTTACCACTTCGGTTATTATTAACCAAAATTGGTTATTTTTATTTTGCATGTGTATATGTGAATTATTATTTAGTTTTGATTATTTTTTGCAAACAGTTGAACTAAATATTCTGATCTCTAGTAATTAACCATGTAAATATATGTACATATGTACATATTTTATGTACACATATATTTCATTAAAAAAGTATGTATAGCGATGAAATTTGACATAAAGAAGTTTTATTGAAGCCGAAATGTTTTTGCGAACGTTTATGAGATTCGACTCATATATAATTCATCTTATCCACCATAAAAAGTCCCTTCATAAAATTACTTTGAAGGTCATAATTTGCTACAAAACTCCAACATAATCAAGGAACTAAAACCTCTCTGTCAAATTTTATGAGAATCGGTCCATAACTGACCCTACGCCTAAAGGTCCCCTTTAGAAAATCACAATAAAGGGTTATTTCCTGGCGTTACCATATGGCAACGCATCGATACTACTAACTTTAAATGGGCATGAAAAAATCTGTATTATCAAGTTAGAAAATAATTACAGTTTTAAAATCAGTATAGAGTCTACTTACTAGCATGAAAGAAAAAATTAAAATTTTTTTCAAGGCTTGGTTTAGATAGGCTATTATTAATAAAGATGATTTTTAGTCTTTATTCATGTGTTGCCATATGGCAACGCTTTGTGTTTTGTTTTTAATATGTAATAAAATTTTAAATTTGCAAATTGAGGAATATTTTTAATTATTTTTAGAAATATCACACGACATCCACTTAAAAATATGTATTTTCATTTGAATGTTGTTATAACCTTAATAAACAAAAGTAAAAATCCAAATTTTATTACGAGATTCTTAAGAAGTTAGCGGCCCGTCATTGCTCTTGCGGGAAGTGGACAATTTTTTGAAAATAGCTATTAGTTATTTAAGGTGCATAGATACGAAATTAATATCAAAATAAATGACTTTCTCAAATTCAACGAAAAATTATTACCCGGTCATAGAGTGTTAACGCTCATAACTGTCTTCATATACCAGTATGCCGACTAAATTTAACATAAGCACGTATTGTAGGAACAAAAATCTAAAAAATTATCGGCATATTATTCACCCAACCATCTATGAAAGCTCCATTTCAGAAAATTTTATTTCATTAAAGTTCATATCCAAGTGTAAACATAATAATTTTGGTTACTTTTTTCTTAATCTGGTTATTTTTTGTTCGAATTTTGGTTAGACAATTTTTTTTTGTGGCAACACTGTTAATAACATATATTTGTTTAGTAAAGGGCCCTTCACACGGTCACACTTTACGTACGACAAGTCTAATGAAAAAGTAAAATGAAATTCCATCCGTATGACCACTGTTGCCAATTTAGCTATTTTCTCGTCAAATCTAGCGATTTTTAATCCCATTTTGCGGTGGAAAATATGATTCAGCTATTAGCGGGAAATCTAGCGATTTTTCTTTAGATATTAAGGCATTTTTTGTTCATTTATATTGTGATAATATTTCTTAAAAGTTGCTACGAATGACGATATTTACATATATGTATGTATATAAAAATATGCATTCAATGTAAATTATTTGAGTTTTAGCTGTGTGTATTATACTTGTTTTGAATGTTCTGAAGAACATAATTAGGAGCAAATATTTGTGCGTACAGGTAAAGTTATACGAAAAACTTTAAAAGGGGTATATTTTGTTGTACTCAATTAAAAAACGAATATTTAATTATTCTAGTCTTTTAGTAAATGAGTGATATGATAATAAAATTTACCATAATTCTAAAAATTAGTGAACATTGGAAGTGACGAAAGGATCGATCCATAAAGTCTTAAAAATTTACAACATTTCTAAGGCGTATAGGTCCGCATATCGATATTGCAGATAAACTTCCCACAAAAGGAGTGTATAATAATAATATTGGGTGCCCCGGTAGGCTAGTTGGTAGTGTGCTAGCCTGTCAGTCTGGTGGTTGTGGGTTCGATTCCCAGCAGAGATCCTGGTCTGCTACACTACAACGGTCGTATGGTTATCGTCACCCTGCTCGGTAAATTAGGTTAGAATATAATTTGTAATTGTATTGTAATGGAAAAATAAATAATACTCTTATGCCGAAAATAAAGGATCGATCCATAAAGGCCAGCATTTCGAAATTCAATTTATCTTTACAATATTTCTAAAGCAATCTGTATAGAGTCGCATATCGAAATTAGCCTCAACTTGACATTTTTCCTAACCCAAAGTGAAAATATTTAACATAAAAAAAGATTCTTTTATGTGTTTGTTATAAGATGTGTTTGTATCACTATCCCATTCCTACGTATGTATATAGATTTTAGCGATAAATCGCTGACTTTTTAGAATAATATAAAAAATCTGAAAAATTTAGCTAGTATTTTTAGCTATTTCTTTTCAGAATCATATAATAAATATTATTTTGACGATTTATCGCTAAATTTTTCAAAATGTCTTGAATTTAGCTATTTTCTAGCTATTTTTCAGTCGACTTTAGCGATATTTTTGGGAAAAAAGTTGGCAACAGTGTGTATGACAAAAAAGAGAATAAAAGTCGTATGATTTATATTTTTTGTATTTACACGATTGGTATAAAACAATAACAAAGTAAGATGGAACAGCTGTTTCACTTTTTTTGTATGTGTTTACATAAAAATACATCCCTGATCTAATGCGACTTGCTTGTTTTTTGAATCATTTCAAAAAATGAAGAGAGCCATACGACTGTCAAATTTTCCATCCGTATTTTCTCTCAATGTGTGATGGTTTCATTACATATTGCATTTAGACGATCCCATCCGTTCTCTTCTACACAAAATTTTGACAGATCATATTACTTGTGTGCTCGTGTGAAGGGGGCTTAAAACAGACATCTAACCACACGCATTTATTATCTCTTAAAAACCATTTAAAGCTAAAACTCTTTATAAATATTCTTTTGCACAGTGTATCTGGGTTGTAGTAATACAAGAGGCTTTAGTGGCGAAAGTTTATTTCCTTTCAATATCAAAATCAACCCTCTTTAATATTTCTTTATTTTGTTTTTAAAAAGAGGTGTATTTCAAGAATTTATTGTTGTTTTGTTTCGATTTGCATGTATACAAATTTCACAAGTATTTATTTGCATGTCAGCAATTACAATGATAATTGTCAATGCATGTATTTTTTCGGAAATACCTATATACTATACAAAATAATTATAAGTATGTACAAACATAAAACTACAATTATTTTATTTGTCATTAATATGGTAATAATGACACTGTATACCAGATTTAAAAAAGTTAGCTAAAGTAAAGCATTAAAATAATGCTAAAAACTAATCACACCTATTGTGAATTGGATAACACTTTTGGCTCTGGAGTCAAAGGCCGGACAACTCTTATAGGGATTTTTATTATTAAACGTAATTTCTAGTTCTAGATCTATTCTTGATATTGTAAGTCTAATAAAATAAAATACGTTATTAAATTAGTTTGATTTAAAAATATAATATATTACACTTTTGGCAACAAGTAAACCAATTATTGCACACTTAATTATATTGCGTGATGTTAGCAAGACAATATATGTACATTTAAACCAGTATGAATACCCTTTAAAACACATTGACATAGAAACATGTAGTAATAGTTATAGCGCGTTATTAACAGAAATGTATTTAATTTATTATACACACTAATAAATACAAACCTATGAGTACTAGGGTGCCTCCATTTAGTATGTTTCAATAGACGGTTCTTAAAAATGTTCATTTAAATACACCTTTTATCCCATTTCTCCAAAAAAATGTCTCACAAAGGTAACTTAAGAATAATACATCCAAATATCGCACATACATCTGCCAAAGGCACCCTAATATATGGTCAATATAATTTACAGACAATTATTTGCAGTTAGATATTGTTAAAATAAATTATACTCATATAAAATTGCCGTAAATGCAAAAAGGCGTAACTACATTTTAGATCTATCCATAAACCAAAATATATCTGCAAAACAAATGTTAATTTTTATAATATACTTTTCATCTCCCATAGTGTTTTCCGTATAAATAAAAAATCGTTCTAAACAGTTGCATTCCAAAAGCTATTAAACTATAATTCGCTATTTAACGAATTACATACATATGTAAGTACAAAGTAAAGTAAACATACATATGGGAAATTTCATATCCAGTGTACTAAGGTTAGTACTATTGGATAGTAGGTCAGACATAAATTTTCAGCTCTATCGGTCAAGAACTGCCGGACTTAGAGGGGGTCAAAGTTGGACATTTTGGTCATTTTTTCAAATGAGTGTAACTTTTCACCTATTTGTGCTAGCAGATAGCTATGTATTTCTTCATTCCTTCCAAAAAAAATTTTTTTTTTATATTTTTTTTTCAAAATGGGTTTTTTTGCTCAAAAGAAAGTTTAGACCGTTGCCTTTAAGAGCTTTGGTATTATTAATGGGGTGCGAGTGGGATATACAAATATTTTAACTCCAAGAGCTAAGTTTTTGAGTTAAAATATTAAAAAAAGACACTAAAAAAAGATCATGGCCCAATTAAAGAAAATCGAAGAAAGTTCTTAAAGCGCAAACAATCCGAGTAAAATGAGTGTTCAAATAAGTTATTTCTTTAAAGAAAAATAAAAACCCAAATACTACAAAATCTTCCATTTTGTAAAAATAGGAGAAAATTAAGTGCCAAATATTGAAAAAGTTTTATTTTTGAGTTAAAAAATAACTTTCTTGATAGATATCCCACTCGCATCCCATTATTGGACTTAAAAGTCCTTTAAGGAAATTGTATAAGCTTTCTTGTTTTTCAAAAAAGTCCCATTTTGAAAAAAAAAAAATATTGAACTTTGACCCCCTCTGACTCCGGCAGTTCTTGACCGATAGAGCTGAAAATTTGTTTCTGGCCCACTATAGTAATAACCTTGGTGCAAATTTCATCCAAATGGGAAGCCATCGATTTTTAAAGTTGGGTCACTTGACACGAAATTCCCCATATACATATTTCTGTATTTGTTGCAAATATTTTTCGTTTACTCTTCTACTGCACACAGTGGGCAGAATGGAAATTTTTTGGAAATAAATCTGGCATTTCTAAACGCCTAGTCTGATCGGGATAAATTTGACACGTAGCCAAGGAGTATTCGAGACTATAAAAATCTTTGATATCGGATGGGAAAGCAAAAAATTGCACGCGTTTAAAAATTATACAAGTCGAATGTACACTATTTTCAGCCGCATAGCATTTGTGGGATCCATTTTCATAACTTATGCTCGAATACTCCTTGGCTACGTCCGTCTAAAAATTTATTCCGATCAGACTAGCCGACTAGAAATGCCAGATTTATTTCCAAAAAATTTCCATTCTGCCCCACTGTGTAATGTTATGTTAGATTAAAATTGGCCCGTGAAGTATCCTAGATTTTTAAAGTAGACTACTATTGAAATTCATTTAACGTAAGCTCATGGAAAGCTCTCACAAAAAGTAACAGACAAAAAAGAAAATAATTATAATAGTTAAATGCATTGACAATAAAAGTACTTGTACAAACTAATAACTTTGTAATTTGAATGTGGTTTTTGATGACATTAACAATAACTATCAGAGTTTTTTATTATTTTTTTCATAAATAATTATAGACAATACCTACTCTTATTTATAATAAGAACAAATTTTAACACACAGACAAATGCATGCAGTAGATATGTATGTGTGTTCGTATGAACATATGTATATTAGGGTGGCCTCAAAATATAAGTAATTAAAATTTAGTTGATTCTAAGATACCATCTGTAAATTTTTTTCGTTCTGGCATCAATATTTGGTGAGGTAATTTTTTGAGGTTTTTGCGATTTTTTCCATATTTCTTACAAATAATGTATGGGTGTGGAAACAAAGGCAGCAATCTCCACTTTTTCATGAACTGAGTTAATGATGTCATCTGATTACATTTGTTGAATGTTTGTGATCAGTCAAAACGCCAATATCAAATTCGCTTTTAGCCAATAAATATCGCTGGTCAAAATCTGCAGATTGAAACACAGGCTATCATATTTGTCTGTGTGGATTTGGTCCAAACTTGCATGAAATATTAATATAACTGTTGTATATCGATTTGCAAAATATTTTTTTTATTTATAAGTGCTTTCAACATATAGGAGATTGCTGCCTTTTTTCTACACCCCTCATATACGGAATTTTGGTACCTTATGAAAGGCGCTTTCAATGTGATATCAAACATTAATGTGCGATTACGAAAGTATTAAATTTAAAAAAAAACCTCAGAAAAGGACCTTTTTATCCTTTGATCCAGCTCACCAAATATTAACGCCGGGACAAACATTTTGAGGATAGTATCTTAGAATCAATTAAACTATGTACATTAGGGTCGTCCCGTTTGTATGGAGGAAAAAATAAGGTGTCAATGTTCCCAACTAAAATTAAGTTGGGAATATTGACCTTATTTTCCTCTATACAAACGGGCCACCCTAATATACATATAGGTATTCCAACAAGTACGTTCCTACGAACTTTAGCATATAATCATTTTTAACCACAAATTACAACAACAACAACAACAACTAAAATTATAATAACAACATGACTGAGTAACTATCTGAATGGCTGGTTGACTTATTAGAAAAGTAGCAGCAGCAGATGGCAAAATTATAAATTAAACCTATAGAAACAATAAAAAGTTCAGAAAAAAATTTATAATTTTGAAAAGTTTTAATAACAATGTGGAACTGTGATCGGCACCAGTCAACGAAGCACATGAAACAAATAAAAATTCACATCTAAAAATGCGATTACATAATTTTCGCTTTTATAAATCAAAAATTTCCTCACAAGTAAAGACCTAGTTAAAAATAGGGAAATTATGTAGAAAGTCACTACAAACAACATATTCGAAGTACTGTATTTGTTTACATATCATAACAAATAAACATTTTTTTGTGTTAAGGGCTAATAAAAATATTTAATTAATCTCAACATTATATCTTAAGTAGCTTATAGCCTTCAACAAGCCGTGTTATTTCAATAAGACGTACAGCAAGTTATCTTTGTACCGACCTCTGACGTACAAACGTGCACATTAATTGAGTTTAAACTAATTGCTCAAGTTAAAACTGTTTTTTTATTCTATTTTTATTTGCATGTCAAGAAATGGGCACATAGTTAAAAAGTAGTTATTTTAGTTTCTTTTTTTTTTTAGATCAATTTCGTTGCAAAATGTTGAAAACTTATAAGTATAATTTTATGTGTACTGTAAAGATCTCTCAAGTATCCAGCCATTAAGATCGAGATTTTAGCAAGGATCGTGAAATTTCAAGGATTCTTCGGGTCAAATCAACCAACTTATGAGGTGATTTATTTATAGCCAGCCTATACAAAAAATTGGGACTTTATTTAATCACTGGATTTACTTTGGATTTATTTTATTTCAAAAAAAAAGCAAGTAAAAAAGTATAGTCGGGCGTGGCAGACCATATGATACCCTACACCAGTTATGTGTATATCTAAAATGTGTATTAATTTTAATAGTAAAGCATTAATGTTGAATTTTTCCTTAATTTCGATATATTTTTGATGAAAAAATGATTTTTTGATGGAGGCTATATATATATATGGGGGCTAGGACCAAATATGGACCGATCCTAACAAAATTTGATAGAGGGATTTTTTGTTGAAATTAAAGTTAAATTCATTAAAATACACGTGTTTATAAGTGAATTAACGACGTTCAAGCACTTTCAAAGGGAGACTGCAAGGGGGCTAGGGTTAAATAAGGGTCGCTCATTACGAAATTTTGCAGTATCATTTATGCTTGTACAAAACGTAGTTGTGCCTATTTTTGTAGGAACATTAGCATGTTTGGCATAATTATGAGCTCCAAATCTCAATTTAGGGGGTCCGGTTATATGGGGGCTAGGTGAAATATGAATCGATATCAATCAAAATCCTTGGTTCAAAAATATTGCGTTTACCAAATTTCATCCAATTCTCTTCAAAATTGCGACCTGTAGTTTGATTACAAAGTTTAAATGGACAGACAGACGGACGGGCATGGCTTAATGATTCTGAGCCGATTGGTATACTTAAAGGTACCATTAATTCTATGCGTTACAAACATCAGCACAAATCCAATATACCCTCCCCACTAAAGTGGTGTAGGGTATAACTATATAATTTATAATTTGTACGCAGAAAATAGAGATTTTTGCAAATTAGAACATTAAGGAGTAAAAAGGCAAAAAATGGTTAAAACAGGTTTTCTAGTACACACATTAGAGATACAAAAATAGTAGATGCAGATGAAGTGCATCGACTATTAAAAAAAAGTAGATGGGTGTACGTTTAGGGTGTAAAAAGATGACTTTGGTACCTTTTATGGCCGTTTTTAACTTTTTAACTAATAAACGGCTGGACAATTTCCATGATATTTTCACAATATCTTCCTGTATGTCTAAAAGGAATACTTTTTATTTCGAAATTTCAAGAAGGCAAAATGCTATTCCCACATACGGAATAAATAGTAAAGGTCGAGCATCTCAGAAATTGCAACTGCAAAAGTCATCAAATTTTGTATAGACAATTGTAAAATCCACATAAACATTGATGAACAGAATTTTGAGGGCTCAACCATTGCACAAACATCTTTAACATCCATGTGAACATTTGGGGTAATAATATTCGCGAAAATAAACGATATTAAAAGTAAATTAGGTATAACGATTTTTCTCAAATAGGTAAAAAAATAACAAAATAATTGTAATAATTTTGACAACAATTTTTTGTTACCGTATGAAATGAAATTAAAAATATATTACCACATCAAACTATTTTTAAATTTCGAACAAATCATTTTTTTATTGTTCTAAACTTAAACAAATTGTACATCTCGTAAATTTTAATTGATTATTATATTAGAATACAAAATATTCATGTTAACGCTTTTGTTTCTGTATATTTACAGAAACGAACGAAAAATCATAGAATAAGGGTATTAGTTTTGGTCATCATTATCTGAAAATACACTGTATAAGCTAATATAAGGTCAAAGAAAAAATAATTTATTGCAAAAATGGAGGGTCTGCAGCTAAAAGTAAATCTAATTTGGATTTATTAAATCCATAAAAATAGTTGGATTTTGGAAATTTCAATATGGCAATGCTTTATATTCATAGGATAAAACCAAAAATAGTAAAATAAACAAAAGAAATTGGTTTAGCCTCGATTAAAACCTTTTGCCTTATCCACCTAGTGTACAGTGCAGGAACTAAAATTTGGATTTAATATATTCAATTGTTTAAAAAATGCGACTATTATTTAATTTGTTGAATTACTAAAAATAATTTACAAACTACAATTAAAAAATATCATCATTGAAACGATTTGAAAATAATTAGCATATTTTTGTAATTTGTTGTTTTTTGCAAGAAATGGATTTTGTTTATTATTTTTACTCTTTTTGTGTTTTTGTTACACCTACGTAAAAAATTCCTGGCAAAAACATCACAACCAAAGAAGGGACAAAAACTTCGTTGAAAAGAAAAGCCACAAAATGTAAAGTTCTTAAGCAGCTATGTACAACCAGGGACCCTGACTTAAAACTGCTATATTTTAAATTTTGATTAGCAAATCCTAAATTAACTCTAATTCAGCCTAAGACGTACATATCGCTCATTTACTGACATAACTAAACTCTTCCTATATTTTCGGTGTGAGATTGATTTTGTACTGTAAACGTAAAAACTAAAACTCATGTTTTCACGAATATTAGATAAATAAAAATTAAATTTTGATAAGAAACATATTTACCTCTACTGTCTGAATCTGGTTTAATTTTTTAAATCCCTTGATTTTAAAAGTTATTTAAAAAATAGTAAAATGTCATTAATCATTCAAAGCCATTTTCCCGAAACTACTTTCTTAGATTATGTCAGTCTTGCAGTAAATGAGCGCAATGTATTTACTATATATATACGTATGTAGGAAGGACAATAAATAGCGTGCATGAGTCCATCAGTACAAAAAGGATCGTACATACACATATTTTGAGATAAAGTTTTTGAACTTTGGCCTTTTCAATAGAATTTGTAATTACAAATTTTAACTGATTTCTGTGTTTTAAATATAGTTGGAACGTGGCCTTTTCGAAATTAATGTGGCAATTACTGAGAACATCAAAAATATTTTTCTATAGTAGAAATCATTAAGATTGGCCATGTCTGTTCTAAAAGTCATTTGCCTAAAAATTCATTTAAAGTTACCAACAAACCAAACCAATCAACCAGTCAGCCAGCCAAATTGTGCGACAGGCAGACAGTCAAACATTCTGTTTGGCTGGCAGGCAGGCTTTTGGCTGCGTAATAATTGTTGTGTCGCTATTATGGATTTTAACACGACCTACGCGCGTTATAATTCTTTTACATTCACGTAAAAACTACAGTCATATCTTTTTGGCATTAATGGATTTTCTGTTATTGTTGGTTTTGTATGTTTGTAGCAATTGCAACAATGCAATATACATGTGTTCGAAACAAAAAATAAAAAACCGAAGAAAAAATAAATAAGACTTGGCAATATTATGATCATCAACATTATTGACTTTGAACTTAATGGGTCATTGATCTGTTTTGAATTTATATACATGCAGAGATTTCTGTTTTATACTTTAAAAAAATATTTGTTATTCTGCGTAAACATCACTCACTGTAATATGATAGTTTCAAAGTTTTCTAATAAGACTGCAGTTAAAAAATAGCATCTCGCTTAATGTTGGTTTATATATTTTGTACGTGCGACAGCTCACTTTATTTTCAATTAATGTTTATATAAATTCTTACATAAACTTTTTTTTAAATATTTTTCGTGTATGACCTTGAATTAAGAAATTATGTATAAATTTATTTTTAACAAGATAAGATAAAAAACAATATTTTTTCAGCTGTTCGATTTTAGATTTTTATAATTTGAATCAGTGAGCGATAAGCGTAGAATTGTCGATATTTTATTTAAATAGAATTTCTTTGCCTACTTGGGGGGGGGGTTGTTGAGGGGTGCGGTTTGACAGGCGGCACAAAAGAAAACGAACTAAGTATACCTGAACATATACAAAAATCGCATTGTTTTATTCCTTTTTAAGATTTTTTTGTCTCTGTTCTGTATTTTAAATTTCTTATAAAAACAAAGACACACAGCATTCGTACATAAAACTTATTAAAAACGTAAGCACGTAAGCATGCAGCTTGCAGGCGGTGTGATGTATTTGAGGTATGTATGACCATCACCAATAACAAACACGCGGCCCGCTTTGTGCTTTTTTGACTTTATCTTCAGTTTGTTTCTTTTTTCGGGGATGTTTGGTTTTTAGCGCTTTTACTGTCATACATTCCCCAAAAGAAGAATAATACAGAGAGAGAGTCCAATCAATTTTTCGGTTAATGAGTAGGTATGCTTTTGTTATTAAATATACATATATAACGAATCCTTTCATATGAATTAAATATAAAATACATACATATATAAATTTCGTACTATGTTGTGTGAATTATAAAAATGTTCGAATTAAAAGACTAAACGAATAGCTGGTATTTTTTTGTAATACCATAGAAAGAAGGAAACTGTTACAGAACAAGTTCCGTAAATGATTATTTGGAGATAAGAGTACTTCCATAATTTTAGCCAACCATTTTTTATTTGAAGGTACTGTGTCAAACATTTGCACTATATCCTAGAAATTAAAAACTACAGAAATAAAATATTTATCTATGTCATATTTTAACTAATTTTTTTTTAATGAATAATTCAGCTATGACGAATCTAAAAACCCTCCAAATTGTATAAATTATCTAATTAAAAATTTTAGATTGATGCCTTAAAAAAGCCTATGAAATACATCATCTAATTCAGAATTGCCTAAAGTCCAAGAATATATCGCTCATTTAGTCTAGGTACTACTAAGACCAGCATTGTCCAAAAATTGTCTTTTCGAGAAAAGTAGCTTTGACTGTTTAATGAAATTTTACTATTTTTAAAACAAAACAAAGGAAAATTAAACCAGATTCAGATAGCAGAGTTTAATATGTTTCTCATCTAAAATGAAATTTAATTTTTATTTATCAACTATTCGTGAAAACATGACTAAAAAACTAAAACAGTTTTGTATTTTTTTGGATTTTATTTTGTAGTAAATGAGCGTAGTGACAAACTTAGGTACATATATGTATACATATAACAAGGAAGAAAAACTTAGGTGATGCAATTTTCCACCAACTTCTTTTTTGAAATATTCAATACTAAATATCAGTAAACTCATTCTAATAACATTTTAAACAGGGATCGAAAATAATTCTTATTTTCTTCTTTCGAAAGAAAAAGTAACGCAAAAATCCCTTTATCTTATTTAGGGATTTTATACCATTATTATAAGATTTATGTAATTTAGGTTACTGTAACCAATTAACATGAGAAATATTTTTTTTTGGTTATGAATAACTGTTATTTAGCAACAAATATATACATAGAATGTGCGTCTCATATAAGATACATTTTCAATAGTGGGTCGTGATACATAAAGAATACATGTAAATCATAACTGCCTGCACGTTGAGATGCGTATTCTTGTAATAAATATTCTTCGGTTATAGATAACCAAAATGTATTTAATTTATTTTTTTTTTTTTTTTTTGTTCAATTAAATATGAACGGAATTAAAAAGCAAAGTAATTTAAATAATATTTTATTTATAAAATGAATAGACATTTGATGCAAATCTGGCTGTTTATTTATTTATTTACTTTGCCAAAGATAATTATAACACTTATTTTAAATCCATCACTATTAATTGTTAAATGATACCTTTTCGTAATTTTTCTTATAAAGTTTACGTCCCTGATTTTAAATAAAAAATTCGCCTGGACTGTCACGGACACTTTTGGAGGAAATGAGCGTATTTGTATTATCTATATGTCCTTTTTTGGACGATTTTCATATTTTCTTTAAAAATATAAGAAATTTGAACATAAATAAACAAGATGCTAAGGCGACTTTTTTCAAGCTAATTTCAATATTTTACGAAGGAGACATCTTTTAGCGTTTTCTTTCTTTTTTCTCGGTTTGATCTAATTCAACACATTGATAATATAAAAGGACAACAACAAGAAACAACCGCATGGTAGCAGCATATGTTTCCTTTTCTCTGTTGTATTTTTTTATTGATAAAAGAACAATAATTTAACCACTTTTTGTGGTGCCTTGGAAAACGCATATAACCCCTTTCTTAATACCGTGAATACTTTTTGTAGTATATACATATACATACATATGTATGTATGTATTTGTATTTATACACAAAAATGTACGTACGAACATTAGACTGGCTCCTTTAGACATCCTTTATGATGTGGATGTCATGGCAGTCGATGTTTGAAATCTATGAATTAAAAAGCATGTAAATCTTAAATAAATGGCCTTTAAACATTGCACCAAAATTCTGAAAATAGCCAATCATTTTATTAAAATCTCACAACTAATCGGATGGGATACATATTAGTCGGACCAAAGCTTTTTAAAACAAACTATTTACCAAATTTTATTTCAGTTATAAACATTGACAGCTTACTTTCTCCACATACACGGGTTAAACACCCTAATGTTTCCCTATACACATATGACTAAAAAATCACGTGCATCTACAAAATAATTTCGCTGTGTAATAGCAACTACTGGCATTATCAGCTATGACTGAATACATAAATTACTTTATTGTCTTTTGTTTCAACATCTGCCAAGGGGTTATTAATGGATTAAGTCCAGTGATTTCTTCGATTTCTTCAGTTTGCTTGAAAAAACCTCCCAATTTAGTTTTTGCTTTAATCTTCAGTGATGTTTAATAGCGACCCTAAGGAAATTGTGAGTAAATGTAATTAATTTTTCGACCAGGTGTGTACGTACACTTTGGCACGTACATGCATACATACATAGATATGTATGTGTGATTTTGCGAATTACCCTACAGTACGAAAAGTGCCAATTTGCACCTTTCACTAGTTAGTTATATTACCGCATTTCCAACTTCTTGTAAATAAAGTGGTCGATATTTTGTCTAAACGTTCACTACATTTCACCATTCTAATCAGTAGTTCACATTTGATAAATTTTCACATGAAGTTTATGAAAATAAATTCTAAATAAATTAAATGCTTTAAAAATGTCACTTTGATAGCCACATGTAGTGCTTAAAATAATTACATGGTACGTTACTGACGAAATGTAATGCTGAAAGTATCCCTTTGCATTTAATGGCGCAGAAAATACAAAAAATGTTACAAAAATTACATGCTCTTCATAACAAAAATTAGAGCTTCGAACGAACAAGAGATCAATAGCTCAGTAGTAAGAGCTTCCAACTACAAATCGATAGACACCAAGTTATTATACATAAGGTGTCAATCGGCCTCTCGCAATGACATTCCCATGTTAATTCAACAGTAAATAACATTGCTAGTGGGTTGAAAATTCACTAGTTGTAGTTCTTAGTGGCTATTGATATCGTTGTTGTCGAACTAGTTCGTCGTACTGCAGGGAAAGTACAAACATTGTAAATCAATCACTAGCAAAAGTAATCTGTTAAGAAGTAAGCAATGTTTTTTTTCTTCATGTTGTTGTTGCTTATATTTTTCTTGTTTGATTCTTTTGTTTTTGTGTTATTTTGCCGGATTTTGTCTTTCTTTTCAGTTCAATTCAGTTCAGCTCGGTATTTTTTAACTCTTATGGGTGCTGGTGCATGTGGCTCATAATAATAGCTGCTTCATGTTGTACGAGTAACGTATGTATGAAAGTTCCACGCTGTTGCTACCTTCAAAACCTTTTTCGCAGAATTCTTTTGTTGAGTATTTTTGTTTTGCTTTTTTTATTTTAATTTACTTCGATTGTTTTATTTTTCATATATTTTTCTGCGTTTATCACTTTTTTCGGCATTGTCTATTGTTATTGAATAAAACAGAGATTGTAGTTACTGATCGCAAAGGATGTACAGAATTTATTCTGCAGCGTTGAAAACAATTTAATGATTTGTATGTTTGTTTTTATATAACGCTCATTTACTACAAGACTGGCATAATTCAAAATTCGGGTTTCTCGTAATAAAGACTTTCATATAATTTTATATATTTAAAAAATCGCAGTAAAAAATTTTATTAGTTATTTCATACATTATTTGGTAATCAGTTGACATATGATTTTGAGACCATTTTGTAGATTGATTTATACTTTTATTGAGAAGCCATTACAAATAGCACAATAAAATGAATTGTAAATGAAGCATTTCAACTGTACAGCAGGGTTTAAATGTGGGAAAATCGGGAAAGCATATTTGAAACGAGTTATGCACATTTTGGAAATCGTCACTCAAACATAAGTAATTATTCACACAAAATGTGACTTGCATGCTTATTGGGTAAGTGAAGTGTTTGCTGAGTTTATATTATTTTCTGCGTAAGACAGATTTTTTTAAACGTAAAAACTTAAATTCGTGTTTTATTTTAAAACTAAATATTAAGTTTATATTCAAATGAGAAACATATTATGCGATTTAAAACAGTTGTAAAGTTTTTAAGAAATAGTACAATCGTATATATACACAAATAAAAATATGAATAAATATAAATTGTATTATCCAGAGAGGGTGCCGGTATTTAGGATTGCCTTTCCGATCATGACACCCTTTTTTTTCTTAAATGGGACCAAGTTTTTAAAACGAATAGTGCAGCATTTATATATTTCATCCTAATTGCAATGCTAACATTGAAAACAAAAAAACAGTACAAAAGGGTCATTAATTATTTATGAATGTGTAATTTTAAATTTAGGGGATTCAGGCGGTAGTCATAAAGTCATATATCATAAAATAACAACATATGGCTGCTGTGCGTATCCCTAAGTTAGTGTCCTATTACAAATTTGAGTCAGCTGATAAAAGAACAATACGATTATAAAAAAATGTTAATGTTGTGTCGGTAGCAGCACCAATCTTATCCCAAATTATAGAGTATATCAGTTTTTTAACCAATATTCTCTTCCCCTATAGTTTGGGTTTAAACTACAGCCACCACGATCACCCCGAAAGGACATCAGCAATAACCGGTACAATAAAAGACCAATAAACCTTGTCAAATAATTAAAATTTAAACATTTTTTACATTATTTTTATTTAAAAAAATTGTTCCTAGTATTTAAAAAGCCAATAATTCTAAAAAAATACTTTGTAGCTGAATTTTTCCACCTCCGTAGTTAAAGGTTAAATAAAAAATTATACAATACATATGTATGTATGTCTGTAGTTTGCTATTTAAATGTGGTGTGGGATACACAAAATTGGCCGAATTTCTAATAACTAACAGTGTAGTTTGAATTTTATAAACTCGAAAATCGAATTTTCTCCTTGGAAATAGAAGCGAGGCATGGTTCAACAACTTATTTGAACTAAAATTATATCAAATCTTTAACAATAAAAGTCGTGAGTTGACAAAAATGTCGATTTTCAGCACAAACACTAGCAAAGGAGCGCAAAACAGACCCAATGAAGACATAGGGCCAACATCTCAACCTCTGGTTATCAAAAACAAAATCATTTAAATCGGTCCAGAATTTTGGCTTTAATTAATTTTGGCAAATAAATTTAACATTTCTAATAGTGCAATGTTACTAAAAAATTTACTAAAAACAATAAGAATCCTGTTTTCCTATCGGAAACTATAATGTGCTACGTTATTCAGTATATTATTCCTTTAAGTCCAACTTACCAGAAAATGTGATTATATTAATGGAGCTTTTCCGCATGCATTTTTGCATTTAGTAACTGCAAGAACAAGAAAAAATTAATATCAATTACAAAGCTTTAAAAGTTGTAGTTTTACTAATGATGAAATCGAAGGTCCAAAGTTTAATAAAAATGTTTTATTTGTAAAAATAAGTTAATTTTGGTCGGCCGTATAATGTGGAACCCGATTCAACCCAATTAGTTTGAAATACAAAAGAGCAGTAAATATTAACCCCTCGATGACAAGATAATATTTATAAAGGCAAATTTATCTAGTGTACCTGAGTGGTTGGATGTACATACATACATACATACATATGTGTATAACAAATAAAATAACCATCTTATACACACCTCAGTAATCGCTTTAAACATAAACAAGGTGTTAAAAGTATTTAAAATGCGCACAACAAGAAGAAATGTGTTTTAAAAATCGACACAAACTAATTATTAATTAGCAACGTGATGTGGTGTACGTTTTGAGTTTTATTTATTTTTTAACTTTTATGAAAATTTTCCCAAAAAAACGTAAATGAGACACATCTACATGTATGGTGTTTACATTAGGTTGGTACTATTTGGAAGTGATTAGCTCTATCAATATAAAAAATAAACATTCAGTACACAACGTTTCCCATATACAAAGTTGCAATCAGATATATGTAATTTAAAATCAGAATGAAAGAAGTACATTTTGTAGTAATTTAGATTGTAGAAACACCTCTTTTTGGTGCTTCCTAGTGTTTGTATGTCTGCCTGAGTCTATAAAATAACGAAATTAGAAAATTAAACACTCTGTTATTAGTGTCGTTAATTTTGATGTATCGATTATTCGATTTCTTGATGATCACGACAATTTTTATGCATCATTGTTAATTGATGACAAGACTTTAAAAAATAAATTATTTGCTATATGTAGTTCATTTTAACTTTTCTAGTTATTTAAATGTGTAATCTAATTACCATATATGATTTAATTTGCTCAATAGATTTGAAATTATACAGATTTTCAGAGCCGAAATTATGAGCGTTATTAAAAAAATGACATTGAAAATATTTTTGGTGAGAGCGATTAAACAAAAACAAATTACCTTTCTATGACTTGTGGCACTTCAATACATAAGGTTTTAACTACAATTCAAATCAGATTTTCTAAAAACATGAATAATTTCTTATCGGCCGCCAATACTTAATATAAGAAATTAAATGAATATTAGTGGTACTAAATTATATGGAGCTAACTAATGATTTTATATACATACATATTTTAAAGTTTTATTGGTGTCTTTAACTCTTTCACTTCTTTCATCATAACGTCTACCAAATGTTTAATCAATTAAATTCAATTATTTTCTTTAATTCTAAATGAACGGTACACAAAATAATATAATAAATAAATCGAAATTCGAAAGAAGTTCTATAATTTTTTTGCCTTCAAACAAAAAAAAAAAAAAAAAAATATTGAAACTGTCAACATTTATGGAGAAAAATTGATTTGATTTTATTGTAGCGGCCCATTCGTTTGAGTTATTGAAACTTCACCAACAGCTACAACAACATCAAGCCTACAAAAAAAAATACAAAGAATATGTCTAAACAGGGAGACAAAACAAAAAACATCATAAATCAGCATAGAAATCAGAAATCAAGACACAATTAAAAGACACAAGATTCAACCGCTAAAAAATACTACATATACTCTAGCAAAAAATAAATTTTTATTTTTTTCACGTACACACACACATATTGTTAAATTCCCTACACCTTACCACTACTACATACACACAACTCAATGTCCCAATTGGCAAATGATATAAGTGTTATTGATGATGGAGGAGAACTAGGGCGGTTAGACTAGAACTATGGCGGTAAACCACTAGGATTGAATCTACCTACACAATATATAATATTACTTAATTAGTACTCTGCAAAAATTATTTAAGTACATGATCTATTTAAATAATCCCAAAACTACTCAACAGCAGCGTTAGTGGAGAACATGCTCTGTTTATGCTTCCATGGTGTTAATGTTTCTTGGTTCGTGTACTTCTATAATTTTAGCAAGGGAGTAGTTTTGGGATTAGTAATGCATGTGTAATTTTGGACCAGTCCTTTTCGGGGTATTATTCTTTACACGTGTGTGCGGAGTAGTCTTATTATTTAATAGCCATTCAGTAATAAACAGATCTGTTTTTCTGGTAGTCGAAAATGGCTCCATTTGGTCATTTTGTATTATGGGTCATGAACATAATAGCTAGACTTTTCGATAAAATTGGAAACTAATATTTGAAAATAGTTTTTAACTGCTCTATTTTGGTATTTTATGTGACTACTGATGGTGAGTTAAATTTGACCAAAGAAATATATAGTGTGAATAGCAGATAAATAGCAGACAGATAAATAATTGCCCTTTTTACTTATTGATGCTAAAATACTAACAAAAAATGTTTACGTAATTTTCAAAACTCAACCTATTATAGTTTCCAGACACCCACTGGCATTTTATTGTTTTTTATTTGTTTTTAAGATTAGGTATTATAATTTACAAGATATACCATTATTCATATTTGCTAGATTAGACAGTGACTCTTATGAAAATAATAAGGTGATATTTAAATAATTTCTCATCTTACTTAACGATTGAACATTTGCCAATTGGGTTTTTTATTGTATAGTCAGTGTTAGAGTGTGTCTACGTGCGTTTTTTAATAGGTTGTAGTATACCGGTACTCTTCTGCTGATGACCACGAACCGAATGTTCTGCTCTGAATTTTTTTAATTTACGTTTTTTTAATGATTTTTTTAATGTTCTGAGCTTTAGTTTTTTCTTTTCGATGATAATGATAATTCTGTTTTATTTGTAGTTTTGGTTGATCTTTTTTGTTTTTATTTATTTAGTTATTTTTTTTTTTGGGGTGCGGTACCAATGTTTGCTGCTGCCGCTTTTGATTTAA
Organism: Lucilia sericata; assembly: GCF_015586225.1. Classification (NCBI taxonomy): domain Eukaryota; kingdom Metazoa; phylum Arthropoda; class Insecta; order Diptera; family Calliphoridae; genus Lucilia; species Lucilia sericata. The sequence goes on along the minus strand of NW_023994413.1, from coordinate 147,260 downwards.
TTTCAATTGTTAAATGGAAGCAGCATACCCAACATACCTTTTTATTTGCATTTCATTTATTTATTTAATGTTTTGCTTCTTTTTGTTTCTTTTGCGTAAATAAATTATGAACCCGTTCATTGCCCATATGTTTGTATGATTTAAGTTTAAAATTTTCTTGTTCAGATTTGTTGTGTTTTCATCGTTATAATTTCATGTACATAGGTATTTAAAAAATAAATACTATTGCTGACAAAAATCTTTGATAAATTACTTCAATTTGACCGTTATAAATGTACTAAACACTGAGAAATCGGCAAGTGATAAAACAGTAGAAGAGATTTTACTGAATATTTGATCATTTGGAGCGTTCGATTCATACTTTTAAATATTATAGATATGTATATACAGTGTCTCACATATGTATTCGAATTTAATATACTATGAAAACAAACATCATTTTATAATAGATTTTGTGGGAAAATAAATAAATAAATTTATTTTGTTGTTTAGGCAGTCCTTAAATTTTATATCACATCTTTAAAATTTTTAAAAAATAATTTACTTAAACTAATTTAGCCTTTTCTTAAAATACTTTTGTGAAGCATAAAATAGCTTCACAAAAGTATTCTAATTGTTTGTATACATCATTTTAGCGTTATGAAGTAAAAATAAATAATTAAAATTAAATTAATATTTTATATGGTAAAACCAATAGAGCGGTTTTGGAGGATACTAAGTGATTTAAAAGTTGTTCTTGTATATAACCGCAAATTTTCAATGCAGTTTAAGTCCAGGCGAGTTAACGCCATTAAAAATTTGGTGAAAGAAAAATACTATGTGTTGTAAATGATCCCCATTTTTTACGTACCAGGCTGTATGTTTTAGATCGTTTTTCTGTTGAAAAATAAATTGATTGGGTTGTAGCTCCATTTTGGTGGTACTGGCATGCAAATTCTGCCCTAAAACTGACAAATAGACCTTCTAGTCTATAATTACACTAATAAATTTTAGCAGTACAACACCGTGGGCGGACACACAACCCCAAACTATGACAGAGCAACTTGGGTCCTTTACAGTTGGTTTTAAGGTAGATAATTCCAAGGCTTCTCCAAGCTTTCGCCATACCATTTGAGCCAATTCCAATGTCCAGAATCCAATGTCAAGACACTTACCATCGATTACCTTCGATATGAGCGGTTTCTTCCCTGGTACTTGATAATGTAAATTATTGCACAATTTTGTCACTATTTTGTATTCACAGGACTGTCCTGAGTTCGTTGTTAATTTTTGGAGCTGATAGATGAAGGTTCATTCGGTATTTACTCAGTATTTCACTTTCATCCTGTATAGACAGCAGTTTTGGACGACTTGATAATGGTAAATACTCTATGGAATTCTTTGTTCCATACGTGCAATGACAACATATATTGTCAACGGGAATCTATCAAACATTCCCGATATGTATTTAATTGATCGGCCTTGATTATAGAGATATAAATTTATTCAACTCTTTTGCTTTGAAAATTTTAAGCACTTACACAGGAAGGATTTACAACATAATTATGCAATTTTCCAAAAAAAATATTAAATATTCCATATAACTAAAACCTCCATAATAGATTAATTAATGGGCAATAAAACACGTGTCAAAGAATTTCAAAAAAGTTCTCAGAAAAAATTCGAATACTTTTGCGAAATAACTGAATTGGCCTTTTTTGTTTTTTTTTTTTCATTTCTTGGAAACCATGAAGCAGTTTATTACTTTTTTCTTGTATTTCGTAAATATAATAAAACATTAATAAAATTTCATTCACAAAATGTAAATATTATTATACATATTTTTAATGTAGCATCATAAAATAGAACAGTAATTCATAAAAATGAGACACTGTATATATTTCGAGTTAAAAATGTTTGTCAGTTCAAAGTTAAACATTCTTAATAAGTACCCCGTCTAGACTCTACTTTTTTAATTTTTAATAACAGATACATAGTTATCAGGAGATAAGTTTAAATTTAATATCGTTTTGTAAGAGAACATCATTCGTATACTCTCCTAGAGCTTGATCATATAGGTGATACCAGGCCTTTAAAGGGAAGGGAACTCTATATAGTTAACCTGGCGAATGCAAAACCGTTTGACGCAACGAGGATTAACTTATAAACATCCCATTAGGATAATTGGGATAATGAAACGGTGGGTAGAACCACAAAGATCCTATTGGGTAATTATATCGAGAGCGGAACGAGAAGCCTTCTCAGGTTTCTAAGGGAACATATTCCTGATATAAAATCCCTCACGAACACTGATTGTCAAAATTTTAAGGAACTATGTACATTAGGGTGGCCCCGTTTGTATGGGTGAAAAATAAGGTGCCAATGTTCCCAACTAAAAATAAAGTTTCATTGATTCTAAGATACCATTTCTCAAAATTTTGTCCTGGCTAGATCAAAGGATAAAAATGCCCTTTTTGAGGTTTTTATGATTTTTTTATATTTCTTCCAAAGGAAAGATATGAAATATTGGGATCATTAGATTAGAAATTTTGAAATTTCTTTTATTTCTTTATATATTTATAAATTATAAGCCTATAAGGTCAATTAAATTTAGGTTTACATACGGCAGTAAACATAAAAAATTTTTAAGTTTAACGTATTACTGAAGTGTATTATAAGATCTGTTAAAAAATGTACAAATTTTGCACAAATAACGATAATTTTTATTTTATTAATTGATGTTTGATGAAAAAGTACTTAGTATCATGACAGTTAAATTAGTATACTAATTCCCATGTATTCTTTTAAAGCCTTCTTAACTTTATATGTAATGGCAGAATTCCATATTCTAGTTACTCTAACTACAAATGATGTGCTCATAAAAAGGGTAGAGTGAGATGGACAGATTAACAAATTCGTTCTCGAAGAACAGCCATAGTGATATTTTTGCAAGACATACGTGGGTGGTAAACCCATATAAACCCATTTATAAAATTGTAAAATTATCCACTAATCAATAAAACATTGGAAATCTGACCCTAGTGCATTTATTATATAAGCCGAAATATGTTCTCTGTAATGAAGATCATATATAAAACGAACAACTCTATTGATGAAAATACGCAGCTTAGACATATTTTGTTGTAACATACCTGGAAATATTTCCACTCCATATATAAACAAGGGAAGACACTAGGATATTACGATACGTTTTCTTACTTTCAAGCGAAGAAAAATTCCAAGGTTGTAAAGTATTCCCAAAACAGAAGATACTTTTGAGATTATGCTATTTACCTGGATGCAAAAATCTAAGTTTGTATCGAGGTATATTCCTTACACTTTATGGAGAGGAACAAATATTAAGGGTACATTTGCGATGTATATCGAAGGTGACTGTAAATCATGAGAAAAACACATAGATCTAGACTTAGTAGGATGTAATACCAAAAAATTTTATTCTGACCAGTCCATTATAAACTGTAACTCATTATTCATATTATCAACTAAAGATGTATGTATTGCCAAAGCCGCTATAACCTGCCAATAAGTGTATGTCATCTGGATATGTGTAACTTTTGCAGAAAATTATTCCTCGGTACAGATCATTCATATACATCAAAAGTAATTCGGCCGTAGTATGGAACCCTGGGGCACTCCAAGATATAAATATATGTACTTTTGTGCATAAAAACGTATTTTTTTCTAATACTCAAAAATATTTTCGAGTGTGTCAGAAATATGTATTAAGAACAAAACGGGTATCAAAAATTGGAAAAAGGGCGAAAAACTGGGAAAATCGGTACTTTTGTGCTTAAAACAGATTTTTTATATTCTGAAATTTTTATTATCAAAGATCCGTTGCAAAAGTTTCACCAAAACGGGTAAAAATGGGGAAATGATGAAAAACGGGCAAAATTACTGTTTTTGCCCATTTAAAGAGTCAGCTTTTAAAGTGTCAGGAATATGTATTGGGAAAGATTCGTTGCGAAAATTGGACCAGAGGGGAGAAATAGGTATGTGCACGCAGAGAAAAAACATGGTTCGGCATGGTTAGGACAACTATTCTATGTTTTTTGTAACAATATTTTGTTGTCATAACCAAACAATTGACATTTTTATTGAATTTCATCAATATTTTAGTTACTGCAAACATTTATATGTTTATGACAGTTATAAATTTGAGAATGATTCTCTGAAAAATAATATGTAAACATATTATATTATTTAGAACCATTTAAACTTTCAAACAACCATTAAATGGTAAGTTTTTATATGTTTACCCATATAATGTTTAAGATTTAAGCAAAATACGTTTACTACTAAAAATGTTTTGGTAACGTCATTTTTATGTCAGTTGTATGCTTTATTTGTACTAGATAGGATTAAATAAAGTGTTGAGCAAACGAAGTGTTGAAATAATTGTGAAAAATAAATAATATCTAAAAATATCGTAGACAACATTATAAAATTTAAAAGAAATATAAAATAGATAAAATATGGTACATAAAAAATGTATAATAAAAAAAAATGTAAATAATTTAATATAGACATGAAAGTGTGGATATATTAATTTTTATTTATGGAAATACCAGTGCTTGGAAGTTTTGTGATTGTTTAAAAGAAAACTAAAAATATAATTACAATTTATGCCGAACACATTAGATTTACCATATTATGTTTAATATGTAACCATAATATGGTTACTTGAAGCCATGTGATTACTTGAAACCATTATATGATTACATGAAACCATAATATGGTTACTTGAAACTGCAATATGATGCTACAACATCACATTATGATTAATAAATTAAAAAATAATTTAATATATTATATATATTATATAATAAAATTACTTTATATCAAATATGCCATTTCCTGGATTTTATTTCGAAAAAAATAAATAATATTCAATGGTAAAAGAAAATAACCTAGGTTTATGGTGATTATTTTTTAATCAATAAAATTTACATTACTATAACTCCCTCTCTTTGGGGTGTACTGTGTAGCCAATCCAAATATGTATAGCATAGTACTATGGAATTATTCCAAGCAAAAATCTTGATGTTCTACCTCATATTTTAAATGCTTTATTTGATGATTAAATTTCAATGGGGCTATTTGGATTCTAGATATATTTAATTGCTATAGCTCAGAAAATAATTTTTTTAGGAAAATAATTGAATTGCTTCAGGAAAATCCAAAAAATAACTGGAATTTTAAGTATGCAAAATTCTTTATTGGTCATCAAATTCTTTTGAAAAATAATAAAATGAAATAACAAATGCACAAACAATTTTATTTTAATATTTTTTCGTTGTTCTTTTTTATTTTACACAATGTTTACTTTAATTGGAAATATATACCTTTACTTTCTACCATGTTTTTAAATTTTATGTATGAACAAAAACCAAGTTTCTTTCAAAAGAGGTTTGCAAAAAATTTAATTGATTCACTGTAAAAAAGCCTTTTAAAATTACCTGCCAGGGCAATTTCAGAAATCATAATAACTGAAACATTAGTATAAAATGGAAACAAAACAAAATAACGATTTCCTTAATTATTAGAATAGTTTTAATTAACAATTTTATTTCTTCGCAAATAAATCTTTTTTTTAATTTGTTTTGTTTTTTTTTTTTTTTTGGTTTTTGTATGTTTTCTGGTATTTAATTTCATACAATTGTATGCGTCTGTGTCAAATTGTGGTGTTTGCCTTCTATCCATCCAGCCAACCAACCATTCATTCATTAACCCTTGTGATGTAAAAGGTAGAGGAGACTTAACAAATTATCAAAATCACAATTACTTTATAATTACACATGATTTTGGTTAATTGTGTTGTTTCCACATATTTCATACCGGGGAAAAATTGGGGTTTTTTTGTTCATGTTTTTGTTAAGATTGTGTTTATTTCTCTGCTTTTTTCTGATTCTGCTGGTTGGTGTTGTTAATTGGATGATGAAAATGATGAAATGAGCAATTAAACATGATTTTTTATTTAATTTCATTTTATTTCAAAGTCATTAAATTAAAAAATTTTTTAAAAGATTTGTGCTTTAAAACAACACTCAACAAAAAAATTTATAATAAATAAAAATTGTCGATCTGCCGTTATTTTCAAAGATTAAAATTAACAGTCTAATTTTATAAAAAATCTATATATGGAGCCACTAATTTGAAAACACAAGTAATGCTTATAGTGGGTTTGATAAATTAATGCTCAGTTGTAACTTACAGTGTTTCATGATTTTTTTAATTTGGAGAGTGAACCGATAATTTAAGTCAAATCGCAGAATGTTTGTTTTCTATAACAAAATCAATACTCCATTAACAAATCCTCCAGTGTAATTTTTACATTAAAAGCTTTCTGGTTATTTTTCCGCACTATCCGCATTTTAATTGTTGACACGGAAGCAGGTGGCAATTTGTCGAAGATTATAGATTGATTTTTTGAAATGCTGTTTGAGTGATTGTTCGTCTGAAAAGACTGAATTAAAAGATTTTCAATCCAGTAGCAGCATTTTCTGAATCATGAAATATGACATGGGACTTCAAGCTACACTAAAGCATACGCTTACAAAATCTATAGGACATTCTGTCTAACGAACACTATGAAGAAGTCTTTAAATAATTTATGTTATCTCGTCAAGCATCCAAGTGATATAGTTTCAATTATAAATATAATGCATTTTATTTTGTTAATTCAGATTTGAATCCTTTAGATTGCAAGCTAATCAAAAGCAGGGGCAGCACATAAATCTAACTACTCACCAATATTCACTACAGAATTTTCGGCTTTGGCGAAAATTCTAACGAGTGAAAACTTAACGTCTTTACTTGCTTTACTATATAAAATACTTTTTTCTTTCAATTGATGTACAATGTACCAATTAATGATATTAAAAACGTCGTGAGTATAAATACATATAATTATTATGGCCAGACAACAAACCGACTGACTGACAGACAAACCGATGGACGGACATGACATGCATACACATTTCGGATTGTTTTGAATATTGCTTAAGAAGGCATTAAACTATCTTAAACAAGAAAAAGAAACCATTAAATATAAGTATTAATATATACCGACCAACAGCATTATTTGAGGGAATCATCCGTTCTAATTTCAATATGCAATTTTTTGTTCTTTATTTTTTTATATAAAAGTTTAATATAAATCAACAATAATTGATTTCATTCGTTGGTTGGAGTTTTTTCTTTTTTGTAAAAGCAATGTCGAATTAAAATTTCAAAACAGTCCTTTTTATATAATTTGTTAAAGAGTAATGAATGGTATGTATGTGTAGAAAATCAGACGTGTTTATTGAACTCTCCATATCTTACCACAAAAAAACACACATAATTGGTATTTTTTTAGTAATTTAAGGTAATTTTAAAATGAATTTTGATTTTTTTGTTTCAGTTAACAAAGTCCAATTTTATTCTATTAACCCATTAGCATGAGTTTGGGTTTGCAGAGGTGTTTATTTGATATGCGAGAAGTTTAAAGAAATAAATTTTATTTTTATAAAGTACTAATATTAATTGAAAAACGGACAAAAGGAAATTTTGCGTATGTAGCCAGCAAAAAAATTTTGCAGTAGTGCAAAGGAAATTTAAGTTTCATGAATTCTTTAATAACAGTGATAATACAACTCATTCTAAATGACTTCCTAAATTCAACTCATTCCGCAGTTTAAAAAATTTTAACTTAAAAAATTAATTCAGATTGTTAATTTAATCAAATGAGATTTATGTGCTATTAGAAATAATTTTTATTATTAATATTATTTTATATATTTTCCCATATTTAATATAATATTTTCCTTAAACATATACCTGTCCCTCGTTTTGCACGATAGATACGTTCCCGAAAAAATTTTGTAAAACGAATTCAAAAAAAAAATTGTATGTAAAATCGTGTAAATCGAAAAAAACTGGTATATATATATATATATAGAATTTTAGTTTGAAATATCTGGGGTATTAAGGAATTTGATTTCAACAAACACACAGAGAGAGAGGCACCTATTTAAATGGATTTGCTTATTCATAAGGATTCAAAATATACATACCACTGAATATACTTTATGGCGTTGCAAAATTGGTAGAAATTACAAACGGAATGACAGTCTAATGTAAACCCACTATTCTCTATTGGAAGGTATATTTTCTCCTGCTCTAAAAGGGGTTAATTTTTATGTTTCTTCGAGCCTTATAGTCCTTATAGTCACTGGTTAGAAAAGGTTGCGACGAGTGAGTACGAATAACAACATAAGGCTAAAATAATGTTGCGGTTGTATTGTTGTAGCTGTGTTTTTGTACCTCTTGATAGTAATTATCGTTCTGTGCTTTGTTGTTGCTCTTGCTTACTGTGTATTTTTAAATAATTGTTTTAGCAACGCCGCCGCCGCCACCGCCATCATCACCGATATCATCATTTTGTTCTGTTCTGGCCTACAAAAAACTTAACTGATAATAATAACTGCTTAAATATTATTGTTTGGGCTAAAGGGGAAATTACAAATAAACATGCAGACAAACACATACAGTAGAGTGGAGAATATTTCCCAACAGTTTTACAAATATTCAATGTATCCTCTTTAACAAATAAATTTTATTAAATATTCTAATTTGACATGTACAATGTAACAGGTTTTTTTTAACACCCCATTTGTAGTGTGTAGTGTAAAAGTGAGTAAATTTGCTTCCTTTCAGCCACATGTATAATTCTGTAACTAGGACCTAGATAAGATACACATACATACATACATACATACCTTTCCCAATAATCACTGCGAACTACGGGGTTACTTTTGCTAGTGTGTCTGTATGTGATACTGCATGCACACTAAGTGTGTAAACCAACATACACTTGCCACACTACCACACTACATGGTCAAAAACATCCTCTGTTTAGGTGTGGTCATAGTTGCCAGATGACTTGGGTGTAAAATCGTCAAATATCAAGGAAAAAATCGTAAAAAAAAATTTTCGAAATCATCATTAAATCGTCAAAGCTATTTTCTTTAGATAATGCACTTGTTTGATGGTATTTTTACGATTTTTATATTAATTATTTTAACTATCGAAAGATTTTTATCAATTTCGATAGATTTTAGTTGTTATTTTCAGTTCAATTTGGCAATAATACTTCAAAATACCTTATATTGAGTTCTTGAAAAATAATTGTCTTAAATTTACAATATCGATCCTGACAATATAAATAACATTTGAAAGAGCTTTGGAATACCTTTTCAACGAAGTATAAATATATAATAAAAAATGTAGAAAATATTTCAAGCTTTTATTTGATGTACAGATATATACTTATATCTTAATAAATGGGGATGATATTGTAGTTTAAAAAGGGTACCTAAAATATATACAAATTTAATGTTTTTATTGATATTAGTTAATTGTAAAAAGTACGATAAATCGTCAAATCTGGCAACAGTGGGTGTAATTGTTGTGGGCGAATCTCCTCCAATTGCAGTACAAAACGAAAAAAGATCTCTGTCTTAAAATAAGTGACCACTAATTATTATTGGAACTTCGAGATTGTATGTGTGCGTGTATGTAATTTCTTCTGATGATAATGACGATGTTTGTGGTTCATCATCGTCATTAAATATTATGTTTATACATATAGTCTGGACGTCAATAGCGGAAGTCGTTGAGACGCTTTTCATTCACAATTAAAATAGTTTTCTTTTTAATTCACATACAGCTATAAGAACACATAACGTTATTCCTTTATTTGATTATATATTCTTAAATAATTAAAAATAATCTTCATCAAAAATAATTGAAGTCATTATAAATTAAAAATGGCCTAACAATTCACGCTTAGATGTTTATATGTTTTTTTAGCAACATTTGTTGCAAAGGAACCAAAAGGAGATGCTCATGTTTTTTTCTGGCTGAATAAAAATAATAAAAATAAATTTCAATCTAAATTTTGTTTTTTCCATTCCGTGTGGACTTATTTAATGTGAACAGAAGTAGGTTCAAATGACTTTAACAAATATGTTATCATTTTTACATTAATACTGCGTGATAATGGTTCAAATGACTAATTGACATAATTTCTGTGATGTATGGTATCTGTTCTTTTGAAGAAAGTTTTGAAGCTCATTTTTTCAAAACAAACCATGAATCTTTCTACATGATTGTATAAGGAAAAAATGTGTATCAAAATAAATTAATTTAATAAGTAAATGTGGATACTTTTATATATTTGATTTAAATCCAAAAATTTGAATCTTAGTGAAATTTATATTATAGCAAAACGTTCAGTTTGAATCCAATAAGCTCTAACCCGTTTTCCCTTTATGATTTACTTTAGTTTCTTATTTTGTCTTGTTTTGATTTTTATGTTTTTTACTTATTTCGTTACCACGTATTCATAAGATTCCAATTAAGTTCAATTATTTGTTCATGTGCATGTGTAGTTGACTGTTAATTTTATATATTTTTATGTTCATTTGTATTCTTTGTTTCTCCTCTAGCAATAATGAATGTTTGGTATGAAATTTAATTGCGTAAATGTGAGCATAATTTTAATTATTTATATTTTTCCAATTTTAAATGATGGTTTCTTTCTTTGCTGTATTTTTGTTTTTTTATCATATTAATATAATTTTTTATTATGCCCTCCACGTTTTTAACACATTTAAATAATTATTGAAGACCTCATGAAACTGTTTTTTGTGTATACAAGATCCTTTACTCCAAACACATTAGAGTGATCCAAACCTGTATGAGGAAACAAAATTTTGTTCCTTTGGGTTGTAAAAGTATGTTATACATTGTATTTCAGAAAGATATAAAACACAAAAATTGGTCGCAAAATTGGCACATGAATGAGAAATGTGACAAACAAGTTAAGTTTTCTTTCTTGGGATATATTAAATAAAGTATTTTCAGAGTATCATAGTCCAGATAATATAAAATAACAAAGTTTTATTAAAATCGGGTAATCTTAACCCATAAACAGTGGAGGTCATAGTTCAAATAATTCAAATCGAAATATTATTTCAAATTACTGGAATTGATAGTGTATATATAGTTTAGTTCAAAAATTCTGAATTTTAATAATTAATGTGAGGAATGGTCTTTAAAATTTTCTACGCTGAAGAAATTTTATACCCGTCTCTTGTTTTAGGTAATATAATTTTTTAATTATGTAATTCATTTACTACAAGACTTGCATAATCCAAAAAAAAATCTTTTCGAGAAAAATGTATTTGCATGTTCAATGACATTTTACTCTTTTTGAATAACTTTTAAACAAATCAAGGAATTTTAGAAATTAAACCAGATTCAGGTAGTAGATATATTTCTCATCTAAATTCAAATTTAGTTTTTATTTATCTAATATTCGTGTGTTTTAGTTTTTAGAAGATTTGACGCTTCTAATCAATTACCTCGGTTCATTTGCTTTAGTTTTTGCCATCAGTGTACTTACACATGAATGTATACAAAAGTTAAACAAATTTGAGTTTCTAAATATATTAATTAATCAAATTATCAATAGTTTTAAAAGGAAAAAAATGGATCTCTTATATGTAATATTCTTCTCAAATATAGCTAGATACGTGGCAGAGAGGAAAATAAAACTTTTCCCGTGTAAAATAAAAAGACGTTTCAAATTATACATATCTCATTCATCAATTGCAATAAGTCTTTATTATTCTAGCATAACAGTATTTAATATTTAAATCAGCTAATTAATAAATGTTTTTGATTTCTTAAATTTCTCCCTTAAATGGCAACATTGATTAACGCCGATCTCTGAAGCATACCAAGAAACAAAACAATAAGAAACTTATAAATTAACAAGTGACAACAAAAATTGAAAAACAGCCAATCAGTCCAAGCCGAATCAACAAACAGACTAATCGACAAAAAGCTCTCACACATTCAATAACCCTCTGTGATTATTATACTTACAACAGTTGCAGTGACTGAAATTTACTACATATTTCTATAGAAAGTCACAAGTATGAAAGTATTAAATGAACATTCCCCCTTTTTCTCTCCACAATATGTTGTATACTACAATTAAAGAGGCAATTCTTTCAGCCAGTCAGCCAACCAACATTTAATTGTACTAAGTAACTAAAACTCATTACAAATACTTATGTACATTAGGGTCGTAACTATTTATACCCTACACCACTATAGTAGTAAGGGTATTATGCGTTTGTGCTGATGTTTGTAACGCATTAAAATATTAGTACTATACCCACCTTAAAGTATACCGATCGACTCAGAATCACTTTCTGAGTCGATTTAACGATGTCCGTCCGTCCGACCGTCCGTGTGTTCATGTAAACGTTGTTATCAAAGTACAGGTCGCAATTTTCAAGATAATTTGATGAAATTTGGAATACACGTTTGTTTTGGCCCAAGGACGAAGCCTATTGAAAATGGGTAAAATCGGTCCATTATTTCACCTAGCCCCCATACAACTGAACTCCCCGAAAAGTGCTTTTGAGCTCATAATTATGTATAATATCTCGATGAAAGTTCGCACAATTAAGTTTTATACAAGCCTTGATGACCTTGCCGAATATCGAAATGATCGGACTTCATTTGACCCTAGCCCCATACAAAGCGCCCTTCAGAAAGTGTCTTGAATATCCGCAACTCATTTATTAGCACTGTTATTGCAATGAAATTTAGCACAGACAAATATAATATAATATCAAATTTATCCAGCCCATTTTATCGGGATCGGTCCACATTTGATCCTATCCCCCATATAAAGCCTCTTTTAGAAAATAAGTTTTTCGTTAATAAATTGCTTAAATAAATCGGAATCAAGGTAATATTCATGATAAATGCTTTATTATGAAAAATAAATCACAGTTAATATTCATAACTGGTGTAGGGTATCATATGGTCGGCCAAGCCCGACTATACTTTCATACTTGTTTTGGGCTGTAAAATACCACTACCTTATTGTCAATACTGTTCTGATAATAGAAACCAATTTGTTAAGTCAATTTGGTTCGAAAACTTCCCGCACCGAAAACAATTTATAAAATGCTATTATTCGATATTTATACAAAAATTATATTAATAATTTTCAGATAAAGTTATACTAGGTCTGTTCATTTATTTTCCCAGTAAATACTTGCTACGAGAGAGAAAAATCAAAATTTACGAAATTACTCTCAAAATTAGTAAAAAGTAAATTAACTTTTTACTTGTAAAAACTTTCAAAAAAAAAAAAAAAAAAAAAAACAAAAATATGATTTTTAAACCGTTTATATGTTTATAAATTTTGGTTTTAAATTAGAATTAAAGCTTCCAAAATAGTTAAAAGCATCTGCATTTTACTTAATATCGAAATAATTCACTTCGCAAACATTTTATTTTAAAACAAACACAAAATGTTGGCTGCCAAAAAGGTAAACAAAAGACAGCAGTTCAATAATTATTCAGTCAATAATTATTACATGTACAAAATAGAACTTGTAATAATTTGCAATGAGAGAATATATTTTCTCTCTGGGTTTTTGCTCTTCTTGCTAGTTTTTTGAGTTAATGAACGCTTTTCCAGTAACAATTGTTACCAACTAGTAACAACTTTTAGTTATTGTACAGAACTAGTAGTCTAAAATATGCAAATTATCGCGATTTATTGAAAATTTTGTACCATTGTTGTAAAGAACAATCCTATATTTTTTTAACTTTATTTTCTTTTAATAGTTTTTATTATTTTAAAGCAGTGATGTCCAAGGCAAAAACTGTGGTTGTATTAGTGAGTGAAAGAGAATTGCACTGACAGAAAAGTTGTGTGAACAATAAAGAACATTCTGTTGCTTGATTTATTTGGGAAAACACATTTTAAAATACAAATAGTATTGAAAAAATATCACAGTTTCATTGTCTTTAATACAATTACTTTCCAAAAAGTATTGAAAACATTTTTAAATGTTTAAAGAAAATAATTCAAAAATATTTGTTTAGAAAAAATCTAATTTTTAAAAATTTCGCAGTATTCTTTATAAATTTTTTTACATTAACGAAATTTTCATTTTATAAAGCGAGATTGTTAATTAAGACTGAAGCAATATAACCTCCTTTAATAATATTAAGAGTAAATTTCTCTCATATTACGTTTAATTTTTTTAGTGCATTAAAAATCAAAAATTTTAAAAAATAAAAAGGATTCGTACACCCTCTACGCATGTATACTCGTTGCTGTCTGAGCAACTACTCAATAAAAGAGAATAAGAATATGTGTGGACACCATTGTTTTAAAGGCTTTTATCCGAAAATATTTGTTGGAATAGTAGTTATCTTAAAGTATGCAAATATAAAAAGATAAAGATCCGTAAAAGGAAAATTTTCGATTTCCTTCCATAAACTTTTAAATGTCACTTTCGTCACGTTGAAACATGACATCATGTCACATTACGTGACATGATGTGCAAGCTATTTATTCAATTAGGTTATAGTTATGATCCAGGCAAGGATTTTCATGGACTAAAAAATAAAATTATGCACTTATAATATACACTATAAAATGGGGAAATAAACCGAAAGGAAATCGGGGTTGTTGCAATTTGCGAAATGTTGCAATGAAATCCTATACAAAATCCTAAACAAAAACATGCAATTATTTGATGTTTAAGTAATCAATTCATTTATTAATCAATAAAATTAAAAATAATAACTGTAAAGTAATATATTACTTATAAAAATAGTTTCATATTTGAAATCGTAAACTTAGGCCGGGAAATACAATTCTGTTTTTGATTTTTGAATTGATTTTCTGAAAGAGGATTTATATGAAAGCGAGGGTCAAGTTTAAATATAATAAAAGAAAAATTCAAGTCCAAACCTCATAAATATCGCGTGATAATGTTTTCAAGTGAATTATGGACGTTAAAGCCATTTTCTGAAGGATATTTTGTATGGGGCTAGGGTGAGAGAGATATGTGTGTGCCAAATTTCGTCAAGTTATCAGTTTATATGGACACATAGATGAACAGTCTCAAAAAGTGATCCTGAGTCGATACTTTAAATTGGATATAGGTGGTGTAGGTTTTAAAAAAATAAATAAACTCTGTAAAATTTAATATCATAGTTTCATGTTAGTATTTTTAAAATGTTTTATATATTTTATTAAAATAAAAATTTTAAATATTACATATATATTCAATATTCACATCAAATTTATTGTAAAAATATTTAATACAAAGAAAACTAAACACAATTTGTTAGAAAAATTCAATGCAATAAAAATGTTAGAAATATGCAAAATATATGCAATTTAAAGCAATTTATAACAAAATATCCAACAACAAAACGATGCCATTTTATACCAAATTCTTTGATTGGAAAAGAAAAATAGTTAAGTTATTTTGAGTTACTAACTACAAACATGCATTTGCATAGAAATCCTTGCCCTGGTTATGATTTTTTAGGTCATAAGTGGTGAGTTATGACCAATTATTTTATTATCATCGGAAGGGCCAGTAATATGGTTGTTGTACATTTGAAAGTTTTTTGTGTGTTTGTATTATCAGGATTGAGATATTTAAGTAAATATATCCAAGTATATGGATATGTCAAATGTGGGCTTTCTATGGCAGCTATGGATAAATTTTTTAAACAATTAGGTTGAAAAATGTTGGTGTATGTCGAAATTATTAGTGATAATTTTTTTTGTGATATAAGCGTTTTAAAAGATTTTTGTTAATTAATGTTAATTTTTTTATTATTAATTTTTTTTATATTATTTATATTTTTAAATTGTCTGATTTTAAAAACACAACGGTTTGTACAAAAAAATAGAAACCAAGATTTAGTTCTGGAAGCTGAAAAACGATCACTTAATATTCCAAATTACAATAAGAAACCTTTTACCCAAATAGCCAGGTGAAACTGATAGATTTTTAATTTTTTGTAAAAAAAAAGTACTTCTATTTCTGTCACATTACGTCACGTACTTTAACTACTTCTATCTTATGAACATTTCGACTAATTATAGAGTTAATAAAAATACAAAAATTTAAAAAATATATATATCCATATATATTCCTAATTTTTCATCTCTTTAAAACGTACAACTATCACGTTCGTCACGATGGGTAATGGAAGGTAGGAAGTCAATTTTTTAAATCTTTTTGATTGCACACATAAAGTTTTTGACAATTTCCTTCCATTTTTATAAATTTAGAATCAAAATAAAATTAAAGATTTTATGAAAAATTTGATAAAATTATGTAAAAAACTGTATTTTTTGTTTAATGAAGGTAAAGTTGTTTCATTTCGAAAATGAATTTTTTCTTATAAAAAAAAACAAATTAGCTGTAGATCCTTGAATTGCTTTATAGTCCCATAATGGGATGCGAGTGGGATATCCATCAAAAAAATTATTTTTTAACTCAAGAATAATTTTTTTTTTTCAAAATTTTTGTCATTTAATTTTCCCCTATTTTTTGAAAATGGACGTTTCTGTTGCGTTTTTTTTTTTTTTTGCTCAAAAGAAAGCTTAGACCATTGTCTTTAAGAGCTTTGTGATTACTTAACACATGTTTGCATACCATAACACTACTAAACAGATCATATACTCCAATAATGTTTGCGGGGGGCTAGTTAACAAAAAAATATTTAGTTCATAGTATATAAAATTTAGGAGATTCATTCTTACTTATTAGAATTAATAAACAATAAGAAAATATCAACTATTCCGTAATTTTTTTGGAAAAATTTCCAGTTACTGAGATAACTCAAACGCTTCACACAGACTTTGGCTTCAGAAATACATTAGAGTGAATATCTAAATGTAGGTTGATTTAGGGTTTTTTCCATTTCTTTTAGTACCATTAATGTCGCTTCGTAATTTTTCATTAAAAAAATCGCTGACATATGTATGTATGTGTTAAAAAATCGCTAATTTTTCCAAAATATATTAAAAATACGTTCATTTAAAAATCGCGGGAATGATTATAAAAAAATCTCATGGGAGAAGCTAAAATATTGGAAACAAACGTGAAAGTTCCGAAAAAAGGAAGAATTTACATGTTGAAATCATAAAGCCGCGATAAAATATTAGCATGCTAAGAATATATGCGAATACAACAAATTTTAAATTCTAAATTTTATCAGTAATAAATGTTTATATAGAAAGAATTGGTTTGCATTAAAAAATTTAATCAAACATTTATGAAACACACACAAGCCGTTAATTTAAAACGCAGTGTTTTTCTTTCAAGAAAAACTAATGAAGCACACCCTTCCCGCTCATTAAAATTAATAAAATTATATTCTTTTAGGTTGCTATTAATGAGGTCTATTGTAAAATCTATAAGCAGTTCGAATGCAAATGGATTTAATGCAATTTAAAAAAATGCATTGGAATATATGAATAAATAAATTAAAACCTCATAATTTTTAATCTATCAAACATAAAAGCATAATTTTTTAGTTAATGATTGTAATTTAATGTGTACTTAGTTTTATAAAAAATATTTTTTGAAGAGGTTGATAAAACTGTTAAAAAGCGAATTTATCCACTAATATTTAAAATATTTGGGTAAAATTAATTTGTATTTTGGGTCCATCGTTGTGGGTTATATCCACGCTTATATTTCTGAGTTTCAGGTAAAAACGTAATTTTAGGATTTTTTTCAAACTTTTAACTTTAAACCGCTATAACTTTGGCGGCTCTTTCTAAAAATTAGTCACGAGAAGATAATTGCACTTCTAAGATGTTAGACAATGTCCATACAAAATGCCGTCGATGTGCTATTAAAAAAAGTTCAATGTGTAAATTAAAAAGGAGAATTTCTTATATGTACATTATTTATGCAGTACCATGCTCTGCAACATATGAACCATACAAAAACAAAATTCACTATCTGAATTCTACTTAAATTACGTAAACCTCAGAGTTGTTGCTTTAGTCCAAAGCGAAAACAAAAATCTATAGTTTTTTAATTCCAAAAAAAAAATTAGAACGATTATAAATATGTACAGCATGTATTTTGTGTATATATGCGATTATTCTTATAATAAGTTGTCCAAATTTGGAGTATTTGTATAGCTCATGACTGATTTTACAAAATTAAACAATTAAATAAATTATAAATAAAACATGTATTAATAAACTGAGGATTTTAAATGAAAAATTTGGAGAATATTTGTTCAAACGCGTCCAAATGTATACAAAATTTTAAATTTTCAATTGCGGCAATTAACTGATTTTTATTCCGTATTAACCGAATTATTTAATCTATACATAAATAAAAAAATTGTTGTAAATTGCTGTTTAATTGGTTCCCAAATATTTTCTTGAAATTAAAACACAGAGCGAGGAGAAAAAAAAAAAAAAAAATATATATATATATATATATCTACTCGTCCTCGTAAAACTGATGGTTAATTAAAGTGTTTTCGTAAATACCGTTAAATATAAATATGTATTTGTATGGACATGTATGAGAGTTGTAATGTACGTACGTGTTATGCTTATATTGTTGGAAGGGTTCGTAGACCGGAAGGAAGGATAATTTTTATACAAACTATAGCATGTGTTTCTTGTATCAATATATAAAAGTATGTGTGAGTGTGTATATTTACTTTTTTATTATTTCTCTGTCGATGTTGTTATTGTTTTTATACCTTTTTTTTCGTTTTGTTTGTTTACTTGGCACCTCGCACCAAAAAACACGAAACCGAGACAACCAGAGCCATAATAATAAAAACAGCAGCAACAACAAAAAATAACTAGCAGCAACAAACCTCTAACATAGTAAATTTAACAAGCTGAAAACATTTAAGATAGAGGGAAAAACGTCAAGAAAAAACTAAAATAAACATATGACCACAGCGGTTTTTTACGGTCAATAAATATGCCATAAGGACGTTATTTTCGAATAGGCCAAAGCGACTCGACTAAACAAAAGAATTGATTTAACAAATATACATATGCTTATTTTCTTCCTTAAGTTCTTTAGTGTATTTTTATTAAACCGTAGTCAGGCATACTTTCAGTTAGCTAAAAATGCCAAAATAAAAATTAAAAAGCACCAACAGGCTCTACATTTATTTAAATTTTATTAAATTTTTAAATATAACAATTTTAATGTATGTAATTGTTTATATTTTTTATTTTTTTAATGCACCAACCAACAACACCACACGAACTCAATCTTTGGAACAGACAGCCAGACAAATGTACATACATACATATGTACATTAATTAATATGTACATTAATTAATGTTTGTATGGAGAAAAAATAAGGTACTGATGTTCCCACCGAAAATAAAGCTGCGTTCATTCTAAGATACCATTTCTTAAAGTTTTTGTCTTGGGGTCAATATTTGGTGAGCTGGATGAAAGGATAAAAATGTCCTTTTTTACGGGTTTTCCTACATTTTTCATATTTCACACAAAGGAATGATATGAAATATTTATATCATATGAAAGGCCTTTGAGAGACGCTTTGAATAGCGTATCATAAATTTTTGCGCTAGCTCATAAATATTGAAAATTTTATAATTTTTCGGAAAAATTTTACATTTTTTAAATTTTTACATAGATTTATTTAATGTAATGAACTGAAATTAATATATCATTTCTTTTCTTTAAATTTCACCGAAACGGTTTTATTCGTTTTTCGAAATTCCATCAACATCACATTTTACTTGATTTTTTCGAAAGCAACGTTCATTGCAAATTATGGTTCTATAATGTAAACAATAACAATTAAAGTGTTATTTACATAGAAAGGACAACAGCAAGTGATTTTTTTGGTGAAATTTCAAAGAAATTTTGACAGTAGATGTTTTTTTGGTTATGTAGATCCACTAAGGAGGGATTTTTTGAAATTTGTACATTTAGGGTAAAAACGAGTAAAGCTGGTTTTCTTAATTATCTTACAATACAAGAAAATCATCTATTTTAATGATACAAGAAAAATTTTAAATGTATCTACTCTTAAAATGAGCAGATGGGTTCTGGTACTTTTTGAAATTCGTACTTTCAAGGGGCGAAAATCTGTTAAAAAGGTGATTTTGGTACCTTTTTTGGCCCTTTATAACTTTTTAACTAATAAACATACTAAAATTTTTGTAAATATTTTGGATATATATTTCAAAATTATGAGGCTCCCGTTTCGTACTTTTTAAAATTCAGTTCTTTTGGATGTAAAAGGGAGAAAACTCTATTTTTGGTACTTTTTTTTAGCACATTAAGAAAACTTTTTCTACTTATTGACGTATACCTATTAAATTACGTAATTACTTTGTAATATCTATTGAAACAAAATATTTGCTATTTCACTGGGGAAAAAGTACCAAAAAGGGAAATTTAATTTATTCAAACTAATTGAACCAATTTTTGCAAAATTTAAAAAAATAGTTAATTTACTCACACAAAAAAAGCTATTGGTACATTATTTTGGAATTCGGGTACTAAGGTCTATATAGGACCAAATTCGGGTAAATGGTTTGGCACTTTTTGAAAGCACAATTTTTCTGGAACAAATGAATGCAGATTTAAATCGTTTGAGTTTTATTGGTGATATATAGATTTAAACGGACTATTTTGTAAACTTAATTCACGAAAAAGTCTATTCCTAGACTCTTTTTATTAGTACTTTCCACAAAGGTAGAATTTATTCCACTTTTGGTACTTTTTATTTCTTCAAATGATACTCTTTGTATGTTCTATGATATGAGTTCAAAACACATGATTGTTAAACATACTCGGTCCTTTTTGAATATGATTTATTAAGAGAGAACATTTTAATACTTTTTATCTCTCAAATGGTACTTTTTGAATTTTCTAAAATATTCTACCTAGAAACATAAATTTGAACATACATGGTCCTGACTGAATAATAATCTGCAGGTGGATAATCATTGCAACTTTTCCATTCTTTAAATGATACCTTTTGGATTCTCTACAATGGGGAACCGGAACACATGACATGTGGAAGCTAAAGAATGAAAATAGAATTCTGAATGCGAATTTATTCACGTTAAAAATTTCAATAATATTGAACAGAAACATTAAAAAAACGTTTATTCAATTAAAATTTTCTATATAAGTAATAAACATTTTGTATGTATGCTAGCCCCCATACAACTGAACCCCCGAATAGGGCTTGTAAACCTTTTAATCAAACTACAGGTCGCAATTTTGAAGATAATTCAATGAAATTTGGCAGATGATCTTCTATGGTACCGGAGACAAAGCCTACTGAAAATGGTTAACATCGGTCCATTATTTCACCTAGACCCCATACAACTGAACCCGACAAATAGGGATTTTAAATTTATAATTATGTTTAATATACTCCCATCTCGACAAAAAAGCTGCAAAACCAAGTTCTGTACTAGCCTTGATGACTCTCATGAATTTTATAATCATAGGGTCTCATTTGACCATAGCCCCTATACAAATCCCCCTTCAAAATTTGACTTAAATGTCCATAATTTTATTCAACAATAAATGGCTTAAGTATAATTCAAGGCAAGGTGCAATTCAACTTAAGTCGTTATTATGAAAACAAAATCACATTTCATTTTTGTAACAGGTGTAGGGTATTATATGGTCGGCCTCGCCCGACTATAATTTCTTACTTGTTTTTTTTTTTATTTATTTTTCCAGTATTGAATAAATATCTAACACAAGACCGGGTAGAAAATTAGTTTTGAAAAATTAAAATAAAAATTAACTAGATGAAATTTTGAAAAATTTAAATTGTATGATATTTAATATGTAATTATTGCAATTATATATGTTTAAAAAATTCTATGTAAACACTTGAAAATCTAAAATTTTTTCCGAAAAATTCAAAAATATTTAATACTTTTGATTGTTATGACATTGAAAGCGCCTTACAAACCCTTTTATATGATACCAAAATAGCGCATATTTTCTATGTAAAAAGCTACCTTTTTATCTTTTGATCCAGCACACCAAATATTGACTCCAGGACAAAAATTTGGAGAATTAACTTAATTTTAATTTTCGGTTGGAACATCGTCAACTTACATTTGACGATGTTCATACATACATATGTATGAATGAAACTTTGTACAGACTATTCTACAGTTAACTTTAAACTACTCTTTAGTTTCAACTTTTCTGTAGTTTAACTGTATACTATTCTATAATAATAACTATAGACTATTCTATAATCATTAATAAAGACCATTCTATAATTAGAACTATTGACTGTTCTAACCCAGTAAAATATTTTCAAATTTTGGTAATGAGTATTGTAGGTAATGTAGTTATTTCACACATTACTTGTTAATGAATGGTCTTTAATAATAAAATTTTTATTTTTTTTGGATAGGATTTGTAGCCAGATGTATAGAGCGTATTTCAAATAAGGAATTAGTTAATGGTTTTAACCCTAGTCAATATTACAAGATTTTTGAAGGAATATTGATTTGTACCTTTGTGTAAAAACTATTCCAAATAGCAACAAACAACTTGTTAATGGAGCATTGAGTAGTAGAATAGACTAATAAACACAGAAAATAATTGTAAAGCTGGTTTTAAATGCGGAAAAGTCGGATAAGCACATTTGTAACCAGTTATTTTTTAGTCATCGTCAAACAAAAATAAGTAGTTATTCTCCCAAAAAGGATGTACTTACACTTTGCTCCAATATTACTTGCCTACTTACCGGGTAAGTAAAGATTTTGCTGGGAAGTCTTAACTATGGACTATTCTCTGGTCTCAGCTATAGACTATTCAATAGTCTCAACTATAGGCTATTCTATAATCAAGACTATAGAATAATTTATAATCTATATATGAGGGCTATAAACTTTTTTTATAGTTGAAACTCATTTCGAAAACAAACATTCATACATATTTACATATATGGTCACTTCGTATGGGTCATTTCGTGTCAAGTGACCCAACTTTAAAAATCGATGTCTTCCGATTTTGATGAAATTTTCACCAAGGTTAGTACTATTGGATAGTAGGCCAAACATTTTACACTTATTTGAATAAAACACTTTATGACCAAAACCTCTTTCTGGACCGTTAGCGCTAAAAATGTGTGTCTGTCCCACTATCCAGTACTATCTTGGTGCAGAGAAGAAGTTATTATTTAAATTCAATTTATATAAAACGACAGCAATAGTACATACTAGTAGTAACTAAAAGAAATATATAAACAAGTAATAGTGATAAATTTGGCTATGTCGCCTTTTAAATAACCTTACCCATTATATATGTATTTTATTAATGAATAAAATTTAATTTATTTTTTAAAATTTATTTACAATTATTTCATCATAATATATTTTTGCATTTTTATCCTGAAGATATCTGTGGTAATATTATTTTTAGCAAACAATATATTTATACCCTTCTCACAAAGGTGAAGGACATAAAAATAAAACAAAGAAGTTGGCAATATTAAAAAAAATTAATATGTACGACTAGTATATTCAAAATAATTTACATATAAAAATAAGCTAGTTATGCTATAGTCGGAAGCATTTGAAAAAAACAAAATTTTAATAAATATCGCACTTTTTAAAAAAATGTGGCAAAAATAGTTCTTTGTTGAATTTTTGCGAATATAAAATTCTATTTATGAATATTTTTGATGAAAAGTTACAGTTATATAAACTTTTTCATTGAGAATGTAAAACTTAAAAGAAATAGTGAAATTTGTTATCACAAATCCCTCAATTTCTCAAAAAGTTTTGAAAAATCCAAAAACTGAATTTTTTAGGTTTTTGATCATAACATCCATACCAAGCTCGGAGTTATCAAAACCCTTTACAGAATATTTAAGAACATATTGGGCCATCTAAAATGAGTCACTATAATTTGGTATCGACTGTGCGATTTGAAAATTTTTGCCCTGATGTTGAATTTTAGATGAAAATAGGCGTTTTTGGCATGCACTTGGTCCCCTCTATATCAAAATTGTCGAAATTTTTCCATTTATAATATTTTGTGTAAAGTTAGCTTTTCAAAAAGAATAAATTCGTTATACATCTTCTCAGAAATTTTTTAGAAAACTTAAAAAGAAAAAAATACCTTTTTCTCAAAAAAAAAAAATTGCAAAAATCGCCTTTTTTTGATTTTTTAAATTGAAATGCACATAACTTTGGACTCTGTCATGATTTTTAAACAATTCTTTCACTATTTAATATAAAAATTTATTGCTAAGCGAATAAAGCAAAGAGGAAGAAATTTATGTTTAAATGTGAATATATTCTAAGCTTTTGTTGTGTATGCTTTTTAACAGAAGGACAAAAAAGACCCATACCTTGTGGAGTTAGAGGGTTGACATATTCTACAAAAATGTTCTCCATAATATTTTACATAAATTTGCTGAAAAGTTGCTTATGTCGAATTTCAGCGCTATACACGTACTTTTAAGCCAGTAATGAGCGTTAGTCATTTTCTGAAGTGGACCTTATATGGGGGAGATTCAATTATGGACCGACCTTCATAAAATTTGGTAGAGAGATTTTGGCTCATATGAAACTTCTTTATGTCTATTTATGTCGCTATATTCGTACTCTATATTCAACGGGATAGCTGGTAATAAGTGTAGAATTTGATCGAAACTACTGGATCTTTAATTATATATGTACATAAGCTAAGTATATTATGCAAATAATTGAGTTGAGAAATAAGTGGAATGGAAGAAATTTGATGGAAAAATTTTTGATGATTAGACCGACACTGGCAAATCAACTGCTACATTAATTCACTCAGATGGTTAGAACGACTCTCAGAAATACATACTATGTATATATACTGTTTTAATTCATTTTCCAAGATCTATTTGAACCCCCTCTTCCCAACACAAAACTAGAGAAAAGATAAAAAATAATAATATACAAAATTTTTTATTTGTTTCAAATTAGCGCATCATTTATATAAATATATACATACACTACGCTGTCGCCAACGTTATCGTTGACGGAGACGGAAACGTACAAGGCACACACACATATGCAACTAATGCTCTCGCACATACACAAGGAAGAAGACATTGTTTTGACTGCGCTGGAAGCATATTAATGACTGAATTTTTTCTCCTATTCGGAATAAGCAGAGCGAGAAAAGAGTAAAACATATTTCGTCTAAAATATAAAAACAACAAAACATCTTATTACTGAGTTAAAGAGAATTTATTGTTATACTCTTCATTAGGAAATTTATACGAGTGATGCCAGACGATTGTAAGAAAACCTTACAATTTCATTGCAAGGCAATAAATTTATCTGCCTATAAAATTTGACAGTTGGTAGATAGTTGTATGGCAAAAGTTCCGATTTTAGCTGCATATGTTCTTTTAACGCAGTGCTGCCAAAAGAACACATTTATCTAGCAATGGTTCCATAAAATTCGCAAATCTGACAATAAAAATTGTCAGACAATTATGTGGCAATGGCAACGAAATGTGTTTACAGGATTGTTAGACGTCTGACAATATAATTGTTTTACAACATACTGACAATGCTTTATCTGACAACGTTGCAAGGCAAAATATGTATAATATATAATTTCACACAGTTGCTAGATATTTTCTGAACATTTTCCTATCAACATTGTAAGATCTGACAACCGTGTTATATCAGGCTTGTCCATAGATTAGCCAAAATACTATGCAATATACTAAAACATATTTAGACTTGTCAATATGCTAGTCCACAGTAAATAGGTTCATAGATTAGTCCATAGTCTTGTCAATACACTAGTCATCAAACCAGTCAATATAATTTTCTATTCTATTGACTAGTCTAATCTATTAACGAAACAATGTTTATTCTTAAATACTTGCTAGTTTGGTCTTGCGTTTTAAAGTGGACTTTACTATATATATAATAATTATCATAATCAGCAACCACTCATTTACATATGCGGTGGTGAGCGTATTTAAATGAGATTTTTTTATTTGTCACTCACTCTGACGCTAAAATGAGAGCAGCAGCGACTGCAGCAGTCAGTCAGCGTAACACACTCATATTACAAACAAAAAAGCTACAAATCTCCCACCTTCTTGCTATTTAAATAGTGATTGGACCATTCATATTACATATTAGTTCGCGAGTTTTGTGTGCACTATATGAAAGCGGTTCATATCTCACAAATGATGATTTACTAAACAAAAAAAATATTATCATATATGTATGTACTTATATAAGTATGTAGTGTTAGTACACGCATACATATATGTATATATCTGCACATAGACAACTAATAATATATGTATGTGCATGTATTTATTTATTTTCGTATCTTGAGTTACAAATGGGGCTGTCGAATAATTTTGAAACCTATATTTGCATTTTGTTAGGAAATAGGTACTTATTTATTTATAATAACTTTTTTGATCCCTTTGTATACGTCCTACAACATTTTTCTTTTTGATGGATTAATGATATTTAGGAAAATTTTCGTATTTCTATTTATCATATATTGCAATGCTAAAGTTTTTCTTAGAATTTTATATATTTTTTTAATTTACTTAAAAAATCTATTAATCTAAATAGATATAAAATATATATTAATATACCAACTAAATACTTAAAACATGCAAAGCCGTTTTTGTCGAACCAGTTTCTATATACATAAAAATAAATTAACGAAATATCTTCCTATTTTTTATAACTCTTAACTTTGGTAAAAATCCCCCACCAAAAACGGCGGAACAAAAAAAAAACGCTAGATTTAAAGCGGAACAAAAAAAACGCTAGATTTAAGGGTAAATCTATAACTTGACAACACTGTTAATTAAGGAGAATTTTTATTACTAAAGAATAACGTAATTTAAAGGGGGTTGGAAGGTAGGCGGTGTGTGCTTTCAATAAACGACTACGAAAACTGACAACTTTGTATAACATCGGCATCATTATAATCTCACTTGGTTTTTGTTGTTGTCCTTTTCCTTTTGTTATGAAAAGAGCGTGACTTTTAATTAACATTGTAACGAAAGCAGCAATATCTGTAGTTTTGCAGTAACAGCAGCAAATCATGTAGTCGCCGCAATCAGTCCATATGTAGATACAGCTGCAGCATCATTATAAAGAAGTTTTTCCGACAGCAATAATAAATGCTGCTTTTCTCAAACCTTGGCAAAGCATAGTTCCAGCTTCGCGTCGGCTGTTAATGTTTAGCTTAATGCACATTCTCTTAGTTTTATTTTATATATTTTATCTTTTTTTATTTATTTACTTTTTCATTTCGCTGTTTTTTTATGTATTGAATGAGTGCTTAAAGCATTAGCTCCACCCTTTAGATGTTTTCACATCACAAAACGATGATGATGATAAACAAAAAATGCTTAAAAGACAGACAAAAATTAAAACAACCGCATTGTTAGCTGCAGTAGCAGTTAAAATGTCACCATCTTTCTTAAGCATTCTGCAAATAATAGACACCAATTTGTGGGCGGATGTGTATGAGTTGTTTGTTTTGCTTCTTCTCCTCTTCATGGGGTGTGGTTGTTAAACACACACACACATATTTGTTGTTATAATTTTCCAATGTTTTAATTAGTGCTAAAGTTATTTTTCTGCTTCTTGCTTTCTGGTACGCTTTCTTCATAGATTAGTTACGTAATGATTTTCAGTTATCCCATCCAATCAGAGAATCGTTTATTTGTGAATTTGCTACATATGTGTATGCATATGCATTTATGTAAGTACAACGAACTAGTTCGACAACGGCGATATCAACAGCCACTAAGAACTACCACTAGTGTACTTTCAGCCCACTAGCAATGTTATTTACTGGTAAATTTAACATGGAGATGTCATTACGAGTGGCCGATTGGCACCTTATGTATAACATGTTTCCATTAATTTGGCTAGTTCAAATACTCCAACAAAAACGAAAAAAGAAATATTAATTATGAAACTGGGGTTGAACTTGGTGTCTATCGATGTAGTTAAAAGCTCTTACCACTTATCCACTGATTTCTTGTTCATACAAAGGACGAATTGTTTTTATGAATAACATGTATTTTTTGTAACAATTTTTATATTTTCTGCTTTATTAAATGCAACCGAACACTTTCAGAAATACATTTCTTCAGAAATTTGCCATGCGGTTACATTAAGCACTGCATCTGGCTACCAAAGTGACATTTTTGAAACATTTATTTTTCTGGAATTTGATTTCATGGGAAAATTTATGAAATGTGAGCTATTGATTACAATGGTGAAATATAGTGAACGTTTCGACAAAGTACCGATCACTTTATTTACCAGAGGTAACTAGTTCGTTGGATATGCTGTAACATATCTAGTGAACATATAATAACATATATAAGTATGTATGTACATGTAGCGAAACTTTATTTAATTTCTAACTATTTCTGATTGTTTTAGAGAGTGTAATGCTACATACATATTTTTTTTTAAAAAGGGTAATAAAGGTATGTATCGAGTGATTTTTTTTTTTGGCAACACTGTTTTCGGCAACATGTTAATTAAACATATTGAGTTTGGTCTATAATTTTATTAAGAATCGACTTTCAAACGAACAAATTCTACAGATTTTTGAATTCTATTATCAAAATTCCTTCATATATTCAAAATTCATGCAAGGGCACTTCTTCCATTTTATTGTGTTTTTTCTTCTTTAAATTCTAATAAGTTCAGGATAAATCTCTGGCATTATCAGCTATATTTGTTTAACTTCAACAATTGATTGTTTTGCACCATGAGGTTTAATTCTAACTAAAGGCTTTTTAAAAGTCTAGAACCGATTTTTTCTTGTTAAACTTAAACTTGTTAAACATTATGGTATAAAACCTTAATGTTGACACGACATTTATGTTGAAATATCAATTTCTAATCAAAAATTAAAGTCGAATTTTCTAAAATGTAATGTGTTAAAATCTCATTGTAGTAAGGTTTAAGCTATAGATCCAGAAGCTAGAATTTTTGATTTTCTAATTTGCTTTTTGTAAAAATTTTGTATATATTTTTTTTGCAAACAAACTAATATAAAACTAATTTGCTCATTCATTTCTTTTTGGAATTTAGAGCATTTTTCATAAATGTTATGTGGCAGTCCTGGCTTCTATATAAATTGAGTTTAAACTCTAATTCCTTGAACACCAAAAATATAAACAAAGAAATGAGAATATTGAGAAAAATGCGCAAGCGTGAAAAAAGAGTTAAATTATTATCCATATGTATTAAATACAGTAAACATAGTTCATGGACATTGACATTTAAAATTTTTGAGTCAAACATTTTCAAAATAATTTGCAATTGTACAATAAATAAATGTGAATATATATATATATATATATATATATATATATATATATATATATATATATATATAGAGAGAGAGAGAGAGAGAGAGAGAGCAATTGATGGATGGGTGGGTTGGTGGGTGGGTTTGTTTGATAATTGTGTTTTTGGGACATAAGGCTAAATGTAAGCAGATGTAAGGAAATAAAATTTGGTGTGAGATATATTTTCAAGAAATATATTGAGTTTTTATACCCACCATCAAAAAAAGATGGGGGGCTTAAAAATAGATGAAATTCGACATAAGTAAGTTTCATATGAGTAAAAATCTATCTAAAAATTTTATGAGGATCGGTCTATAATTGACAATACCCCCCAGAAAATGACTGCAACTCTCATTAATGGCTTAAAAATACGAGTGTAGCGATGAAATTCGACACAAATAAATTTAATACGAACCAAAATCTGTCTACCAAATTTTATGAGGGTCGACACATAATTGACCCTACACCTCAGAAAATTACTTTAACGCTTATATCTGGCTATACGAGTATATAGATGAAATTCGACATAAGAAAGATTCATTCGAGTCAATGGTGGGTATATAATTTTCGGCATAGCCGAATATAACACTCTTACTTGTTTGTATTTAATTTACTTCCTCTCTCAGAAACAAATACATACCCATAAATCTTTAATTATATATTCAATGTTGCCAAAAAAAACTTTTTTATTGTCATAAAAACGCCAAAAATTAGTAATTTTCCCAAATCTAAGAAAAAAGTGGAAATGTTTTAGAATAAAGCGGTTGGAAAACTTTTTTTGGCAACACTGACTGACTTTGTATGGAAAGTAAAATTGTATTTTTGTATATTATACATAACTTTGCTAAAATAAATAATATTTTTCTTACACGAAAGCCATCCCCTCCCTACTTCACACTAAAACACAAGCAAATGCACAAAGAAAAACAACACCATTACTCTCTCTGCTGTAACTTCTTCTCTGTATTTCAGACGCTCTTAATAAATAACTGTTTCATACATCCGTACCAGGCATGGGAAATTAAAATTATTAAATAAGGCTAACATAACATAACAAAAATAGTGCTTATTAGGCTTGAAAGTACTTAAACTAAAGTAATTTTCCGCTAGACTATAGACTAGACTATAAACTAAACTATGGATTATTTTACATATATGTTAGAAAAAGTTCCGAAAATGTCGTGGGGATATTTTTCGATATCAAAAAGTTCTAAAGTACTCAATTTTCCATGCCTGATCCGAAGATACACACATACACAGCATAATACATATGTATGAAATCGTTATTACACATGTAAATTTGTGTCTATGTAAATGTTTATATATATATATATATATATATATATATATATATATATATATATATATATATATATATATATATATATATATATATATATATCTATCTATATATATAAATATATATATATATATATAAATTTTTTTATAATATACACAAATATGTACAAATAATTACCAAAGGATTACATGCAAGGAATAAGAAAATGAAATTATAATTTGGGTGTGTTCTTTTTATACATATGTATGTACATTTCATTTTAATTTATGATATAAGAAAATGGCAAACTTATAATATCTTATATAATATAATTTTTTCCTCATGAAAACCTTTTTAAAGCTGACTTCAAGTAAATATTTGTTCTAACCGAGGGGTATATAGGAATTCTATATGTCTGTTCTGGCTTTCCCAACATATCAAATTCACGAAATTAAAAATGTGATGTTCCCGGTTTCACTTGAATTTAAATTTGGTTTTACAACAAATTTAACAAATGTCAAAGAAAATTTTGTCAATGCACATAATTGTAATTATATCCCGCTTAAAAACAAACGAAGATTCATAAAAATAATAAAAAAAAATTCTGGAGCTTTTATAGAATAAAGGCATTGATTGATGTGAATGATGCATTGATTTCAAATGCAATTATTTAGAATTTAAAATGATTAAATTTAGAAAAAAAATATATGTATATTTAAAGAAATTAATATCTAAAGTGTTAGCTTTTGACATTTTATTTTACTCTAAAGCGATTTTTCGCAATGAAAAAGTAGATTCGTTTTGCTTTCACCTAACTATTTGTATGTGAAAAGATTTAGAATTTTTTTGTTCGGAAGTGAAAACGACAACACCAAGAAAATGTGGAAGCGATTGTTTTCACATTTGGTCTTGTGAATTCGGAAGCCAGAACACACACAATAATGTATTTTGTATAAATATAAAATTTAATTTCTGAAGACTTATTTATAAGTATAAAACTATATTTTTTAAAACAATCATTTATAATAAAAAATCGTATATTAAATTGATTTTCTGCAAAAGACCTTTGGTAAAAGACACTCTATTTTTTATATATTCTGTTTCTATTGTCAATATATTAAAGTAGAAGAATATTTGTGGACAAATTTTTGGAAATATAAAACCGATTTTTTAAATCTAAACAATTTCTCATTATAATTATGTTTTATTAGGGTTCTATAAATCGACTATAAAATAATCGAAGAATCAACTTTTTGCCGGAAAAAGTCAGAGTCGACTTTTTTGTCCCAACAAAGTCTATATGTCGACTATCTTGTAAGAAACAACTTGGAAAGTATAGACGGACACGGCCGACCATATGATACCCTACACCACTGAGTATGTTATGTGTAAATGTGGAATAACAAAGCAAACTAAAATGGTAAACTACTTACCTTAATTCCGAAATATTTTAACAATTTGTTGATTTTCTAAAAGAGGAGTTATATGGAGGCAAGGGTAAATATGGGCCTATCCTTATAAATTTTGGTTCATGGGTTTACGTTTACATTAGAGTTATGTATGCTGGATTTC
The DNA here is from genome assembly GCF_015586225.1 of Lucilia sericata. Lineage (NCBI taxonomy): Eukaryota > Metazoa > Arthropoda > Insecta > Diptera > Calliphoridae > Lucilia > Lucilia sericata. Next base: position 115,144 of record NW_023994413.1, on the reverse strand, counting down.
ATCGTGATACTAGTGTTTATTAATGAATTCTTGACCTTCAAGTCATTTTCTGAAAGGGACTTTGAATGGGGGCTAAGGTCAAATAAAGTCCGATAATTACGAAAATCAGTAGTATTATTAAGACATATATAGAACTAAGTTTTGCCGATTTTAAATATTTAACATAATTATGAACTTTAAAGCCCTTTTCAAGGGGTAGGGTTGTATGGGGGCTAGGTGAAATAATGGACCGATTTCAACCATTTTCAATGGACTTCGTCGATGGACCGAAAAACACGTATGGTCTAAATTTCATCAAAATATCTTGAAAATTGCGACCTGTACCTTGCGCAAAAGGTTTACATGGACAGCCAGCCAGCCGGACAGACGGACGGACATGGCTTAATCGACTCAAAAAGTGATTCTGAGTCGATCGGTATACTTTAAGATGTGTAGGACCAATATTTTTGTGCGTTACAAACATCAGCACAAACGTGCTGATGTTTGTATACCCTACACCACCACTATGGTGGTGTATAAAAAGTCGAAGAATTGATTTTGTAAATAAAAGTCGGAAAAAGAAGAAAAAAATCGACAAATCGAATTTTAAGTTTTTCCAGCAATTTAAATAAAGTTAGTTAAATTATTTTTATTCAATTAGCATTCCAAATTATTTATATTTTTGCTTCAAGCTTGAAGCAAATATTTTTTGTGTTTTTTAATATAATAAAATTTTTATATTTCTTTTTTCGACTTTCTGTGTTACAATATACATATGCACATTTTGGTTGTGAAATTACATCAAATATTTTTTTCGAAAAGTGAACTTTTCATAAATCGCGAAAAGTCCAAAAATCAACTTTCTAAAAGCCTTGTTTTTTATTTATAGAAATCCATGTTTTATCATATTCCTAGCGCTAACAAAAAATATGTTGCTATGTGGCAACCTGTAAGCAGTGAATATTGGTATCAGGGTATTTTGGCTACCAATCATCAGTTGAGACAATGTTATATTTTGATTAAAACCACTTAATTTTTTTAGGCACTCCCACAAAATTTAAAAATATCCAATTATCTTGATAAACTCTACATAATGACTGCTTTCTAGATTTCAGATTCGCAGGATTCATATTCAAATGCCAAAAATCTATTTTATTCATAGATACATACAATGTACATAGATTCATCAGACATACATACATATGCATGTATGTGACTTTAAGCTAATGGCACTGAATAAATAACGACTTATGTTTTTGTACAACGACAACAAAAGCAAGTAAGTACTCTTTTAATTCCTGTTTGTGGTTGGTTAATTGGCCAAATTTTACCAACAATGACTACAGCAGCCAGCCAGCCATAAACATTAGTATTTTCATCAACAGCAGCTAATGATAATGAATCGAAAACTTATATACTTTTATTTGTACATTATATACAAACGTTTGTACATGATTTTTAAGGGTGCGATGTTGAAGGTGGTTGTTGTTGGTGTTGACGATGTAATGTATTCCTCCAATTCAAACCTTTTATCCTTTTAGCCACTTTAACAAATCACAACATACAAAGTAAGAATAAAAACAAAAAAATACAAATGCAATTATTTAGGGTTGCTGCTCTCGCACACACTCACTGCTAACTCTCTCCCTGTTTTTATTCCAGTGATGGTCATACATTTGACTTTGTTATTGACCACTTAGTTGTTTAGGAATTAAATATGATGATGAGATGTGATTAAAACCAAACCCATTATTACATTAATCCCACTGTTTGTTGCATACATATAATTAGATGATTAACGCCCACAAATAAGTGAGAGATGGGATGTAGGAATTGAATTTTTGTTACGAAAAATAACTATTGATTTCCAAATTATCTCATTTTCATTAAATTGCAGGCTAGTACAAATATATTGGACCAACAGCCACCTCTTGAGTCAATTTAATTATGTATGTCCAACCGTCTACAGTTTTTTGAAAACTTTTTGATCAAACTAGTCTTCTGAAAACATTCAAACACTCCCTTGAAGGTATTAATAGAATAAAAAATGATTCTGGGAGAATTGGTGCATTGTGGGGATTCTTAAAATCATAATGGTATTTTAAGTTTATAAGAAATGTTTTCTAAGTTTATATATGTACATTATGGTGGCCCGTTTATATGGAGGAAAAATAAGGTGTCGATGTTCCCAACTAAAATTAAAGTTTAATTGATTATAAGATAGCGTTTCTCAAATTTTTTGTCATGGGGTCAATATTTCGCGAGCTTTCCTTTTTTTGAGGTTTTTATGATTTTTTCATATTTCTTCTAAAGGAAAGATATACAATTTTGATATCATAAGAAAGGTCCTTGGGAGAAGCTTTCAATGGCATATCAGAAATTTTTGTGTAACAGTAAAAGTAATCGAAATTTTCTAATTTTTCGTAAAATTTTCAGATTTTTTACATTTTAACACAGATGAATTTAATATAATTCGTTGAAATTAATACACAATAATCCTAAATAAAATCTAACGAAACGGTTTTTTTCCGTTTTTCAAAATTCAATCTAGATCAAATTTTATTTAAATTAATCGAAGCCTATGTACGCTACCAAAACATTGCGAAATAATGTAAACAATAACATAGAAACCGTTATTTACAAAGCAAGTATAACAAACAAGTAGATGTTTGGGATAAATTGTGTTAATATTTAATTAACCGTTATGTCAATACGCACATATCCGGGTATGTTTTTCATTTTTGTAATATATCTCGGGATCTATATATCGTATCGACTTGAAATTTGGGATATTTTATCAGAGTAATGTTTTCTGTAAATTTTCCAAAAATTAGTTAGATATATATTTTTTAAACCGATTTGTGACCGATTTTTTACTTTTACCTCGTACATCAATACACAACATATCCGGGTATGCATAAAAAATAAATGTCAGTTATCGGACAAAAATTTAGTTTCGTTATAAATGTTCAGTTTTATTATTTGAATTATATATATTCTTGTATCTTATAAAAAAAAATTAACTAATCAACAAATTTTGTTTAAAATACAGAGTAAAGTGTCAAATTTGAATGTGAAATATCTTTTGGATCCTGTAACATTTAGAAATATGGACCGATTTTGATGAATTAAAATTTTTTCATTGTATATGGCTTAGTAAAGTAAAATTATGCTTATTATAATAATTTAATTCTTATATAAACAAAAATATTTAAATTTGAATTTTCAAATTTTAATTTTTGACCATGAATTACCAATCTTTTTTTGCAAATAAATTTCCTACTAACGAAAACAAAAACAATTAATTTAATGCTCATCGATTTTATATACCTCAATTAATAATATAGAAACAGCTTTGTTCAATTATCTTTCCCCGTCTATGAGTAATAGCTTCTTGAAGTCAAAGTTTTACCAAGTCAAATTCTGCATAATGTACATTGTACATTATGCGTTATGTAGGGTTTTTTCTTAAGGTTTTTTGCACATGATATTTTTGTTCATAGGAAAACAATGAGAAAACTTTAAAAAATTCCTAAAATTAAATGGTATGCGATCAAAAACTATTTAATTTATTAGCACAGGCGTATTATTAAATTAGTTTTAATAATTTATCTAAATTTTACACTAAAAATGTATAAAAAGATGAAATAGCCATATAAATTTGTATGACATACCCGGGTATGCTGGGCATTGATGTACGTAATTATGCTCGGGTATAGACAAGACGGTTAAACTGAAAAATTTAACCCTAGCTCTGGCACTATTTACAAATGTAAATATTTTATAATGTATTTCCCGTAAGCAAGCGTATTTGTGCCAGAGCTAGGGTTAATTGATAATACAATGAAACCATAAAGTGTTATATACCATTGTAAAGCTAATGATAATTACGCGTACATATTAAGTACGCTAGATAAATATAGCTGGCAGAAAACCTAGGACAAAATAGAGTTTAAAATATAAAATATAACAAATTTCGAAAAACATAAAACCCATTTCGGTGAAATTGTATGGGGTTTATAATGTAATAATTTCAATTAATTGCATTATATAATTCTATGTAAAAATTTGTAAAACTTAAAAATTTTCCGAAAAATTACGACATTTGTAATAATTTTGGACTTGTATAAAAATCTGTGTTATGTCTATCAAAGACCTTTCATATGATACTAAATTTATTTATAAAAAATCATAAAAATCTCAAAAAAGGACCTTTTTATTTTAAATTTTCTTTTCGGTAAGAACATCAGCAACTTCTATTTTGGGGCCACCCTAATATACACATAGTATGTATGTAATACATATTTATTCATATATTTTCGGTATTTTTTTACAGATTATATGTACATAGTTGTATTATTTCTAAAAATTTAGCTTGTTTTGAATAACTTTCTTAGTCTATTATTAAGTTTTGAATGAAGTTATGAAAAAGATTGGAAAATAAAATCAGTTTAATTGTGAAATTGGATCCCAAAATAAAATGAAACCATATTATGCATATGAACAGTCCGAATAAAACTAACTAATGATGCCTTTTCGGTATTTTTTTACAGATTATATGTACATAGTTGTATTATTTCTAAAAATTTAGCTTGTTTTGAATAACTTTCTTAGTCTATTATTAAGTTTTGAATGAAGTTATGAAAAAGATTGGAAAATAAAATCAGTTTAATTGTGAAATTGGATCCCAAAATATAATGAAACCATATTATGCATATGAACAGTCCGAATAAAACTAACTAATGATGCCTAAGTTTATGATTTAATCAATTATTAATGCAACTCTTAGTTAAACCACCATCGCTGGCATGTATGTACATAAGTACATTTGAATGAACAAATATTTGTGTGTTTTCACAACAAATGTGTTGTATGAAAAATAACAATTATTGGCTAAAATTTCTGCTACTATTTTCGTATATATTTTTTCTGCTTTAGTTATTGGCTCTCAAGCTTGAATGTCATTGGTTAATTATTGTTTTTGCTGTGCTGACGATATAAACAAAAGCAAAATAACAACAACAATAAAGAAATAAAAAAACGAACGAAGATCTGTAATTAACGCAGCACTGCGAAACAAAAGCGCAAAGCTGACGAGATGTTTGTACGTACATACATCCAAACTCACAAACATATGTATTAATGAATGAATGTTTGTATTAATAGAGAGCTTTTTAACTCGTTCGTTTTCGTTATTTTTGTTGCTCTTGCTGCTGCTGTTGTTGTTTAATCAGCATGACACACACATGCACTCAACACTTACTCACTCACACACTCATTTACTTAACGATTGTTTCTAATTGGTGGGTAAAAGCTTTCTTTTACATTTACTCTAGTGTTTACTGTTTTAGTTAATTAAATGAGTGGAGGAGAGTGGATGTGATTGCGTAAAATTAATTGGGGAGAAAATAAGTCTCATTATCTCTCAAAAGATAATAAACGAAAAGGAGGGATGTGCTTTTGCATTTGTAACAAATCAGGGTGGATTATTTTTATATATAGTATAACTTTTTTCATTGGCGACATTATATAAAGTCTATATAGTCTATACCCTTACAGATCAGTGCTAATTAATAAAGAATGTTTTAGATGAGCTTGAAATCGAGTCGTATTGTGTATTGATCGTGTTCTTATCTGATGAGTTTGTGTAAAAAGTCTATTGATGTTCTTGAGGATTCAGTTTGCATTTGAACAAGAGTTCGTTATCCTTAAATTTAAAATTATTAAAATAAAAAACTAAAACAAAAAAAATATTTTTTAATCTCTTATTACCATCTAAATTACATATATACATACATGTATGAATGTATGTAGGTAGGTATACATAACTGACGGACTTGTTAATAAATAATAAATAAAACATAAAATGAAAAACATATTGTCAACAATGATTTCACAATAAAATAAAATTTTTTATAATTAGTCCTAGGTTATTGAAAATAAATTTATTGAAATGTACTTTACATACCTATGTACATATTTTTTCTGTATAAAATGTACTTAAAAGTATGTGTGTATGTATGTATATGAAAATACAAACAGAGGCCTAAAATAACAAATCATTTTTAGAAACGAAGAAATTGTAGATTTTATTAGAAATAAATAAAAATTATTTGATAATTATTATTATACACTCCACCACCATCAGTGGTGTGTAACACCAAGAAATATTCATCCCAACAAAGTATATATATATTCTGGATTCTTATGAAATTCTGAGTCGATTTAGCTATGTCCGTCTTTCTGTCTGCCTCAAACACGCTTACGTTAAAGCTAAGCAAAACAAATCAGCCAAATTCACAGCAATATTTACCATTGTCTTAAGCAATTTGGTCCACGGTCCACGACGTAAAAAGTTTTGAGTAAAAATTAAAGACTACCTCAAAAAAATAACGATTTTTTCCCTAATTCTTTAGTAGTTTTCTCAGAAACAATCGAAGATAATTCGATGAATTTTGTCATACGTTACTTTTTTACCCAGGTATCGTGTTCAAAATTATAAAAATCTATCCATAATTACCCATAGCCCCATATTAAGGTACATATTCCCGGAAATAAATTAATCGTTAATAACTTTGTATATAAACTTTGTATATATAAATATAACTAAAATGTAGATCTAAATTGGTCCAAAATTCGTCATAGCTGCCATATATGGTCCGAAAATCACTTAAACGCACATATTTGGTTGATAATTAATGCTATCAAAATAAAATTCGACATGAATATGTTTCGAGTATATATGTATCATTCTGCAAAAAAATGTTCGAATCGGACATATTTCATAGGTGAATAAAGCTATAGAAGTAAAATTCGACTATAATATATTTTGTGTATATCGTCACCTAAAATGCAAACGACCCTATCTAACATTTTTAAAATTTTACAGGAAAAGCAAAAAACTATTTATATTGAAAAGTTTGTTTCAATCAACGCGATTTATTTATAGTAAATAAACAAATTGTTTAATAGTGAAACCTATCATTTGTTGTGATAGTTGACAATGGCGTATATAAAAATCGATAAATTTTTATTTAAATATTTTTGTAGATAGGGCGATAATTTTGATCGGAGGAGTCTAATTTTTGGTGTGGACTTGCAATACATTAGAATCAACAATAAAATCGATTTTGAATTTTTGGTTAGTTAGGACCGTTTTTGGTTAGTTAGGACCGTTTCAGGTGGCAATATATATAAATTATTCAGTGAAATCTTTTCTTTATTCAGTAAAATGTCTATATCCAAAATCACTTAATATACATTTTTCTGGACCAAATCAAAATTAGTTCCATATATAAATAAATTACTAAAATTACTCATGACGGAAACAAAATATATGTATATGCGGGTTTTACAGTTCTCCCTAAAGGAAGAAATTATACTGAAGTTTTGAAAGTTATATGTATGAAATTTTCTTTCCTTAATATAAATTTGATATTTAAATAGTTTTTAATAAAAAATTGGATTCAGGTATTTAAGATTCGGCAACTTGTTTTTTGAAAAAAAAAAAATAACAATTAAATTGAATTAAGTAACAGTTACAAATAAGTAAAAAAATGACTTTACTAATTTAGTTACAATTTCATTATTTTGATATTTGTTTATATATGTCTATTAGGATGGCCCCGTTTGTATGGAGGAAAAATAAAGTGTCAATGTTCCCAACTAAAATTAAAATTTAATTAATTCTAAGATTTCGTTTCTCAAAATTTTTTTCCTGGCGTCAATATTGGGTGAGTTGTATAAAAAGGAGCTTGTTTAGGTTTTTCTGATTTTTTCATATTTTTTCCAAAGGAAACATATGAAATTTTGGTACCATAAGAAAGGTCCTTGGGAGGCACTTTCAATGGCATATTAGAAATTTTCGTGTAACAGCAAAAGTAATCGAATTTTTTCGGCAAATTTTCATATTTTTTAAATTATAACACAGATGAATTTAATATAATTCGTTGGAATTATTACATAATAATTCTCAATAAAATCTACCGAAACGTTTTTTATCGTTTCTAAAAATTCAATCTAGATCGAATTTTATTTGAATTTATCGAAACCTACCAAAACATTGCAAAATAATGTAAACAACAATATACAAACCGTAATTAACAAAGCAAGAGTAACAAACAAGTAAATATTTAGGATAAATTGTCTTAATATTTTAGTTAAAATGAAAAAAATTTGATTTATAATAGAATGAAACCAAGTGTTATATACCAATGTAAAGTTAATGAAATTGTGCGTATATATGTATAAGTACATACTATATGATTTATATATTATGTACTTTAGATAAATATAGCTTACACAACACCGGGGAGAACATAGGGTTTAAAATATTTAAATAAAATACAAAATATATTTTAGAAAAAAACATTTTGGTGAAATTATATGAGGTTTATAATGTAATAATTTCAATTAATTACATTAAATAATTCTATGTAAACATTTTAAAAATCTAAAAATGTTCGGATAAATTACATCATTTGTAATAATTTTGGTATACAAAACTGAGTTATGTCATTGAACTCCTCTCCCAAAGAACTTTCATATGATATTAAATTTGCATGTGGTTTATTTGCCAGAAATGCGAAAAAATTCTTAAAAACCTTAAAAAACCTGTTTATTCTTTGATCCAGCTCACCAAATATTCACGTCAGGACAAAAATTTTTCGGTGGAACATCAGCAAGTTCTATTTTGGGGTCACCCTAATGTACATACATAAGATTTTTATAATTTGAAGAAATTTAAATAAAAAACTTATTTTTTAATTAAAAATATTTTTGTCCAAGTCAGAAAATAGTTATTATTATTAATTTTTTCTGTCATTATTTTTAAATTTTTATTTTAAAAATTCTATGTTTTTTAGTCTTAATCCCTAAATACAACAGTTAAAATCTGATGTCGCATATCATAAATACTAAAAGCTTAGTTCTCAATAATTGTTAAAAAAAATTATTTTGAAATAATTTTCATTTCCAAGAACAAAGTAATAGATTGTGACAAAGTAAATATTGTGAGAAATAAGTGGACGAACTTTAATTTTATTCTGAAAGGGACACAAATTACATTGTTTTCTGCGGAACATATCTGTGTCAACAAGAATCTTTCAAGTAACATATTAAAAAACTGATTTTACTTTTTCAAATATTTAATTTTATACTGTGTAATTTTGTATGGAAAACGCTCAACTGCTTTGCATAGAAAATTCAAATTCTATGCAAAGCACGAATACATTCTAATTGTTTGTTAATTTTTTTTAAAGTTCTTTAATATAAAGGTTAAACTAACTTATTTTATATCGTCTCTCTTCTTCGAGTTATCATAAACTAAAGTTTGTAACAAATTGAAAATCTACATATGTATGTACATTAGACTGACTCACACCTCCCAAAATTTACCTTGCTTTGTTTTATGATGATTCCCAAAATATTTTAAGTGTAGCGATGGACGTTCGTGAGCTGGACCAAAATTAAAAAAGGTATTTTTGAATTATTTTTTTTTTAAATTTTAGTTTTGTTTTGAAACAATATATTCAATATGGGGTATCATTTGAAAGGTGTTGTAAAGGCGCGTCCAATGATGTGTTAATCATAAATAACAGTATCCTCATAATTGTCATATTTCAAAAAGATTTAAAATTCTAGGTTTTTCATGGATATAAATAAAATTTATGCATAATTTTGTAAATTGTGTACACCTTTAAACGCGGATTTAAAATCCCTTATAAATCATACCACATATTGCATATTTTGTTTAAGAAAAAACTGCAAAATTTAAAAAAGAATAAAGGGTATTAAGTATATATGTATATATTTCGAAACCAAATTTAATAATATATTTTGTGTGCAAAAAAAATTAATTTGTTATATTGTCTAGACAGTCCGCTTTTTAAAACTTGAAAAATTTACATTTACTTAAATTAAATTAGCTTTTTTTAAAAAAGTCCATAAAATTGCCTCACAAAAGTATACGAATTTTTCCTGTTGTTCATATTTGAGCATATTATACGAAACACAAATTTTAGAATCGACTGGTTTTTATGCTTTAAATTGTTTTAAGGGGTTACTATCAACCGAAATGATATATTTTTGGCCCATTTGGTCCACAATTTTTGGGGATTTGTACCCTCTTTTTATGTAATACCATTAAAATGGCGATTTTTGGCAATATTTGTAGTATTTTCTCTTTTTTTCCAGAGATAAGACCAAAGTTTGATATTGGGATTTAATAGACCCCTTGGAGTATCTAAAAATAGTATTTTTTGTTGCAAGAATCTGTATTTAAACGATCCAAGATATATTATTGATATCATTATTCTGTCGCTAATTCAATATATTGGAACTTAAGTCCATTTTCATGATACTATTTTCGGGGAAAGTTTTCTTGTATATATTCTTTTAGATATCAGCTTTTATATATTTTAAGTTTTCAATGTATTGTGGAAGTGTACTCCAAAACATGCCTCGAAGAAACACCATTCAATATGGTAGTATCATTATTTTTATATACCAATCACCTCCAGGCTGCATGCCACTATATCATTATGGTCTAACTCAAAAATATCGATATCTGTTTAAATATTGATTACTATGATCAAAATAAACCCAAAATTTTGGACTTACATTCTTATTGTAATGGGCAACATAAGCGTGAAAGTTACGAATAGTAAAAACTCAAATCTACTGTATAGGATGACGTTTTGTTAAGAAATGTTTTGGAGTTGTATACCGATATAATGTATTGAAAATTTAAAATATATTAGTGCTAATATGTACATGAATGTATACTAGCCAACTTTGTCGGAAAATATCGACCCTAGTGGTACGAAAAGGGACTTAAGATCCATACAATTCAATTAGAAACAGAAGAACTATACCAAAAATATATCTTGGAACTTTTAAGTACAGATCCTTATAACAAAAATTATTATTTTTAGATACCTCAAGGGGTCTATTAAATCCCAATATTAAAGTTTGGTTTTATTTCTGAAAAAAAGGAAAAAAAATTGCAAATATGGTCAAAAATCGCCATTTTAATGATATTACATGAAAAGATGGTACAAATGCTCCAAAATTGTGGAACAAATGGGCCAAAAATATATAATTTCGGTCGATAGTAACCCCTTAATACAATTTTAAGCAAAAAACCACTCGATTATAATTTTTGCGTTTCGTATAATATGGTCATAAATGAAATACAGGAAAAATTCGAATACTTTTGTGAGGCAATTTTATGGACTTTTTTTAAAAAAATTTAAATCAATTGAGGTAAATGTAATTTTTCCAAATTTTAAAGAGTGTGATATTATACCTTAGGACTCTCTAGACAATATAACAAATTTAATTATTCATTATGTTTCTTTTCAAAGTACAACCAAATTCGAATACTTATGTGAGACACTGTATATAACATTGTCATATTTCTGGGTGTTACAGAAATATTCATCTGAGACCCAACAAAGTCTGTCTGTATAAAACATTCTCACGTTAACATTAAGCAACAAAAATTAACGAAATTCACCCAAAATATTTAATATTGTGCTAGGCAGTTTGGTTTTGAAAATGAGCAAAATTGGTTCACATCGGGAAAAGTTATGAATCAAAATCTGAAAAAAATCCGAAAAAATTAAGCTTTTTTTACATATTCTAATGTAATTTTCAGAAAAACTGCGCAATATAACTCCATGAAAATCATCACACATAGAGCTTTATTGCTGTTGAAAATTGGCGGAATCGGTCTACAATTTCATATACCTCCCATACAAAAGTACTTATTCCCGCAAAATGAGTTTATTGTTAAGAACTTCCGTCAGAATGCTGATATCTTCACAAAATTTTACAAATTAAAATTTTATGTCAATAGCATTCATAGAAAGACAAACATTCCTGGATCGGTTCATAATTAGGCATACAAGGTCCCCTTCAGAAAATCATTTAAACTATCAAATAATGATATCCATTCAAAATTTAGCACACATATTCCTTTTGTATACGGAAATGTTATTTTAGAATTTTTTCATGATGGGTCCATATTTAGACATAGCTCCCATGCAAGGAAAACACTTAAACCCACATAACTCCATACTAAATAATGCTATTAATACAAAATTTAGCGCAAATCCCTCTTTTATTTTCAATTACAAAATTTTGCCAAATGCTGCATGTTACACCATTTACGAAATTTTTTATTTAGTAAATTTATTTTATTATGATATAAGAATACCTAATAATGAAACTTTACTTCTATTATACAATATCCCAACAACATATTTTTCAATGACTATTACATTACATGCAATCTGCATTACTTTTATGTAGTACAGAATGACTAACATGCATATAATCTGATATATACAGAACTGTTACAGAATTCCATTTCGATCGAAAGTGGAATTATTTTAGTTTTTTCTTCTTCAGAAAAAGGAAACCGATAATTTTTTTCGGAATACAAAACACTTATAAGTCAATGGCATTAAACTAAAAAACTAAAACATTTAACCTTACGATAAAATATAACCAGACATTGAGATAATGGGGGTAAGTCAAAAAAGTGAGTTTATAGTTTTTAAAGTTTACAATTTGTTACGATGTTTTTCTCGTGTTCGTGGTGTTGAGTTACACCAGTTTTGTTATCATTATGCGGGATGTTGTAGTAAAAGGTAAAATCGTTTATAAATCGGCTTAATATATTCATATGTGTGAACATCGCTCGTTTAGTACAAGTCTGGCTTGAATTAACTGTTTAATTAAGTTCAAAATTCGTTTTTTTTTTTTTTTTGAATTAATATAGTAAAATATTTGAGCCGTTCTAAAGTTTATAATTTAGTTTTATGTTATTATATATCATAAATATTTGATATTTGATAATTTAATTTAAATTTAGTTGAAAAACATATTACTATTTTCTATCTAAATCTGGTTTAATTTTTCAAGTGCAATGATTCCTTTAAAAGTTATTTAAGAAATTGTAAAATGCCATAAAACTCTCAAAGCAGTTTTTCTCGAAACGTTCTTTTTTGGATTATGCCAGTCTTGTAGTAAATGAGCGATTTATGTAATATGTACAATGTACATATGTATATATGTATAACATATATTTTATTCTTAATATATTTAATCAATATATTTTTAAGGTACAATTCGTGCCAATATAAACATTTAATTACGAATTGTAACCAGTTTTATTTAATTTAAATACTGTTTTACCACACTTACCTTTTGGTTAAAGCTTTTTCATAGTTTTGAGCATATTTCGTTTACAGTAGCAAATTTTTTTTTTGATTTTAAAAATTTATTTTTTTTTTCCTGATGTTTTCAGCTTACGACAAACAACATGTTGTTGGTGGTGTTTTCTTTGTTTTGGTGATTTTTTTATATTTGTTGATGTTAAGCCAATTTTGATTTTATAAACTATAAATATTTATTTATCTAGATTTATGTATGTTTTAAACTGTTTAAATTATTAATTTTTTTGTTGTGTTTTTATTTAACATTTTATTTAATATATTAATTTTGTTGTTATTTAATTACTAGTATTAATTTTTAAATTTATAGGAACTTTAGAGATTTTATGTTTTTGTTTATTTCAAGTGATTTCTTTTTAATATAATGTATATTAAATAATATATATTAAATATTTTGTTACTAATTTTTTATATAATAGATTTGTTTCAACTGTGAAGAGAAAAACAGGTTAATTTTATTAATAATAAAAAAAGATTATTTAACACCATTTAAACTGTTTTCACCAAAAATTATTAGGTTATTTATAAAGCACTGACACAACTATTTTATATTACATTACACTCTTCTTCGTAAAGATTTTTAAACTTATTTTTGTTTTCTTTTTTATCATCAGTAACAAGACAAACCGTAAAAAATACTTATTTTAATGTTAAGTATCAGATTTAATTTCAGCTACCTATTTTTTTAGTTAGATTGTTGTTGCTTTTTATTATTTTGTTGTTCGTCCACATATAATGTATACAAATATATATATTTATATTTTTTTTAAGAATAAATAATGAAACGAGTACACGCATTGCGCGGTTTACGCTAATGACAGTATTACAAAATTGTATCCATACATAAAAAACACACACACTCACACATCCTACACGCCTATCATACAAAAAAACACACACAGAATCAGCGACAAAAAATTAAGAAGAAAAAACAACTAATGAGAAAAAAAAATCGCGACTGCAAACACCTTTTTATACATATGATTTGTTTTTGTTGTTATTTTCACACACACACACACACACACACACAATAGAATAATTCAACTCTTTTTGGAACAACAGCTAAATGAGTGAATTATAAACATTCGCAGCAACAGATCAAGAAAAAGCAGCAGCAGTAGTAGCAGCTGCAGCCTCATAAGCTGTTTAAAAATTAAAAAAATACACTCTCACACACTCTTAAAAAACACATGTGTTGTATTGTTTTTATTATTGAGAGTAGCAAAAGATTAGAGAGAGTGTCAAGACAAAAAGAGTATTATTTACTTTGCTACTCTGTTAATTTTCGTTTGTTACATTATTTTTTTACTGGTGAACTGCACAGTGTAAACAAAGTTGGTACAATTTTGTGTTACATTTCGCTTTAAAATATATATTATTTATATTTATTACTGGATTCATATATGTTTTTATATATTTTATCAATATTAAAAAGAATTGTTTTAAGAGATTTAGAACGATTTAAAATATTAAGCAGGGTACATCACATACTCTAGCATAACTAATTGCTGTAAAATACAGCTTCAAGAAAAAACCTAAAAAATTATAATTCATATAAATTATTTTTTTCGGTAAATGAATGTACGTCAGTACTTTCAATGCAAAGAAAAGTGCATTTCTATGCAATTTTTGTACTTTCAGCATCTGGCAACACTGATGAAATAAAATATGATACTTGTTTTTATTTGTTCAAGGAATCCCAATCTAAAATATGTTGTGCCTCTTGTTTTTAATGTGCTAAAGAATTTAATTCAAAAAATATTTCGTAAATTAATATAGATTTAAAACAAAATTAAACGAAATAAAAACATTAAAGCTTAGTAGTTAGTTAGCCCTGGTGGTACTATTTGTTATCACCCTTGGTACCGTTGAAAGTTAACAAAAATTGTACCCAAAACAAACAAACCCTGTTACTCACACCAGTTTCCGAAGAGCAAACTATATTAATTATTTTGACTCATTTCCTTTTTACTTGACTGACAAAAACAATACTCTCTCTCTTACTACTACGCTCAAAACACTACAGATTCTAAACAAGAAAAAAATGCTCATTAAATATCAAACACATTAATACATTCCACTCATTTAAAGGGAGTGTGTTTTTTTACTTGTTATTGTTGCTGTTATTTCTTATTGATAACTAAGATTTGTTGTTGTATGCATTATGCATTATTTATACAACTACACCCAGCAAACACAAAATCATCATACGTTGTAGTAATGCTGGTTCTGTGTTTTTTCACACTTGCTTTTAAAATCAAATCCAAAGAATTTAAGAAATAAAATTACTTATTATGAAAATATAAACTCAAATATGTTCATAAGAATTAACTTTAAGAGGGTTTGATCAAAATGAACGATCATCAATAGTTTTATCACTAATTGTTATGTTAATAAATCTAATTTATATAGAAAAGACCTGTTATAAATAATATTTGAAAAACTATCATAAAAATTCTATAGAAAACCCTGTTCTGTATAAAAATAATATTTTCTATAAAAAAGAACTAAACTAAAAATATAAATTAAAATGCTTCTATTAAAAAAAAAAAAAAAATTATACAGAAAACTTTACTAAATAACTTTCTTATATACAAAAACTATTATACGTTCCATTTTTTGTAGTGATCATTAAATTATAGGTACTACCTTCGATCAGTAAAACCGAAAGTACGAGCTCGATTTACGCAACCGAAAGAAATCAAGGTTGTTGCAATTTGCGCATTGTTGCAATGACCGACCACTAAAATCCTATACAATTTCATATAATTTGTTAACATTTATTAATTAATAAAAATAACTGTAAAGTAATATATGTATGTATTACTTATTAAAATAATTTTATAACTTAGGCCGGAATATACAATTCTGTCACAAATCAAATCATTTAAAATTACACTGACTGAAAAACAAAATTAATGGAAATTAAATAAATCAAAAACTAACTTCCTAATAATGCCATAAAAAATTTAAAGTTGCACTTTTAGCAACCATTTTTAGAAAAAAGTTGCTTTTATAAAGATTCTAATGCTAAAAAAAGGCTGTTGCGCAAATCGGTCAGTTGCAATAATAGGTAGTTGCTCAAATCGAGCACGCACTGTATAATTTTTTAACGAAACTAATTTATGAGTTTCAATTGAGAAGCTGTAGAACAAAACTAAAATATATATCACAGTTTTTCTTATAAAAAAACTATATGATTCGTAAAGTTTTCCTCATCTATGGATTCTATGCACGTTTGTTTGCTGTGCTATGCAGTCAGCACCGAACATGTTTGAAGAAGTAATTTGATATTAAATTTCGTACGAATAATTTTCTGTTACAATTTCAAAACCGGCCGTCGGAAATGTATCATAATAATACAAAATTTTAGTTTTAAGATTTTCTTGGAAAGATTCAAACTAGTGCCAGGCTGGTGGATAATATAAAATAGTTTTAAAACACTTATATTAATTGGATGCTTCTAAACCTTAACTTTAAGACCAACTAGAACCGGGAATTAATTTTAAAAAGTTTAAATAATAGTAACTAATTAACACTAAACTAAATTGTAGGAAAATGTTAAAACTTGTATCATTTTAATCTCTAGCTTAAGTAACTGACTATAAATTTGTACAATAACTTCGCGCTCTTTTATGGAATAAAGAAACTGGTAACAAACTAAACTAATTTTAAGGTAACTAGGTATTTCCATTTTCCTGTTAAATTTTATTTTCCTTTATTTGTAAAAATATTGATTAAAGCGATTTTTTAAATTTTATAAATGTAAAATTTAGACTTTTTGGTTAAGTGTTAAATTAAACATTTATGAATAAAAAATGACCCTTTCAGCCGCATCTACAAACACATTAAAGTTTTTTTTTGGGAAAATCAAAATATATCTACATACACAATTTGCAAAATTAATACCCTTCCTAAAAGTACTATAATATATTATGTCATTCATTCCATCCATTAAAACTTAAGGTTTTTAGCTAAGATCTCAAAACATTGTATTCAAATAAGAGCTTTAAATGAAAAATTTCCATAAACATGAGGCAGTCTTTGTTTTTAATATCCAAATCAGAATTTTTAATGGTCATTTGAAATTTAATTGTTTATTTTTAATATATTTTTTTAACACTGTAGGTATTTTTGTTATTAATGTTTATTTTTAGTTTTTATATATATGTTAATATTTTTTTGTAAATATCCAAAATATCCTTTAGTAATCCTGTGTTTTCATCAATCCAGTTGTTATTTATATCCTCGTTAAATTTCTTTAATTTCCTTTGCAATTTTCACTTTAATTATTTTAATTTTAAACACTTTTTGTATTAATTATTTTTCTCTTTTAACAAATTCATTTCATAAAAAAATTATTTTTTATTTTTTAATTTTAAACACAATTACAAAGAAAAATAAAGTATTAATGTATTTTAAGAAATAAATATTCGTTAGGCTTTTCCGCGCCAATTAAAAATTGCGTACGTTTTTTCGGTTAAACAAAACAATCAAGATTGTGGCACGACGACGACCAACAATTACGCTCGCTATTGTAGGCAGACACATACTTATGACAATAATAATAACAACAACGTTTGCTACTCGTACATATACATACATGCAAACAATGTAATGAGAATTATAATAATAATATAATGAACGCAAAAGAAAAACGTAACTAATGTACGTATAAACGAACGTATGAACCAAACGTACGAGCGCGCTACGACGTTTTATCGTTCACCGCCGTTTTGATACTATTGTATAAAATTAAATGAAACCATTTTTTCTCATTCCTTCCAACATGCAAACAGCGACACTAACAACAACCACACTCACATAAAAACGCGCTCGCATAGCCACATGCACAGATATACGTACGTTGGGTGATAATGACTACATTGCACTCATTTACTTCATTTAGTTTTTTACACATTGACGTTGACGCTCACGTGAACGTTTGAAAAAATACTCATTATCAATAAGATTAAAAAACTCTCTTCTTTTTTTTAACGAACGTACAAAAATATAAAAACAAAAAATCCACATAAGAAAAGAACAATGAAAACAGCAACAACAAAAATGAAAACATTCATTTAAGAGACTACAGCAAAAAGGAAAACAAGGCAGAAAAAATTGCGAACAAGAGAAAAATGAAAAACAACAAAGAAAATAAACAAACAACCCAGAAGGAAAAAACAGAAAACATAATAAGGAAATATTATTTACATTGATATTGCAAAAACCTTTAGCACCTTAGACAATTTAAAAACAATGTATTATGTGCATATGTTTCTCGAAAAAAGTCCACCATAAAAATGTACAAATAAGTATTTATGTATATAAACTGTTTAGGGACTGGTTGGATTTACATATCTCGATTTTTTCCCTTAATTCTCAAATGACTAAAAATCAATCGTTCAAAAAAGCAAATATTTTTCCAATTGAAAAACAGGTACAGTGGTTTCCCGGTTTAACGAATAATATAAAGTCAGACCCATTCGTAAAAACGAAAAATTCGTTAAACCGAATAACAACTTTCTATGATTTAATTTTCTATTTTTTTAATCTCTTGAATGCACCCAGACAATTTCCATGCATTTTCATGCAGTGTGCAAAGATAGAAATTAGTTTTTGTTTTGTTAAATTTGGAATCAAACCAAAATTAAAGATTTTACGAGAAATTTGATTAAAATTAGGTAAAAAACAATATTTTTTGTTTAATGAAGTTAAAGTTGTTTCATTTCGAAAATGAATTATTTTCTTATAAAAAAAATAGGGATTTGATGCTCATTTTAATCGATGTGAAATTCTAAGTATTTTATGGTAATTTTTATTACAAACAATTCCATTTCTCACTTTATTAGTAAAATAATCATAATATTCCCTTAAATAAAGAATTTTATATTAAAATGTACATGTGCATTGCATCCATAACTTCAGCGATATTTACCTGAGTAATAGTAATCATCCACATTCGCAGACACAATGGCTAAAATTAAGAATTTAACAAGATAAAAAAAAAGTTCGTTTTCATCTTTATCTAGAAAATCTAAATAAAGAACTAAAATTCGCGGTCTTAATGATATAGTGGAAGTCAAAGGTCATGAGTATCAAATCTTTTGCATGTATCGCGATTATTGTT
Organism: Lucilia sericata; assembly: GCF_015586225.1. Lineage (NCBI taxonomy): Eukaryota > Metazoa > Arthropoda > Insecta > Diptera > Calliphoridae > Lucilia > Lucilia sericata. Next base: position 95,794 of record NW_023994413.1, on the reverse strand, counting down.
CGTCGTACGACTTTAGATGTTATTACAATATTTGTAGGTCGTACAATTTCCAATATTTTGGTAAAGACTATTTTCACGGATCATCAGATGTTTTCGAATTATTTTGTCTTCATTTTCCTTAGCTATGTTACTTAAAAATACACTAGGCGACAAAAATAAATACCTGGGAAGTGATACTATTTTTCTGAAAGGTGGATCCGAGTAAAACAAGAATATTTTTTTGAAATTTGCCAAGCACCTCCAAAATCTTGAGTTACGGATTAAAAAACCGGGTTTTCGTACCTTTAAGCACTTATGAGTCAGTAACTTAGTTGAATCTGAACCGATTTTAAAAGCAGGAGCTAAGGCCTTTATAATGACATATATAACGTTTAAGTAACCTTTTATTTTTTATTTTAGTTTTGCACCGTTGTCCAAGTTTGGAGATGTTTTATGAAAGTATTTTATATAGGAATCGTACCATTTATTAACTGATTAGAAAGCCATGTTTATTCATGAGTAAAGCGCAACTTTGTTTTTAAAAATCCGTTAGCAATTGACGTTATTGGTCTTTTTCCTAATACAAAATTGTTCAGAAACTGATTTCGAATTATTTTGTCTTCATTTTCCTTAGCTATGTTACTTTAAAATACACTAGGCGACAAAAATAAATACCTGGGAAGTGATACCATTTTTCTGAAATGTGGATCCGAGTAAAACAAGAATATTTTTTTGAAATTTGCCAAGCACCTCCAAAATCTTGAGTTACGGATTAAAAACCCAGTTTATCGTACCTTTAAGCACTTATGAGTCAGTAACTTAGTTGAATCTGAACCGATTTGAAAAGCAGGAGCTAAGGCCTTTATAATGACATATATAACGTTTAAGTAACCTTTTATTTTTTATTTTAGTTTTGCACCGTTGTCCAAGTTTGGAAATGTTTTATGAAAGTATTTTATATAGGAATCGTACCATTTATTAACTGATTAGAAAGCCATGTTTATTCATGAGTAAAGCGCAACTTTGTTTTTAAAAATCCGTTAGCAATTGACGTTATTGGTCTTTTTCCTAATACAAAATTGTTCAAAAACTGATTTCTGAAGTATGCTTTATATGGGGGATAGGGTTAAATATGGCCCGATCCTCGAAAAATTTTGTGGAAGGATTTATGTTTATATACAACTTATTTATTCTGAATTTCATCGTGATATTAATATTGAGAGGAGAATTATGGAATTCAAGTCATTTTCTGAAGGGTCAAATAAGACCATATTGTCTATAGAATCAGCAGTATCACTAAAGATTACAGCAAACTCATTTATACCGTTTTTTGTATTGATCGGACCCCATTCGACCCAGTCCCCATGCAAATCCTCTTTAAGCAAACGACTTAAATTCCATAATTCTCTTAATTACATCAATATCACTATAAAATTCAGCATAAATAACTTTTATAAAAATCTAAATCCTTCCACCAAATTGTATGAGGATCGACCCATATTTAGCCCTATCCCCCATATAAAGCATCTTTCGGAAAATCAGTTTTGAAAAATTTTGTATTAAGAAAAAGATCAATAACGTCGTCAATTGCTAACGGATTTTTAAAAACAAAGTTGAGTTTTACTCATGACTAAACATGGTTTTCTAATCAGTTAATAAATGGTACGGTTCCTATATAAAATACTTAAAAAAAAAAAACATTTCAAAACTTGGACAACGGTGCAAAACTAAAATAAAAAATATGTTTGCTAATGAAACTCACACATATCTCTCCAGGTTCTTTAAATGTTATATATGTCATTATAAAGGCCTCAGCTTTTGCTTTCTAAATCCGTGGAGAGACTTAAAATCGTTTCAGATTCAATTATGTTACTGACTTATAAGTGCTTAAAGGTACGAGAAACCTGGTTTTTACCCGGTTTTGGAGGTGTTTGGCAAATTTCAAAAATATATTCTTGTTCTACTCGGACCCACCTTTCAGAAAAATAGTATCACTTCCCAGCTATTTCAATTTTCGTTTATTTTGTCTCACTGTTAATTAGATTAATACTAATAAATATATTTTGATCGCTATTCTTTCACAAATTAGCAGAAAATACTAATTTAATTCTTATTAAATCATTATCTTAGAATTCCGACTTATTAGCACAAAATCTGTTTATGTAAAATTTCAAATAGGTCTAGAAGTTGCAATTTCACTTTCAATTTGAAATTTAATTTTGTGTACTTCATTTACTCTAACCAAATTTCATAAAAATCGGAATGCTAAATATGGCCTACTTTGTTTTTTCATATAAGTACCGCAAGTGTTTTAAATAAAAAGTTCCCATAAAAATATTATCGGAAGGACGGACAAGATTTGATCGCCCCAAAAAGTGATTTTAAGTTGATCAGTGCACCAAAAGCTGAGTGAGGATCCAATATTTACGGTGTCAGATTGACTAGTGTAAAAAAAATAATATTATGGTGGTGTTATGATTTAAAACAATATAATTTGAAACACATAGGACTTTTTGCTAAATCCTAAACTAATAAAGATACCAGTAGAGGTACAAATTGCAATAATAAAAAAAATTTCGAAAAATTCCACATAGTACTAAAATTCAAAACAGGGACGATATATTATAACAAAATAACCTGGGTTTTTGGGTCGTTATTTATTAATAAACAAAAACTACTTTACGGAAACCGCTTCTATGTGGGGAGTACTGTGTGAATTTTATTAGAATTGTAAAATATTGGTTCTTATTCAATAGAGCTAACACTAAGTACCAACCTAGCCACTCTAAGTATGAGGACATCACCATATACCACTATAGAACTATTACATGGTAAAATCTTGATTTTCTACCTCTATTTTAAATGCTTTATTTTATGAATAAAATACTGAAGGCATATCTGAATCTGGATAGTTATTCTTGATTTGGTTTCTAAATGTGTATATATAAGTGTATGTATATATATTATTGCTTTGTGGACCTTAGGTGATGGTAACCACCTCTTGTAAATATCTAAATTAAGTATTTTTCGTATACCATATTCACTTTATATTGGTTCCAAGCAACCTAAGGTCTGTTTATAGGTTTTAATTTAAACATGGCGTTGTTCCTAGTTCGAAGCTGGACTTTGGAGAAGATGGATGAGGAGTTTAATGGTTCTACTTGGATACAAGTCGCTCCCCTTTGGCAGTTAACAATTTTGAATGACCACTCAGTTGTTATACCCTACACCACTTCAGTGGGGAGGGTATATTGGATTTGTGCTGATGTTTGTAACGCACAATAATATTAGTCCTATACCCACCTTAAAGTATACCAATCGGCTTAGAATCATTTTCTGAGTCGATTTAGCTATGTCCATCCGTCCGTCCGTCTGTCCGTCCATGTAAACCTTGTAATCAAACTACAGCAATTTTGAAGATAATTCAATGAAATTTGGCACACGATCTTCCTTTGGCCCAGGGACGAAGCCTATTGAAAATGGTTAATATCGGTCCATTATTTCACCTAGCCCCCATACAACTGAGCCCCCGAATAGGGCTTGTAAACTTTTAATCAAACTACAGGTCGCAATTTTGAAGATAATTCAATGAAATTTGGCACATGATCTACTATTGTCCCAGAGACGAAGCCTATTGAAAATGGTTAACATCGGTCCATTTTCTCATCTAGCCCCCATACAACTGAACCCCCGAATAGGGTTTGAAAACTTTTAATCAAACTACAGGTCGCAATTTTGCAGATAATTCAATGAAATTTGGCACATGATCTTCTATTGTCCCAGAGACGAAGCCTATTGAAAATGGTTAACATCGGTCCAATTTCTCATCTAGCCCCCATACAACTGAACCTCCGAATAGGGCTTGTAAACCTTTTAATCAAACTACAGGTCGTATTTTTGAAGATAATTCAATGAAATTTGGCAGATGATCTTCTATGGTACCGGAGACGAAGCTTATTGAAAATGGTTAACATCGGTCCATTATTTCACCTAGACCCATGCAACTGAAAACGACGAATAGGGATTTTATGTTTATAATTATGTTTAATATACTCGTATCTCGACAAAAAGCTGCAAAACCAAGTTCTGTACTAGCCTTGATGACTCGCATGAATTTTATAATTATAGGGTCTCATTTGACCATAGCCCTTATACAAATCCCCCTTCAAAATTTGGCTTAAATGTCCACAATTTTATTCAACAATAAATGGCTTAAGTATAATTCAAGGCAAGGTGCAATTCAACTTAAATGCTTTATTATGAAAACTAAATCACATTTCATTTTTGTAACAGGTGTAGGGTATTATATGGTCGGCCTCGCCCGACTGTAATTTCTTACTTGTTTTTTTTTTTTTTCTAATAATTCTATGTGTCATTTTATCAATTATCAATATTTTATACTTTTAATAATATTATATCATCCTGATGTTTATAGGGGAGCATTCCTTAGAGCATACGAATCGAATTCGGCATAGCCGAATATAACAATCTTACTTGTTGTATTTATCATATATCTGAATTTGTCATATGTCATAAAATTTTAAATAAATACAACGAATGTCCTAAATACCCTCCACCAGCAAGCTACTTTTTATTAAAATCCATTTTAATATTATGATTTTCGTATATGGACTTTTTAAACGACATTTTTGGCTTTAGAAGGGAGCTGCAACCTATAACGGATCAATTGGAAAACATTTTAGCAGAATGATTTATCTATACACAGAATATGCAATACTCATTAATATAATATAATCATTTTAGTTAGTTAGGTTGAAAGAAGGATGTATATACATCAAACCCGAACAAATACACCTAGGCCTCTATCGGGCCTATTTTGCGCTCCTCCCACCACCTCCGGTCTACTAGACTAGAACACTAACCAGTAACCTACCGGAGGTCACATTCATTTAATAATGAATTATGTGGTATTAAGTGATTTTCAGAAGTAAACCTTATATGGAAGCTATGATTACATATTTATGGACCGATCCGGAAAAAATCCGTATACTGATTAATATATACACAAAACATATTCAAGTTGAACTTTAGCCCGATAATTATTGTTGTCAATGAAATTGTGCATTTAATTTGTTTTCGGAAATGATCCTTATATGGGAGTTGTGACCAATTATGGACCGCATAATGATTTATATGTATATACAAAATATATTCACGTCGAATTTTACGGGCCAATCCAGGAAAAGAGTAGAGTGATTGATACATACACAAAATATGTTCGTGCGGAATTTTACCCCGATAGCTTTATTAGTTAATGAAATTTGAGTGTTTAAGTGATTTTCGCAGGTGGTCCTTATATGGGAGCTATGACCAATTATAGACCGATTTGGAAAACATATTTATGTCGAATTTTATCTTGATAGCTTTATTTATCAGTGAAATATGCGCATTTGAGTGATTTTCAGAAGTGTGCCTTATATCGGGGATATGACCACTTGTGCACAGTGAACCAAATACGCAATCTAGCGCGAAATTGGTTGAAAAAATTTGTGATTTCAAAACAAAATTAAGGGTAAAAATATTTGTTTGTATATTACGAAATTAACATCGCTGTAGACAGTCAAACACCCAGCAAAAAGAAAACAAAGTACTTTCAAAAGAATAACATTTATCACCACTTCAAAAGTAGCACTAATTGATTTTTTTTACCTTCTGAGGAAGTGATGTTTAAAGACTTCCGAAGAAGCGAAAATAATTCTATTTTTTCAATGTTGAAGATATATTTTTTGTTTTTACATTTTTATGAGATAAAAAATGTTATATTTGGGCTTTTGTATTAAATATGTTTATTATCCTAATTAATGTTAATATCAAATTAGTTGTATTCTATGATACTACAATTTCACTTCCGAATAACTTGCAAAAAAAGAGCATTAAAATTACTTCTTGAGAATGACTTCAGAAGTAGTGAATTTGGAATCAAATAAAAAGGACATCCCTCCTATGACAGTTCTGTATTAAAATCATCACTTCTTCAGGTCTTTTTCAGTACTTCCATGGAGTAATTTCTATTTCTTTTTCGCTTCTTTGGAAGTTCTTTTTTTGCTGATCAAGAGCAATTTTTTTAAATAAAATTTTTTGCAAATTTCATATATAGTTTGAAGTGATTTTTTAAAGATCGTGAGAAGTTAAATTACAAAATTATTTCATATTTATTGACTACAAGGAATGTTTATATAATTGTATAAATATGTAACATTTTCATGCAAATTTCATATGTAGTTTGAAGTGATTTTTTAAAGATCGTGAGAAGTTAAATTAAAAAATTATTTCATATTTATTAACTACAAGGAATGTTTATGATATCGTTCGCCAAAAAATTAAGATCGGAAAGTGTTGGTATATTGAAGTTATTTTTCAAGAATTTTATTAAAGTTTATTAAATACTATTCCCGCTTACTTCTGTACATATTTTATATACGTTTGAAAGGGTAGCCTTTAAAATAGTAAAAAAATTTGCTGCCACTTTTTGCCCCTTTTTTTGTTATAGGTCAAAATTTGAGTATTTGATCGCGAATTCTTCAGTTTTGAACAAGCACTCATGTCAAAAAAATTAATTTGATACCGTTATTAAATGTAATGGGTAAAATTGGATAATGTATGAACACATAGTGATAATAACAATAAATTAAAGCAAATTGTCCAAAAATTTCTTTATGATATTTGCTAGAATTTCAAGTGTGAATGGGCAGCTGCAAAAATTCGAAGCTAATTATGAAAAGTTGCCAAATGGTGATTTATTTAAAAAAATTCCGATTGTAAGTATTATAATTTCCAAGATATATGAATTTGAGTATTGAGTTCATTTGGGTGATGCCCACAACTGGTAGTCCGCCGATTTTTTTAACGAATAGTACCAAAAGTACCGTTTCTCGTGTTAAGTTTAAACTTTAGCTGTTATAGTGTCTATGATATACGAATTTAGTAGTCCCACTATTGGCGGTCCGCCTATATTTGTTTTAAAGATTTATACTTATTGTATACTGTATAGTACTGATAGTATACAGTACAATACTTAATAACTCTAATTGTTATAGTTTCCAAGATACTTCTAATAGTTCGCCCAATTTTTCCCAAAAGTTAATATGGACGCCAAAAATTACTTGTGCAAAATTTGAGAACTCTAGAAGTTATAGTTTCATAGATTTAATAATTTTACATATTTAATACATATGAAAGGTACCACGCCTACTATTGCGTAGATGTTAATGTTGCTTTGGTAACATTTAAGAACTCTAGCTGATGAGGTTTCTCATATAAGTATACTACTTTTAATATCAATTTTGTATGTAGGCATGACACCTCGCCCCCTCAGAACAAAAAGTGTCCGACGAGAAATACTTCAACAACCTCCGAATATTTCAAGAAAATCGGATACTTCAAACAAAGTTTATATACAGAAAATGTGTAATAAAAGGTTCCTTTCAGTATATTGTATTTTGACACACTTATAATATGTGCCACGCCTATTAAATATAATTCCCATTCCATCGATATTGTAGCTCATTTAATATTCTAGTCACATTCCAAATTTCAGAAATCTAAGTGTTTCTAAGTCGAGTTAAACACTTTTGCGCGCTAGATTAGGCATTTGGTCCACTGTGTTGTGGATCGATACAAATTTACGTTGTTAGTATGACTTCTGTTCATATTATATTTATATGTGCAAAATTTTGAGTTGATACCGATATATTTGAGAAAGTTATTAACGATAAATCCATTTCCGAAAATATGTACCTTTGTATGGGGGCTATGGGAAATTTTGGATCGATTGTTTTGATTTTCAATTGATCCCTGGGTAAAAAAAATAACGTGTGACAAAATTCATCGCATTATCTTTTGTAGTTTCTGAGAAAACGACTTAAGAATCACGAAAAAAGCGTATTTTTTTTTTTGAGGTAATCTTGAATTTATACTTATAACTTTTAAAGATGTGAACTGATTTTGCTCATTTTCAATACCAAACTGCTTAGAACAACAAGGAATATTTTTGGTGAATTTCGTCTATTTCTTTTGCTTAGTTTTAAGCATGTTTTAAGCAGACAGACAGACGGACATTGCTAAATGGACTCATAATTTGATAAGGACTTGGAATATTTATATAATATATGAATATTTCTTGGTGTTACACACAGAATGACAAACTTATATATACCCCCTATCACCACTGATGGTGGTGAAGGGTATAAAAACAAAATACACAACGCAATGAAACCATCATACATATGTACATGCAAACATACATCTTTTTTCCAATATGCAGTGTTGTTGTTGCTTATTTATCAAAGCATGAAAAAAATTTTATTTTTTTTGCTGATTTTAAATAGGAAACTTTTCGAAAGCCTGTCTGACAGAATTATTGAGGGTTTGGATCCCGAAGATATCTGGGGTCTTCCGAAAACTGATTTCAACAGACACACAGACGGACAAACAGACAGACTGACGGACATGGCTTAATCGACTCTGCTATCTATAAGGATTCAGAATATATATACTTTATAGGGTCGGAACATTATATTGTAGAAATGACAAACGGAATGTCAAACATCTCACGAAGGTGAAGGGTATAAAAAGACAATTTTTTCCATGATTTGATGAAAAAGCAACAACAACATTGCTTATTGGGTAAAAACGTATGTTTGAATGTGTGTTGGTTTCATTGCGTTGTGTATTTTTAATTAATTTTATGTTAATTTTTTGTACCCTCCAACACCATCAGTGGTGATAGAGGGTATATATATGAAAGTTTGTCATTCCGTGTGTAACACCAAGAAATATTCATCTAAGATCCTACAAAGTATATATATTCTCGATCCTTCTGAGTCAATTTAGATTTGTCCGTCTGTCTGCCTCAAACACGCTCATGTTAAAACTAAGCCAAAGAAATCAGCCAAATTTATTGCAAATATTCACCGTAACGTAAAAAGATATGGGTAAAAATTTAAGACTACTTCAAAAAAATAACGATTTTTTCCTAATTCTTTAGTAGTTTTCTCAGAAACAATAGAAGATAATTCGATTAATTTTGTCACACGGTTTTTTACCCAGGGGTCAATTATGTTCAAAATTATAACAATCTATCCATAATTTTCCACAGCCCCCATACAAAGGTCCCCAAATATATCGATATCAATACAAAACTTTGTATATATAAATATAACGTAAATAGAAATCATATTACCAACTTAGATCTAAATTGGTCATAGCTGCCATATATGGTCCACTTCCGAAAATCACTTAAACGCACATATGTACATATTTCATTAATAATACAGTCCAACGAAATGAAGGTTTTTGAAAACTTTTAAAACCAATTGGACTATTTTTAATGTATTTTTAGCCGCTGAAACCGAATCTGAAATCTGTTTTTTTCTATCACCCACCATTTTTTCGCAAAATGTCAATGAATATTTTGTTCATATATTACGAACATTTTATATAATTATAATACTATAATTACGTTTAAGGGTTAATTTGATTTTTTCGATGTCATCATAAATGCGGGTCTTCACTATATATTTATCCTATCCATTTAAATCGGTTAAAAACAGAATATGGTTTCTAGAGGATTTCTCAATATTTCATAGCTTGAGTTTGATCTTCACAGTTTATAGGTTAACATTATTCTATTTTACTAAAACGTCAGATGTATTTTTTCTTATTATCTTTAATTTTATATTCTTTTAAAGTTTTATATAAAATGCATAACAGAAAAGAACAAAGTCTGTTTTTCAAAAAGTTTTACAAAAAATAGTTTTCTCCGAAATCCTCAAAATGCAAGTCGCAGGTGCCGCTAATTTGTTAGAGATATCGACCAAATTTTTTTTACTATTTTATTCCCTTCTTTATTGTCCATAAGTCACATGGAGATTTTCTTAAAATTTTAAATTTGCTTAATTAAATTGCTAAAAATTTGAAATTGGATTTTTGAAACTGCCGTCTGAAGGGTTTCCCATTTATGACTATACCCCAAATACGGTTTACGCTATCTAATGAGGATAAAAACTCACATTTAAGTTAATACAAATATATTTAACGTAATGACATGGTTTTATTAGAATATTTTATATAAGGATTTTAATGAAAGCTATGGAAAATGTAACTAATATTTGGAACCCCTATATGAATTATATAGAAAAATTTGTATATCTTAGATACTGTAGAAGCTAGAATCTTCAAATTTTATATAAAGAACTTTCATGTGAACATTTAGAGAAAAATGGGCGGACTTTCAATGGGTGGATTGGCCCCTCCCATATGAATTAAATTCAATACAATATTATTTACATTTTTCATAGCTTACATTAAAATCCTTATTAGCGTTCGGAAAAATTGGCGAACTTACAATAATTTGAGTGACATTTCCCATGTGTAAGTGGGTTTTTTTTGCTTTTAGAGTAGCAAATCACACTGGGTATAGCTAGTTTAATATAAGTGAAACTTTTCCTGAAGGGAACCTTAGTTATACAGGGACTATGATAAGTTATAGATCAATCCTCATTAAATTCGGAATAAAGTATTTTTATGTAGATTTTCATCGTTTTTTTCGTAACATTCTGAAGGTGGCTTTATATGTGAAGGGTAAGTACAATTATGGACCGATCCTCGTAAAATTTGGTAGACCGATTCTGTTTTATATACATCCTGTTTATATCGAATTCCTTCACTGTGCTCGTATTTTTAAGCCAGTAATGAGCGTTAAAGTAACTTTCTGATGGGGATATATGGGGGGTAGGAGATCATTTGGGTCATATGAAACTTATTTATGTCGAATTTCGTCGCTATTTTCGTATAAAGTCTGTTTAAACTGTATTTCGGGGGCAACTTGTATGGTGGCTAGATTAAAATTTTCAATACCAAACAAATAGCAGCAATAGGGCCAGTCTAGACGATTTTAAAAATTAATAAGGACACAGAATATACATATACTTTTGTAACCAATATTTTGATGTGTTATAAACTCAATGACAAAATCAATATATATGTATATACTAAATCAGAATATGATGGTGGGTATAAAAACTAACAAATATATTTAAACCAATAAATTTAAATAAATATTTCCGTAAAGGGATCAAAATTCTAAAATTTATATCGAGAAGTGTCTTGAAAGCCCTTAAAATATTTGTTCAATAATACCGCCGATCTCCGTCTTCTTATATCAATCAACAATTAAATAAAATTATTTTTACAGGAAACTGTAATATGGATTAAAATATTAAATTATTTATGAATGTACCGGGAACAACAATAATACTGAAATATGGTGTTTAGATTATTTTACGTTTATCTTTCAACTGTATCAAGAATAACGATTTTTTAAGTAAGTCTTCTAATAATAATTACTTTGTTCAAGAACTCTTTTAAAGAGTTCTGAGTGTTCCAAAATTGTTCTATAGAACGAACAACTCACAAAACTAGTTCCAGAGTCCTGAAAATATTTCAAACTAGCTATACCCAGTATGCTTCGCTACCCTCATCATAATGGAATGAAATAAATATAATTATTGTAAATGTATATTTAATAAATTATATTTTAGAGAACTCTTTAAGTTTGATTTTATGATTCTAGTCTCAATATTACAGAAATAAAAAAACAGTTGAAGAACGAAAAAGTACCAGACAGTGCCTTTTTATAGATTTTCATTAAATCAGGATGACGCATGTTTAATTTTCAATCAGAAACAAAAAAAAATCGAACACAGATTTTTATACAATCAGGAACCTGCGTGTCCAATTTTATGTTTTTACATTCAATAAAAAAGAACAAAAAAGGATACCTTTTTAAATTTTCATTCAATTATGTTAGCATATGTTTATACATATATTCAATAATTTTGGAAAGCTCAAAAAGTACCACTTAAAGTACGAAAAAGAACCAAAAGACCTATTTTATTTAATTTAATGTTCCTAAGTTCAATATTATAGAAAATTCAAAAAGTACCAGTTAAAGAACGAAAAAGTACCAGAAAATATTCCAGTTTAAATTTTCATTCACTCAAACCTATGATTGCTTAGTTTTATGTTTCTAGGTTCATTATAATAGAAAACTCAAAAAGTACCAGTTGAAGAACGAAAAATTACCAAAAAGTCCCCTTTTATAGGTTATCACTTAATTCGGGCTATACATGCTTAATTTCATTTTTCTATGTTCAATATTATAAAAAATTAAAAAAGTACCAGTCGAAGTACGATAAAGTACCAAAAAGTCCCTTTTTATAGATTCTTATTTATTCCAGGCTCTAAATGCTAAATTTCATGTTTCTAGGTTCAATTTTTGTAGAAAACTAAAAAAGTACCAGTCGAAGAACGAAAAAGTACCAAAAAGTCCCCTTTTATAGATTCCTACTTCCTCCGTGCTCTATATGCTTAATTTCATATTTTTAGATTCAATATTATAGAAAATTCGAAGAGGTACCTTTTACAAAACGAACAATTACCCCTTTTATAGGTTCTTACTTAATCCGGGCTCTACATGCTTAATTTTACGTTTCTAGGTTCAATATTATAAAAAAATTCAAAAAGTACCTTTTGAAGAACGAAAAAGTACCAAAAAGTCCCCTTTTATAGCTTATCACTTAATCCGGGCTCTACATTCTTAATTTCATGTTTCTAGGTTCAATATATTAAAAAATTCAAAAACTACCAGTCGAAGAACGAAAAAGTACCAAAAAGCCCCTTTTATAGATTCTAATTTACTCCGGGCTCTACATATTTATTTTCATGATTCTGTATTTAATTTTATAGAAAACTCAAAAAGTACCAGTCGAAGTACGATGAAGTACCAAAAAGTCCCCTTTTATAGATTCTTATTTATTCCAGGCTCTAAATCAGCCAAGCGCAGAAAGAGAGACGCTAACAAACTGTTATTGTAGTGGTGAGAAAATACTAATACTACTGATTGTTTAGAGTCTAAATGCTTAATTTCATGTTTCTAGGTTAAATTTTTGTAGAAAACTCAAAAAGTAACAGTCGAAGAAAGAAAAAGTACCAAGAAGTCCCCTTTTATAGATTCTCATTTACTCCGTGCTCTACATGCTTAATTTCATGTTTCTAGGTTCAATATTGTAGAAAATCCAAAAAGTACCTTTTGAAGAACGAAAAATTACCAAAAAGTCTCCTTTTATAGGTACTCACTTAATCCGGGCTCTATATGTTTAATTTCATGTTTCTAGGTTCAATATTATAGAAAATTCAGAAAGTACCTTTAGAAGATCGAAAAAGTACCAAAATGTCCCCCTCTACAGATTTTCATTTACTCCGGGTTCTTCATACTTAATTTCATGTTTCAAGGTTAAATTTTATAGAAAACTCAAAAAGTGCCAATCGAAGGACGAAAAAGTACCTTAAAGTACCCTTTATAGATTCTCATTTACTCTGGGTTCTACATGCTTAATTTCATGTTTACAGCCTGGTACTCTGTTCAGAGTTGATGTGCAACAAATGTAGTCTATCTCGCGATTTTGGAAAGTTTGTCGCTTTTATTGCTATAAAGCATTGCTTTAAATACGTAAACAAAAACCATATGTTTTTTGAATGCTGAAAATAAAATTAATCTGAATAATATAAACTATTCAGTGTTTTTAATGGGGTATATTCAGGGTCCTCATTAAATTCTAAGACGATCTAGCCATGTCTGTCCGTCCGTCCGTCTGTCTGTTGAAAGCACGACAGATTTTCCGAATGGAAAGAGCTAGAGTGTTGAAATTTCACATAAATATTTCTTATAGGTAAGGTTTGTCTGGTATTGAAAATGGGCAATATCGGTCCACGTTTTCGGATAGCCCCCATACAAGTGGCCCCTCGAAAAGCAGCTTTAACAGCCATAACTTGTTTAAAAATACGAATATAGCGATGAAATTCGACATAAGTAAGTTTCTTGTGATCCAAAATCACTATGCTATGAGGATCGGTCCATAATTGACCCTACCCCCCATATAAGGTCCGCTTCAGAAAATGACTTTAACGCTCATTACTGGCTTAAAAATACTAGTATATAGATGAAATTCGACATAAGTAAGTTTCATACGAGTCAAAATCTATCTAAAAAATGTTATGTTGATCGGACCCTACCCCCCATGTTATGGACCCTACCCCCCATATAAGGTCCCCCTCAGAAAATGACTGCAACGCTCATTAATGGCTTAAAAATACGAGTGTAGCGATGAAATTCTACACAAATAAATTTAATACGAACCAAATTCTGTCTACCAAATTTTATAAGGATCGACCCATAATTGACCCTACCCCCTATATATGGTCCCCTTCAGAAAATTACTTTAACGCTTATAACTGGCCTAAAAATACGAGTATATAGATGAAATTCGACATAAGTAAGTTTCATTCGAGTTAAACGAGGTTTGATGGTGGGCATACTATAAGATTCGGCATAGCCGAATATAACACTCTTTCTTGTTTTTTATTTAAAAAGAATGAAAATATATTATTGACCGCTTGTGCAGTAAATTTATTTCGGCTCGAGAAATGATAATTTTGGGAAAAACAATAAAATGTAATCGGCTGTTTGTTTTAATTTCGTGCGAAAGAAGTGCTGCGTAAGTTGGAAAACAAGGTTGCCAGATAAATTTCACAAAGTTTTTCACAATAAGAACCGAGTACTGCTTTTGCGAAATTATTTCGCAAATATTTCATATATTTTATATGTAGTTTGACAGCATTTCGCATGAAATTTTGAACAGAGTACCTAGCTTATAGGTTTAATTTTAAAGAAAACTCAAAAAAGTACCTTTGTAGAACGGAAAAGTACCGAAAAGTCCCTTTATTATTAATTTCATGTTTCAATATCATAGAAAACTCAAAAAGTACCAGTTGGAGAATGACAAAGTACCAAAAAATATCACTTGGTACTGGTGTTCCAAATAACCTCTCATTAGCATATTTAGTGTTTCTAGATTAAAAATTTTATATAAATTGGATCATTGTGTTTGAATAAAATCAAATTTCCCGTTTTTACCCCTTTTGGTACTTTTTCCTCCCTATTAACGAAATACAAATTCTGTTCCAAAAAGTTGCAACATCGTATTGGTAGCCCGTTACTATGTATTCATATGTATAAGTTAATAAGCCAAAAACAATGTTGCAAATATGGACCAAGCCTGATAAAATTTTGTGAATATATTTATATGTACATAATATTTTATTGTGCTGAATTTCATCGCGATATTTGTGTTTATAAGTTAATTTTGGACATTCAAGTAATTGTTCCGATACATTTAAGCAATTTATGGATGAAAAACTAATTTTCTGAAACAGACTTTATATGGGAGCTAGGGGCAAATATGGACCAAGCCCGATAAAATTTTGTGAATATATTCATATTTACATAATATTTTATTGTGCTGAATTTCATCGCGATATTTGTGTTTATAAGTTAATTTTGGACAATCAAGTAATTTTCTCAAGGGGACTTTGTATGGGAGCTAGGGTTAAATGAGTCCCGATCTCTATGAAATTTGGCAAGGTCGTCAAGGCTTCTATAAAACTTAGTTGTGCCGCTTTTTATCAATATACAGGTATTTATACCCTACACCACTTTAGTGGGGAGGGTATATTGGGTTTGTGCTGATGTTCGGGCTCCTAGCCCCCATATAAAGCCTCTTTCATAAAATTAGTTTTTCATCCATAAATTACTTAAATGTATCGGAACAATTACGTGAATGTCCAAAATTAACTTATAAACACAAATATCGCGATGTAACAATAAAATATTATGGAAATATAAATATATTCACAAAATTTTATCAGGGTTGGTTCATATTTGCCCCTAGCCCCGTATAAAGCCTATTTCAGAAATAGAAATAGTTTTTCATCCATAAATTGCTTAAATGTATCGGAACAAGGTAATAGAAGATAAATGTTTTATTATGAAAAATAAGTTACATTTAATATTTATAACTGGTGTAGGGTATCATATGGTCGGTCACGCCCGACTATACTTTCTTACTTGTTTTAACATAATTATGAGCTCAGAAGCCCTTTTCGGGGGGTTCTGTTGTATGGGGGCTAGGTGAAATAATAGACGGATTTCAACCATTTTCAATAGGCTTCGTCCTTGGGCCAAAAGAAAAGAGTGTGTGCCAAATTTCATCCAATTATCTTGAAAATTGCGACCTGTACCTTGCGCATAAGGTTTACATGGACAGCCAGCCAGACGGACGGACGGACATAGCTTACTTTAAGAACGAATATTTTTGTATGTTACAAACATCAGCACAAACCCACTAAAGTGGTGTAGGGTATAATTACTTTAAAAAATACGATTTTTAAAATATTTTATAATTTACTACAAAAATATAAAGTTACTGTTAAATTTAGTGCCACCAAAGTTTATGAAAAAGCACTAAAAAAGCACTATACAGTAACTCGAAGTTTTTTTCGCGTCGAAAATTTTTAAAAGCACTAAGTTGACAACGCTGCTTGCTGTCATCTTTAACATTTATGTCCTTTTTCTGTCGTCTATTTTCATAATTCGATTTGTTCTGTCAAGTTGTCTGGAAAAAGTCGAGCCGTGCTTGTTTTGTTCATACTGTTCTGAAAATAAATGGTTATACTTATTTTCATATTGTAAACTTTATAAATATAGGGTTGTTATATTGTAAAGATTTACAATATAACAAGATTTTGTTCATAAAAACTTATTTTAAACCAATTTTAAACAAAATACTATTTTTTAACAAAACAATACATAAAACAGGGAGCGTAACTGTTATGACTTTTATCATAAAAGTCACAAAATAAGTGTTATTTTTTGACTCAGCAGTTATATTTTTCGAGCAGTTATAAAAGTTACTTTTTTAATATTGGAAAATAAACGATTCTAAAGCGAAAACTTTTTTTCTGTTCAAAAAATAACTTTTATTTCTGCTCGAAAAAATTAAAGTCAAAACATAACTTTTATTTCTGCTCAAAAAAATAAAAGTCAAAAAATAACTTTTATTTTTGCTAAAAAAAATAATAGCCAAAAAATAACTCTTATTGCTGCTCGAAAAAAAGTCAAAAAGAAAAGTTCTTATTGGGTTTAAAAAAGTTTTCGTTTATACACATGTGCCTGGCATTATATCTTTCGTTAAACCGGGAAACCACTGTATTTACAAGTAAATCTAAATGTAAGTTTTTATATGTATATTTAAGGCGACCAGATTTTTTTAATGAAAATTGATGACATAAAAAAGTAAAACATTTTTTTACATATTTTACTGAAAAAACGAAGTTGCGAATTTTGGCCGTGCCCCTCTAGAATTGTTCTATAGGTTGTAAAAATATGTCAACGGCTCTGAAGTTTCCAGGTGCATTTACAAGGGGAAAAATCGAAATCGAAAAATCAGAAAGATATAAAACATAAAAACTGGTTGAAAATTTTAAAAGTTATGGCAAATTCCCTTTGAACTCCACATTTTTTAGGTTAAGAATGACCGATTTGAATAAAGCTTGGAATATATTTTTATATTATTTGGGCTATAATACTCTGAAAATATTTTGTTTTAAAAGTACAACAGTAATGAATTAATACGTATTCTCTAAAATATTAAATAATGCGATTTTCCTGAAATCCGCCGAATTCAAATCGCAAGTACAGCTAAACTGTAAGAAGTATTGATCTAATTTTGTCACCGTTTTATTCCTATAAATCCCCATGAGATTTGAAACGGCCGTTGAAAAAAATTAAACTTTGATTATTAAAATTTTTTTCATATTTTTTTAACAGTTTTATTGTTTACAAATTTGTAAATAAAATCTCAGAAAAATTTTAAAAGATTATATTTTGGGAAAAGACTCTATTCTAGGTAATATTGGATTATTGGCCAGCACTATTTTTAGGCAATTTGGAAATGCCTCTCTGTCAACCAAATGATGGGCAAAACCATTTTATTTTCCTTTTTCATAGTGTATATGTATTTTTGTGTTTTCGTAAAATGATCTAGAGGGGCGAGGCATGCTGTGTTTTCCTTCCGGCTATCTCCAGTCGCGCGTGGCTCTTTCTCTAGATCTATATTTGCACAACTATAGAAAATACTTCATGCCTCTGATATGGTCACATCTTACACCCTACCTATGGTCACTTAACATTCCTTTTTAAAGCAAATAGATTAGCAAGACATTTTCATTCTTTTCATTTTCCTTTTTAATTAATTAATTCTTTTAATTCACTATTAACATTAATTTTATATATCTTAAATTGTATTTTAAATTTAATTAAAGTAAGTAGATAAATGAAGAACTCTAAAATCTAAATTTACTTAGTACTTATTATACTTATTAATACTTATTCATGGTTGCTTATCTTAGGGTTCTAGAGTTGCCGTAGTTGCAGGGTTATTGTTGCAGTAAAGTTGTTGTAGTAGAGTTGTTGCCGTGGAGTTGTTGTCGCAGAGTTGATGTAGTAGAGTTGTTGCTGTAGAGTTGTTGTAGTCGAGTTGTTGCTGTAGAGTTGTTGTCGTAAAGTTGTTTTGGTTTTTTGTTAACACTTCTTTTTTTTTCTATAATGAGAAATTTTTTTTTTTGTATTTTTATTTTTTTTATTTTGGCATTAATCTTTTACAGTTTTCCGAAAGGTTCTTTTTTCTTTTAACCAATTACTTTTAGAAACAAAACACTCCAATGCACATTTTCACTTTATGTTAAAACTTAAAAATATTCAAATTGCAGAGATGATAAGAACGTTGTGACACTGCAGGTGGATATATAGTGTGATGAAAGTGGTCGGTGGCCAATTGACTGACTTGGTGGCTGGATTGTTGTCGTGAAGGTGATACTGGTCATTGTTGATGACGATGATGACGATATTAAAATAAAAAAAAATCTTTCGGATAGCAAATGAACACATATCGAATAAATTTAATTAATTAATTTAATTGAAACCGATATTTTCTTTCTTGGTTGTTTCCTTTCCACTCAGAATCCAATCACCAACTGACCTTCTTTACCATGTCTGTACTAAACCTCTTGTAATTTTCCTTTTCTTCGCATTGACACTTGTCCAATTGTCATTGGTCAACTGACTTAACGGGAATATCATACCACTACTGAGTATGCGTAAAATAAGAAGAAACAACATAACGAAGGAATAAATAAAATTCCTATCGTCAGGGACGTTATCAATCCTACAAAGAGGTGAGGGTGAATAAAATAAATTGCCCTGTTTTACCTTTACGTTAACGACATTACCTTGACTAGTAAAAATTTTCTATACTAGATCTAAGATCGTAAGACAAACAGGCAGGATTTCGTTTGGGAAAAATTTGTTAACGATTAGAACGATAATTCGCGTCCTAGTAGGTATTACTCAACGTGTGGCTCGACCCACGAAGCCGGGCAACCACCTCAAAACATTTAAAAAATAGAATTATAACTAAATTCCCCAAGCTAAGGACGAATGTCTGAAGCGTGATACTTGCCAATGTAATTGCCCTGGAGATCTTCAATATCGTATAAAGCGTTGCCGATTCTCTTTCTGATCCGGCATTTAATGAATTTTGGGTTGAATTTGGCATTAATGCCCTTCTTAAAATCACTTTGCGAATGGTTCTTACGGAACACCTCTTGTCCCACAACAAAATTAACTGGCTTACTTCTTGTGTTGTACGTTTTAGAAGCCTTTTCATGAGCAGCATTTAGATTCTCGCGAATCTTGTCTCGTATATCCGACAACATTTTCAATTTTTCTAAAATGGCATAGGATGTTCCATGAGAAATCATATTTTGGCCAAACAGCGCAAAATATGGCGAACACTGGATGGCTGAATGGAAGTCACTTCTCAAAATGGTCAAAATCTTTGAAATATTTCTGTCCCAACTTGTATGGTCTGGCTCATTTTTAAGAAAGTGACGTATTTTGGAAACAATCTCTCTGTTTACTCTCTCTGAGCTATTAGCTTGAGGGGAATAGAACCCTGTTGTAATGTGAGTTATTGCATAAGCTGAAAAAAAATCCTTCATGTCCTTGGATATAAACTGTTTGCCGTTGTCACTGTGGACATACTGTGGCACGCCAAAAGTACAAAAAATTTCATTTTGGAAAAACTCAATTACATTATTTGTGGTTGCTGACTTCAAAGGTTTCAAAAACACGAACTTTGTTAGGTGGTCTACGAGTATAAGTAGATGGCAATTCTTCGACTTCGTGCAAGGGTACGGTCACAAAAAATCACAATAAATCCTTTGGAAGGGGCGAACTGTGATAAACTGATTCCCCATAGAAGGACGTAACGTTGTATTAACTGGTTTTATGATTTTGCAATCATCGCAGTTTCGAATATATTGTCTGACTTCACGCGCCATCTGCGGCCAATAATATTTTTGCCTTATTCGAAAAAGAGTTTTAGTGTAACCGCCGTGACACCCTTCCTCATGAGCGGATTCAATAAGTTTTTGTGTTAAAGTTTTCGGTACCCATAACCGCCAAATATTTTGTTCCTGCTCATCAGGACTTCGAAATTTTACACGCTTATAAATGAAATTTTCGGATAAGCACAGATCTGGTAGTGCGTCTCCGTTCAACCGAATGTTTTCCCTTAAATCGTTATATTCCTTACTATCAAATTCAGGGGAGTCGATGTCTACTTCTGGTGGATTACAAGTAATTTCAAGTTCATCTACGCACAGTGGTATAGGAAAAAAAAAGAGGGAAATAATTCGGTAACTTCTAAACGGTTAATCCGATTTTAATGAAATTTGGTATGCACAAAGAGGAGGTGTTGTCGAGTTTAGGTTTTGAATTTGGACCTTATAGGCCAACCAGGGGCCCGGCGGGGGGTCCTCAAATTAGGACACCTCGGCTATGTTAAATTTTTAAAACGATCCTATTTCTTCATTTGAGTTCCGATTTAAAAAAAATTTCGTATATAGAATCTCCTCATCGAGCACTATAAAAAATGTCGTCGTAGCAGTAAATTATCTCTTATAGTTTAGGAGATATTCGCATTTGAATATTAAAATTTTAAAATTTTTACCGTCCTTACTTTAGTTTTTTTGATAATAGCAGGTCCAAATATTTCCGATTTTCGCCATTTTTTTTTATTTGCTTAACAACAAGTTTATATATCAAGCAGTGAAAGAATTATGTCAAAATCATGACTGAGTCCAAAGTTATAGGCATTTTAATTTAAAAAATTAAAAAAGGCGATTTTTTGTCATTTTTTTTGGGAAAAAAGTATCTTTTTCTTTTTAAGTTATCTAAAAAGTTTCTAAGAAGATGTATATAGAATTTATACTTTTTGGAAAGCTGACTTTACATAAAATACGATAAATGAAACAAAACCTAAAAATTTTTGATACCGAGGGGACCAGGTCCATCCAAAAAAACCCTATTTTTTATGGAAAATTAAATTTTGAGCAAAAATTCTCAAATCGCATAGTCGATATCAAATTATAGTGATCTGTTTTATATGACCCAATAAGTTCTTAATCATTTTGTAACGGGTTTCGATAACCCCGCCCCTGGTATGGATATAATAGGCAAAAAACCAAAAAATCCCATTTTTGGGATTTTTTAAAACTTTTTTGGGAATTCCGGGATTTCTAATAAGAAAATTCGAAATTTTGATTTAATTTTGGATTTTAAGTAAAAATCTACCTAACTGTAAAATTTCATCAAAAAATATTCATAAATAAAATTTTTATTGCAATTTGAAAAATTTGTATCTTCGCAAAAACTGAATAAAAAACATTTTTTAATTTTTTTTAAAAAAAGTATTCCGCGAATTTTTTAATTTTCAAAAATTATATACAGTTTTGAAAAATAGACAAAATTACCTTTCCATTGATATATAACATGCCTACCTAATGTTTTTTAAGTGACAAATTAATTAGGGAAAACTCAACATCTTTTAGAAAATTTGCCTAGCACTATTATTTTCATCCATAAGGTTAACTCTTAAATTTGTTACATATATGGATGAAAATAATAGTGCTAGGTAAATTTTCTAAAAGATGTTGAGTTTTCCTTAATTAATTTGTCACTTAAAAAACATTAGGTAGGCATGTTATATATCAATGGAAAGGTAATTTTGTCTATTTTTCAAAACTGTATATAATTTTTGAAAATTAAAAAATTCGCGGAATACTTTTTTTAAAAAAAATTTAAAAATGTTTTTTATTCAGTTTTTGCGAAGATACAAATTTTTCAAATTGCAATAAAAATTTTATTTATGAATATTTTTTGATGAAATTTTACAGTTAGGTAGATTTTTTTACTTAAAATCCAAAATTAAATCAAAATTTCGAATTTTCTTATTAGAAATCCCGGAATTCCCAAAAAAGTTTTAAAAAATCCCAAAAATGGGATTTTTTGGTTTTTTGCCTATTATATCCATACCAGGGGCGGGGTTATCGAAACCCGTTACAAAATGATTAAGAACTTATTGGGTCATATAAAACAGGTCACTATAATTTGATATCGACTATGCGATTTGAGAATTTTTGCTCAAAATTTAATTTTCCATAAAAAATAGGGTTTTTTTGGATGGACCTGGTCCCCTCGGTATCAAAAATTTTTAGGTTTTGTTTCATTTATCGTATTTTATGTAAAGTCAGCTTTCCAAAAAGTATAAATTCTATATACATCTTCTTAGAAACTTTTTAGATAACTTAAAAAGAAAAAGATACTTTTTTCCCAAAAAAATGACAAAAAATCGCCTTTTTTTAATTTTTTAAATTTAAATGCCTATAACTTTGGACTCAGTCATGATTTTTACATAATTCTTTCACTGCTTGGTATATAAACTTGTTGTTAAGCAAATAAAAAAAAATGGCGAAAATCGGAAATATTTGGACCTGCTATTATCAAAAAAACTAAAGTAAGGACGGTAAAAATTTTAAAATTTTAATATTCAAATGCGAATATCTCCTAAACTATAAGAGATAATTTACTGCTACGACGACATTTTTTATAGTGCTCGATGAGGAGATTCTATATACGAAATTTTTTTTAAATCGGAACTCAAATGAAGAAATAGGATCGTTTTAAAAATTTAACATAGCCGAGGTGTCCTAATTTGATGACCCCCCGCCGGGCCCCTGGTTGGCCTATAAGGTCCAAATTCAAAACCTAAACTCGACAACACCTCCTCTTTGTGCACACCAAATTTCATTAAAATCGGATTAACCGTTTAGAAGTTACCGAATTATTTCCCTCTTTTTTTTTCCTATACCACTGTGCTACGTCAAATCTAGAGAAAGTGTCAGGCACTACATTTAGAGAACCTTTCCTGTGTTCCATCACAAAATCAAAATTCTGAAGCTTTAAGCTCCACCTGGCTAATCTACCATGTAGGTCTTTTTGGCTCATTAGCCATTGGAGACTTGAATGGTCGGTATTTTAAATGGAAGTCCCTCAACATACTGTCTGAACCGTTTTACACAAATCACGGCCGCCAAACATTCTAATTCCGTGACTGTATAATTGCGTTGTGCCCGATTTAATTTTTGGGACACAAACGCAATTGGTCTCTCTCTACCCTCATCGTCGAGTTGGTAGTGAACCCCCCCAACTCCTATACGAGATGCGTCGCATTGTATCACGAACTCTTTTGCGAAATCTGGCTGGGCTAGGACGGGCGCACTTGATAAGGCTGATTTTAATTGATGGAACGAATCGACAGCCTCCTGAGTAAGACGAAAGGGTTTGTTTGATTTTTTCAAACAATCCGTAAGAGGACCTGCTAAATTTGAAAAGTTATTAATAAAAGCGCGGTACCAATTAGACATTCCAATGAACCGTCTGACTTGGCGCGGTGTTTTGGGTAAAGGAAACGCCTCGATGGCTCTTGCCTTTTCAGGATCGACCTTTAAATTGCCTCCGCCTATTATATAGCCGAGATACTTTATCTCAGTTTGACAGAATTTGCTTTTGCCAACGTTTATCGTGAGACCAGCAGATTTTAGGCACTCGGCAACTTCTGAAAGCAATTTAAAATGATCTTCGAAATTTTGGCTACAGACCAGGAGATCGTCCAAATAAATGAAAACGTTGCTCCTCAGCCAAGATGGAATCGTCTTGTCCATCAGGCAGCTCATGGTCTGAGGACCATTACATACCCCAAATGGCATTACCCGATATTGATAGAGAGGCCTACCGGGTACAGCGAACGCTGTCTTTTCTTTTGAAGATTCTGACAATTTAATTTGGAAAAAGGCGTCTTTTAGATCTATCCCGCTTATGAAGTGCGTGTCCTTTAAACGGCTTAGCAGCCCGTTTATATGCGGGAGGGTGTACGAATCCTTCTTTGTCAGTGAGTTTATCTTCCTACAATCCAGGCAGAGCCTGATCTTATTTGGCTTGCGCACAGTTACAATGGGACTACACCATGGTGAATTCGTCTCCTCGATAACTCCGAGAGCTAAAAGCCTATCGAGCTCCTCATAAATTTCTGCTTGCCTAGCTGGGGACAGTGGGTAGTGCTTGCTTTTCACTGGGGTAGCATCACCTGTATCTATACGAGACCTAACTTTTCATATGCCGGGAATTCTGAAATAACTAGTTTAAGACGATATTTCTGTTCGGAATCTAGTTCAATACATGAAATAATTTGGGGTGCAAGTTCAAAAGACCTCCAAAAATTAATACCAAGGTAGCCCTCAAGTGAAAGACCAGGTACTATGTAAAACACAATAGGTTTTGTTACACCCATATACGTCACCGGAATTGAACAGTAACGACCTCAGTTTTCGAACCATTAGCTGTTGAAATATTAGATCTTATTTTCCGTATCGGAATACCAATTTTATTAACGAAATCCAAGCTACCCTTGCCCAATGCGGATACATTCGCTCCCGAATCTAGAAGGCATAATAACTCATCATCAAAAATGTTTATTCTTGCAAAAGGTCTGCCATCGTCAGCATTCAACAAATGTGTTTCCTCTATTGATTTCCTAAATTGTCTGCGCATTTCATATCGTTGTCTACATTTAAGGATTTTACGTGAAGGTCTAATTTTAAAAGCATTATTTTGGGTCTTAAACAGGTTTTGTCTGTGCTGGTGCAAGGAGATATTTGGTACGTCTGTGAAAGAAGATTGAGGTAACCCCTGTGAGGGTTTACACTTAGCATCTATAGCTAACTCGGGATTCATTTTGAGGAACGAGCATTCCCGGCCGCCCACTCGTTCCGTCGTCTGTTTCCCTGATGTGGGCCACTGCACTTTGGTGTAGTTACACCCCTTTGACCACATTTGAAACAAAAAACGTGTCGGGTCTCATCAGGACAATAAATGTAGCTATGTCCTAATTGGAGACAGTTCCAACACTTTATCATTGAATAATACCCCTTCTCATATAATTTGTTTACCTTTAACGCATCTAATTGTGGGTCCTCTTCAGATTCTTCAGAATCGTTTTCAGCTGAAATTTCATTCACATGGCGTGGGTTGTTCAGTAGTTTTGTTGAGACTTTACTTTCTTGCAAAACCTTCTCAGCCTTCCTTGCAATTAAACGAAGTTCTCCTAAATCTTTAGGATCAGAAATAAAAAGCATTATTTTCAATTCAGGGTTAACATTTTTCTTGATTATCTCAATCAGGGAATTATCAGACATTAGAGTTCTAAGTTTTAAATTTAACTGTGTTATTGAAGAATGAAAATCGTCATAACATTCTCTTGAAAGTTGTTTCCGGGTTGACATTTTTAACAAAATTTCATTTTCTGTTTCAAGAGTCCCAAATTCTTTAATAAGAGCTGTTTTCAACATTGAATAAGTCGCTCTAGGGTTCTGTTTAATAAACATCCAATACCAAACTTCAGCTTTTTGGGAGAGAAACATATGGAAGTTTGCCATAAGCGTATCTATCTTAAATAGAAAGTCATTTACATTGCCTTCACCATTATAAACAACCCTCCAATCCTTCAACTTAACAAAGAATGCCGAAGATGTATTTGAAAACGAATTGCCTGCAAGGTTTCCAGCTTGACTACCTAAACTACCTGTCCTGGGAGAGCTTCTTTCCTCTCGCGGTTGATTTATAGACTCTCTAATAGCACTAATTTCTTGTCTAAAACCATCAAGTGTTTGTCTCATAGTTTCTTGGACGTATGTCATTAGCGTCTCCATAGTGTTTACTTCCGAATTTTGACCATTTTTCGAACCCGAAGGATCAGCATCCGTATTAGTATCGCGAGAGGACATTATGAGTTTCTGGTTTAGATTGTCCTGGTTATCTACAAAGCCCTTTTCTTCGATTAAACTTTCTAACGACTGAAAATCTAATTCCCGCAAGGATTTATCTAATAAGTCACAATTTGAAGTACTTTAAATTTCAATAACCTCTTCACTAACTCCTATATCCTCTGAATCTAAAGATCTTGTAGTCGATGGTGACCTTATCGCCCTAATACTAGTACTCGAGTGTGTACTTGGAACACTAGCAGATCTTCTCTGTGTTGGGACTGCACCTATAACAGATGTACGTGTTTTTATTGGAGTTATTCCTCTGCCTCTGACAGTTGGTAAAGTCGAGCTTGGTTTTTGAGCGAGTGGCTTAGTTAAATCTGATTTAGAACGAGTATTAGGTCGGTGCATAATGCACTTAATTAAATCTCTAAAGTTATGTTTCAAATTCTGAAATTTCACCAGTTGAAACCTAAGAATTGAATTATTTCAAAATATTGAGAAAAATATAGTATTTACGAAAAAAAAATTAAAATGCAAAACGAAACAAATTCCTCAAAACGTTTAGTATTTAACAAATTTCTAACATTGAATTCTCCTGATTACTTTAATATATAATAGTTGTTAGTAATTAATCTTTCAAAGAATATATGTGTAAGTTCATTTAAAGAATGTTAAGCGACATAGTAAGTAGCGTACTTGGTTATGACCATATTAATGAACCATTTAATCAAATATTATTAGTGACTCAATTAAAATTTACTTGATCTATTAATATTCAAATAAATACTAATGCTGCAAGTAATTGAGAAAAAAAAACTATACAGTAAAAAAAATTGCTTATTTTTCTATGAAATCTGAGATTAAAATGCTCCAATATTATTTAAACTTCCATTGCTTTGCAACTATTCTACCGTTTCATAATTTTTCACAGTTAGATAAGGACTTAAACAATTTCGTCAAAAACTCACACATTGTTTCAATGAGATTGAGTTGTTATAGCAACGAACAACTGAACAACTCTCAATCATCAGATCGGACTTATAACATCCCAAAATCGCACAAAACAATATATTTGCTGTTAAAAATTTCAATCTATTACAATTACATAGTTATGTTTCCCATCGCTATCGATACCAGATCTAATTTGGTCCAGAAATCGAGACTTATGTCAAACATAAAAATGTGTTGGGAGTCCCATAAGGACTGCCTTTCCGTTGGGCGCCATTCTATTGTTGTGTTTTCGTAGGGGCGAGGCATGCTGTGCTTTCCTTCCGGCTATCTCCAGTCGCGCGTGGTTCTTTCTCTAGATCTATATTTGCACAACTATAGAAAATACTTCATGCCTCTGATATGGTCACATCTTACACCCTACCTATGGTCACTTAACATTCCTTTTTAAAGCAAATAGATTAGCAAGACATTTTCATTCTTTTCATTTTCCTTTTTAATTAATTAATTCTTTTAATTCACTATTAACATTAATTTTATATATCTTAAATTGTATTTTAAATTTAATTAAAGTAAGTAGATAAATGAAGAACTCTAAAATCTAAATTTACTTAGCACTTATTATACTTATTAATACTTATTCATGGTTGCTTATCTTAGGGTTCTAGAGTTGCCGTAGTTGCAGGGTTATTGTTGCAGTAAAGTTGTTGTAGTAGTGTTGTTGCCGTGGAGTTGTTGTCGCAGAGTTGATGTAGTAGAGTTGTTGTCGTAAAGTTGTTTTGGTTTTTTGTTAACACTTCTTTTTTTTCTATAATGAGAAATATATTTTTTTTGTATTTTTATTTTTTTATTTTGGCATTAATCTTTTACAGTTTTCCGAAAGGGTCTTTTTTTCTTTTAACCAATTACTTTTAGAAACAAAACACTCCAATGCACATTTTCACTTTATTTTAAAACTTAAAAATATTCAAATTGCAGAGATGATAAGAACGTTGTGACACTGCAGGTGGATATATAGTGTGATGAAAGTGGTCGGTGGCCAATTGACTGACTGACTTGGTGGCTGGGCTGTTGTCGTGAAGGTGATACTAGTCATTGTTGATGACGATAATGATGATATTGTTAAATATATTATATTTACAAAAGAATTGTCATTTTTTTCGTTTTTAAAATAAAAAAAATCCTTTCCGATAGCAAATGAACACATATCGAATAAATTTAATTACAATTTTCTACAAATTCTATAATAGAAAGTTTGCTTGCTTTTCCACATATTAATTTTATAGTTTTAGGTTTTGGGTTTTTTCTTTTGTTTTGTGGTTTAGAAAATATTTTTTTCCTCATTTATTGAGTGCATAACTATTTCAGTTTTTCTTTATTTTGTTATTAAAGAAGGAGCTCTGCTCCTTGCAATATTTATTATTAAAAAAAATACATTAATCTTTTTTTTTATAATTTGTACAAAAAAAGAAAAAGTTTCCTCTTGAAACCGATATTTTCTTTCTTGGTTCTTTCCTTTCTACTCAGAATCCAATCACCAACTGACCTTCTTTACCATGTCTGTACTAAACCTCTTGTAATTTTCCTTTTCTTCGCATTGACACTTGTCCAATTGTCATTGGTCAACTGACTTAACGGGAATATCATACCACTACTGAGTATGCGTAAAATAAGAAGAAACAACATAACGAAGGAATAAATAAAATTCCTATCGTCAGGGACGTTATCAATCCCACAAAGAGGTGAGGGTGAATAAAATAAATTGCCCTGTTTTACCTTTACGTTAACGACATTACCTTGACTAGTAAAAATTTTCTATACTAAAAAAAATCGTTACAAAATGTGAAAATAATAAATCCGTAACAGTATGTTAAATATAATGCTATATTAGATATATATATATAATAATTGCAATAATTTATCAAAAATTGCAATAAAAATAATTTTACTTAATCTATATATAAGAAAAAAAATTAATTATGTTTATAAATGTGCTATAGTGATGTTAATTTTGTCGCAAAATATTCGTTATTCGGATACTTTTAAT
Organism: Lucilia sericata; assembly: GCF_015586225.1. Taxonomy (NCBI): domain Eukaryota; kingdom Metazoa; phylum Arthropoda; class Insecta; order Diptera; family Calliphoridae; genus Lucilia; species Lucilia sericata. The sequence continues at coordinate 66,675 of NW_023994413.1, read as the reverse complement.
AATAATTTTAAATTGTTATACATATGTACAAGATTTAAAAAAAAGATATACCTTTTAATGTAAAAATCTTTAATTAAAGGAATATTGTGATTATTTTCAAAATACATAGAGAACTGGAATTGGCTGTCAACAAAATTACTTGAAAATGTTTGAAGTTTTCATATGGGAATTAAATACGTAATTGTCTCATTTTAATAAGAAAACAAATCATTCATCTAACTTTAATAAATTTCTTTCTTAATAAAATTGTGGTATTCATAAACAAACAATAAACATATAGTACATTAACTATTGTGTTGGTTTTTGTTTAACTTGGCAGCACTCTCCAATTTGGCTGCCATTTTATGTGTTAGTGTTGCGTATGTACAATTAGGATAAAATACAGTTAGGGACATAACTATTTGTACACCATGTATTTTTCGATAATTTTAAAAATTAAAACAAATATTAAACAATATTAAACATATTTTAATTATAAATATTTTTTTAATTTATTCTCATTCGAAAAAAATACTAATATTCAACAAATTGTTTAAAAAGGTACAAAATAAGCAAAAACCATAGGGACAAAAGTATTTGTACAATTCCTAATATGAGTACTTGGTACAATAATTTGTACGGTGCTATTTTGTTTGTTTACATTTTTTCATTAAGTACCGTTACTTTTTTCATGTAAAGCAATTTTAAATGCAGAATAAGTAGTATGCTCCAAAACTTTCTGCAATAAACTGTTCAAAAATGGGCAAGAAAAAAGAATTGAGTATGGATATCAAAAATTTAATAATTGATCAACATAAAAACGGAAAATCGCTTCGTTTTATTAGTAATTTATTAAGTTTACAACATTCCACGGTTCAATATGTAGTTAACAAGTATAATGCATCTAGGAGCGGTCGACCAAGTAAACTTTCTAATCGGGAAGTGAGGAGTATTTTAAACGAGGTGAAAAAAAATCCAAGAGTAACTCGGGCGGATTTAGCGGAACAAGTCGCTAATACAACAGGAACAACTGTTCATCCAAAAACCATTGGGAGAGTATTACATTCTGGAGGTTATACAAGCAAGTACCTCGCAAAAAACCTCTTATCAGTAAGAAAAACCGAGAATTACGTTTGGAATTTGCTAAGCGTTACTTAGACAAGGATGAAGAATTTTGGGAAACGGTATTATTTACGGATGAAACAAAGGTAAATATTTTTGGCAACGACAGCAGAGGAAAGGTATGGAGAAAAAAATACAGCGTTAGATGCACAAAATTTGATACCAGCAGTCAAGCACGGTGGAGGAAGTGTGATGGTATGGGGTGCAATGGCTGCCAGTGGAGTAGGGCGATTAGTTTTTATAGACGGTAATATGGATCAGCATCAATATAAAAGAATATTAGAAAACAATTTGAAGCCTTCCGTAGATTGTTTGGGTCTTGGTCCACGTTGGATATTTCAACAGGACAACGACCCCAAACATACTGCGCGTTCAGTCAAGGAGTGGTTGCTTTATTATGCACCAAGGCAATTAAATTCACCCCCTCAATCACCTGATCTGAACCCTATCGAACACTGTTGGGAAATTTTAAAGCGTAAAGTTGGTAAAAAGAATGCCCGTAATAAGGAAGATCTTAAAAAAGCTTTGGAGGAAGCTTGGAAGGAAATATCTCCAGATAATACAAAAAATTTAGTTCGCTCGATGCCCAGAAGACTGCAAGCCGTTATTGATGCGAAAGGAGGTCCCACAAATTTTCTTACAAAACATACATAATAATTATAAGCACATAAACTATCTTGTTTCTATAATTTTTTTCTTCAATATCAAAAATTTTAAATATTGCATTTAAAGCATTTTATTACTTTAGCTTGAGTTGTCTATGTGTGTGAATTATGTTTTGCAAACATAAAATTAGAGTTGTCAATTATTCGTGTTTCCTGGCCGTAATTCCTAAGAATTTCCCAATCAGTGTTCGTGAGAAATGTTCCGCTTGACCATGACATTCTAACCGGGCTCAGTGTTTCAAAGTTTCCGACATATCTTGTGTCTGGTATGCGATCAGGCGCATCCGATGATGGTTTATAGCAGCGAAAGGCAAACTAACAATGCTGCAGTTTTTATACCCTTCACCACTTTAGTGGGGTGAAATTGAAAATGCTTAAAATCGGTCCATTATTTCATCTAGCCCCCATACAACAGAACCCCCCGAAAAGGGCTTCTGAGCTCATTATATTAAATATACCTGTATTTTGATAAAAAGCGGCACAACTAAGTTTTATACAAGCCTTGATGACCTTGCCAAATTTCATAGAGATCGGGCTTATTTAACCCTAGCTCCCACACAAAATCCCCTTCAGAAAATAACTTGAATGTCCAAAATTAACTTATAAACACAAATATCGCGATGAAATTCAGCATAATAAAACTTTATGTAAATATAAATATATTCACAAAATTTTATCGGGCTTGGTCCATATTTGCCCCTAGCTCCCATATAAAGCCTGTTTCAGAAAAATAGTTTTTCATCCATGAATTGCTTAAATGTATCGGAACAATTACTTGAATGTCCAAAATTATTTTATAAACACAATTATCTCGATGAAAATCAGCACAATAAAATATTATGTACATATAAATATATTCACAAAATTTTATCAGGCTTGGTCCATATTTGCCCCTAGCCCCTATATAAAGCTTCTTTCAGAAAATTTGTTTTTCTTCCATAAATTGCTTAAATGTATCGGAACAAGGTAATAGAAGATAAATGCTTTATTATGAAAAATAAATTACATTTAATATTCATAACCGGTGTAGGGTATCATATGGTCGGTCACGCTTCGTCCTTGGGCCAAAATTTCATGCAATTTCATCCAATTATCTTGAAAATTGCGACCTGTACCATGCGCACAAGGTTTACATGGACAGCAAGCCAGTGAGACGGACGGACAGACGAACATAGCTTAATCGGCTCAGAAAACGATTCTAAGCCGATTGGTGGGTATAGGACGAATATTTTTGTATGTTACAAACATCAGCACAAACTCAATATACCCTCCCCACTAAAGTGGTGTAGGGTATAAAAACAATACAGCTGAAATAAAAATTTAAACAAGCTTAACACAGCCTAATTCTATGAATGCTCATGCGAGACTGAATGGTTTTGTTTGTTTTTGTACAATGTGTGAACTCATAAAGAAATAAACACAGATGGCAACATGGCTCTCTTAAAAAAGTACTGTTAAGCTCAGTGACGTCATCAGTGCCTAGAACTGATTGTATGATATGAAAATTGTATGTGATTTATAATAGAAAAGTAAATAATTATGTTTAAAACTTATTTGTGTCTAATAAAATAAAATGTATTGTAAATTGTTTTCAAAGTCTTCGGTTTTGAAATGCTCCATACAGATTTTATACTTTTTAACGTTAATTTTTTTATTGCGGCAATAAAAACTTATCCATTGCTTTAATAAGCTAGGATCTGAAGGAAAGTTAAAAAACTTATTGCACACTATTTTGATATTTTATTATTATTATTATTATTATTGCAATTTTTGACTGCACACCACATTTTAATTATTAATTTACTTATTTTTATTTTTTCACTATTTGTTTTCAAATTTCATGTGAAAAGTAAGTATTTCACATTTAAAACATAGCACTGTTGACGTCACGAAAAAAGAGTACATTAAAATAATGGAATTGTCGGTGTCGCAATCTTGTTTATTTCATCCATGGTGTTAACTTATGTACATATGTACGTGTAAAAATAAAAGCAAGAGAGCTCGTTGCGTTTCGCTGCCCAGCGGTAAAAATACACATTATGTAATCGCTTATCTAAGTGATATTTCGTGGCAGTCAGTGGTGATGCTTTCACTTATTCTTCCACTTAGATTTAATACAAAAGTGTCCTAGGCTGCCTCATCGATGTGCTCTCGCTTAGAATGTAAGCCACAATATCATTAAGACAAATTTAAATTACATTTACGATGTTAATGAGACGCCTATAAACGCTTGCAACTAAGAATGTAATGTATGTAGATTAAAATCCTATTTGCATTTGTAAGTTAAAGTACCATGTCTTCCGATTTTGTTATAGAAAAACATATATTTTTTATATTTATTTTAAAATTATGCAAGTTTATTTAAAAATGATTATCAAATAATAAACACATATTATAGTTAATTCAATAAAAATATAATTAAACAATTTTAATGAAGATAAATGAAATGAATCTTAATTTTCTTTTGAAACGTTCGGCCATCTTCCTTTACAGATCCTGTAAACAATCAAGAGGAATTTGTCAGTATTAAAACTAGAATATATGAAGTAAATTTACCCCAATTTTTTAAATTCTGACATTTAGTTCACCATAATTATTTTAAATTTTTACAATAAAATAACTTTTTTAACAAAACACAACTCCACTTACAAAAGATCAACTTTAAACTGAAACAAAAAATTCTTCTTTTCATGTAGTATACAAAAGAAAAATAAAACGGTACTTTAGTTCTGTTTTTTTTTTTTTAAGAAATAAAAACAAAAAACAACATGAAAAACGCAGCTAACTCTCTACTTAAATCGTAATCTATGTTATAATTAAAGTGATATTATGGATTACGCATACATTGCACTCTAAGTACTCTGTTTCATTTACCGCTGGGTGGTTTATAGCCTCCCAATCCCATAACCGCTTTTGACCACTTTACCAAAAGTTATAAGCTGTTCGGTTGTAAGTGCCGCCTCATATGTTTCAATGGGTGGAATATCTAGCAACGTTTCTAGAGCCTTGCTCAACGTTGGGCTTATGGTAATACTTGTACCCAAGGAACATGTACGCTGAACTCCCTTTTGTAGTTTGATATTACACTTCTTGTCCAAAGAAGTCAACCCGATTATTGAAGCATAAGCTAGAATTTGTCTTATTACACTTTTATAAAACCAATGTGTAGGTGGTGTCTCCATTTAAATTTTCGGGCCCAGAAAACAGGGTTCAGTATAAAGGCCAAATTAATTAATATTTATCTGTTTCACTTATTGCAAACATTAAAAAAATCACTTTTAAAACTAGAATCATTTTATTTTCAACATTGCAAAACAAAATTTTTGATAAACTGCAAAAAGTAGTAAAATAATTTATATTTAGATTTGTTTCACAATTTCAATGCTATGTATAACAAATTAGGGTGCTATATTCGGCTGAGCCGAATTTTAAATACCCTCCACCAGATACTTTAATATTAATACTTTTTAAGTTGATGATAAATGTCTTAAATACAAAAACCTCAAGATTTAAACAGCTTAAATCTGTTACAATTGCAAGATATTTAATATGCATGTGTGTGAAAGATTTAAGGAAATTCAAAATATATATAATATTGTTCTACACAAATGATAATGCAAATAGTTAAATACAGTTAAAGTGATTTTCGGGGCATTATGGGATTTATGACCAATTATAGACCGATCGTAAAAAATTCTTTAAGTAACATTTCTGTGTATAAAAGCTATATTTCAGTCAATTTCATATCTTAATTCAGTAATAAGTAATGTGTGTTTAAGTGATTTTCGGAAGGGAACCTTTATAAGACCGATCGCACCCATATTATGAACCGATAGTGAAAAAATAGCTTTATTTGGTAATGAGTAATGTGCGTTTAAGAGATTTTCGTAAGAGGACCTTGTATAACATCTATGACCAATTATGGTCCGATCATAAAAAAATTCTACAGTAACATTAATGTATATAAAGACAAAATTTTATCATTATTTGGTAATGAATATTTTGCATTTAAGTGATTTTCTGGAGGGGACCTTGTATGGGAGCTATGACCAAATATGGACCGATCGTGAAAAAATTTTATAGTGTCATTTATGTATATAAGAGCAAATTTTATACGGATATCTTAATTTAGTAATTAGTTATTTGCGTTAAGTGATTTTTTGGAGGGGACCAATTATGGACCGATCGAAAAAATTTCACAGTAACATTTCTGTACATAAGAGCAATACTTACACCAAATTTTGTATGGATATTTGAATTTAGAAATGAGTTATGTGCGTTTAAGTGATTTTCGGGAAGGAACCTTATATGGGAGCTATGACCAATTATGGACCGATCGGAAAAAATTTCACAGTAACATTTCTGTATATAAGAGCAATACTTGTAGCAAATTTTTTATTGATATCTTAATTTAATAATGAGTTATTTGCGTTTAAGTGATTTTCTGGAGAGGACCTTGTATGGGAGATAGGACCTATTATGGATCGATCAGAAAACAATTTCACAGTAACATTTCTGTATATAAGAGCAATACTTGCACCAAATTTTGTATGGATATTTTAATTTAGAAATGAGTTATGTGCGTTTAAGTGATTTTCGGGAAGGGACCTTGTATGGGAGCTAAGACCAAATATGGACCCATCGTAAAAAAATTTTAAAATAACATTTCTGTATACAAAGGTAATATGTGTGCCAAATTTTGAATGAATATCATTATTTGATAATGAGTTATGATTTTCTTTGGATGAATTCTACTGACATGAAACTTTACATTGTAAAATTTTGTGAAGATATCGACATTCAAACGGAAGTTATTAACAAAAATAATATGTACATTTGTATGGGAGGTATATGAAATTGTGGACCGATTCCACCAATTTTCAACAAGAATAAAGCACTTGTATAGAAACAAATGTGTGATGATTTTCATGGAGTTATATTGCACAGTTTTTGTGAAAATTACATTAGAATATGTAAAAAAGCTAAATTTTTTCGGAGTTTTTTTTTCAAATTTTGATTCATAACTTTTTTGATGTAAACCGATTTTGTTCATTTTCAATACCAAACTGCCTAGGACAATAATAGATATTTTGGGTAAATTTCGTTAATTTCTGTTTCTTCGTGTTAGCGTGAGAATGTTTTATACAGACAGACAGACGGACAGACGAACATAGCTTGATCGACTCAGAATTTCATAAGGTCCAAGAATATATATACTTTGTTTGGTCTTAGATAAATACATATTTCTGGGTGTTACACACGGACAAAGTTATATATACCCTCTATCACCACTGATGATGGTGAAGGGTATAATAAAATATTCGTAAAAAGTAACATTCAAATATTATTAGAATCTTCGATTAATCGACAAAAATTACACGGTGTGACAAAATTACAAAAAATCAATACACTAATAGCGAGACCTAGTGAAGTTGGTAGGTCTAGTAGAGTAAATTACAGTACCATTTTTAGAATCTCCAATATACCCTAAAAATCGGAAGATATTGGAAAAAACGCTTTTTGTTGACTAGACAGACCAAAAAAATTATATCTCAAAATTTTCCTAACCGATGTAATATTTTTCAACTGTTTTGGAAAGAGTTTCCTTTGTACTTTTCAAAAAGTACACATACTTTTATATTTTGTAAGGAAATGTGTAAAATATTTAGATCTAAATACAAATTTGTATATTTTTTTCAATTTTTTTACGATTCACGATAATTTTTGACCCACACTTTATTAGAAAACATATTTTTTAAATATTTTTTTTTGTTTTAGCCCATATTTTTATGAATAAAATAAGATATGAAACGTTGAAATCAGATAAAAACTGACAGAAATAGCATTTTTTTTTCGTAAAAACAAAAATTTACCAAATCTCTCTTTGCTGAAGTAAAATATCAACTTAAGATATATATGACTATAGTGCACACTTCCATATTGAGAAAATATTAAATCAGTAAATCTCGGAAAATGTAACAGTTAGAGCCCGCAAATTTGGTCGGAGCCACATAAGTCTCAATATAATCAGTTAGGATAAAAAGTGGGCGGACTAGCAGCAGGCACCTCCCATATTAATTAATTACACAAATTCGTTTATCTTGGAAACTATTAAAGTTAAAAGCTTCAAATTTTGCACGAAGAACTTTAGCATCCATGTAAATATTTTGGGTAATAAATTGGCGGACTACCAATGGGGGGAGCGGCACCTCCCATATGAATTAAATACAACAAAATATTTTATCTAAGAAGCTAATAGAACTAGATTTCTTAAATTTTGCAAAAAGGACTTTCATATTCATCTGAATCTTTTGGGAAAAAAGCGGACTTTAATCAGGGGGTGGCTTGGAAACCCCATATGAATTATATATAAAAATTTGTATATCTGAGATACTGTAGAAGCTATAATCTTCAAATTTTACATGAACATTCATGTGAACATTTAGAGAAAATGGGCGGACTTTGAATGAGGGGATGGGCCCCTCCCATATGAATTAAATACAATACAATATTATTTACATTTTTCATAGCTTACATTAAAATCCTTATTAGCGTTCGGAAAAATTGGCGAACTGGCAATAATTTGAGTATCATTTCCCATGTGTAAGTGGGTTTTTTGCTTTTAGGGTAGCAAAGCACACTGGGTATAGCTAGTGAAATATAAGTTAGAAAATTTAATTGATTTTTTAAGCATTTTGGACCTTATCTAAATCTGTTTGGATGTAATTTTTTGTAATATCTCATAAAATGCATTTTTAGCATCGATGTAGAAAAGATTATAATAAGGTTATAAAATAATATGAGGGAAATGTGATGTTTATTATTACAAAGTCACAGGTATCAAAAACTATTTTTAAAAAATGTACGTGCCATTGAATCGTGAGCGAAGTTTTTATTAGGACCATAAAAATTCATTGCAGTTATTTTCAACGGGAAACAGGTAGGTAAAATAGTATGTAATAATGGGAGTTGTGATAACAAAATTCTACTTGAACATTCATCAAATCTAGAAAGACATTTGAAACTAGTGCATCCCGATTTGTATTCAGATTATGTGAAAAACAAAAATTGTTGTGAATGATTTAAATCGAGCAAACATTGAGTTAGCAATTGTTGAACTGTTTACAAAAATGGCCCACTGCATATGATGGAGGATCGACCCTTTAAAATATTGGTGAAACCTGTTTTGGACGCTTTGAACATAACCCTCAATGAGCATAATGTTGGTGAAAGGATAATAGCTTTCTCACAAAAGCTAAAAACTGAAATTATCCAGGATTTAAAGGGAAAATTGTTATCATTCTTGGTATTAATGTGAAATACATTAATAATAAAGCCAAAACCTTGGCTCTAAAAGAACTGAAGGCAAGTCTCACTAGTGAATATTTAAAATGTGTGATATTCGATGTCCTAAAGGAGTATGATATTGATATAAATCAGATTTTAACAATAACAACCGATAATGGATAATAATTTTAAATAAAAGAATTGTATTACTGTTATTTTAAAACTATTGTAGAAAGAAATATTCTATATAGTATAAGGTTGCATTACAGGCAAAAAACTTTATTATTATTCTAAATTGCAAACAAACCGTTAATTTTGAAAGTGGTATAAGTCCTATTTCTAAAAAATTGTCGAGGATGGGATCGTTTTATATACAAAATAATAATTTTAAAATTCGCTAAAATTTACAAACTTCTGTACAATATGATATTCCTATACAATAAATTAGTATATTTACATACAAACATACATGTTTGGTAATTAACTATTAAATAAGATAATATTAAAATAATAAATTAGAAAATAAAATTGTAAAATATTTGCTTTTGAAGGTAGTATGAGGCCATGCAACTAAAAAAATGACGTACATTTTCGCAATATGCATATTAAATGTTTGTTCATATTTTACCTAAATATGTAAAGTACCTTTATCAGGGCCATAAGGTACTCTGAAACTTCTATAACTAAATATTGCACAATTTCCAAGAAAATCCAAAAATGCGCGAAATAGTCATTTAACATTTACTCATATTTTTCTCGGAAGATAAAAATATTTTTAATATGAATGTAAACATCATTATTTCCATTCAAGTTGGACATTATCCTACCTGTATTTTTTATGAATTAGTTTTCTTAAAAAATTCAAAAAAACAGGTAGAAGGTTAATTAAAATTTTCCAATTGAAAAAAGAGTGTACACTACATGACCCAGTGGTAAAAATACACATTATGTACTCGCTTATCTAAGTGATATTTCGTGGCAGTCAGTGGTGATGCTTTCACTTATTCTTCCACTTAGATTTAACATAAAAGTGTCCTAGGCTGCCTCATCCATGTGCTCTCGCTTAGAATGTAAGCCACAATATCATTAAGACATATTAAAATTTCACTTACATAATGCGTGGAGTTCTAACCGAAGTTAATGAGACGCCTTTAAACGCTTGCAAATAAGAATGTAATGTATGTAGATAACAATCCTATTTGCATTTGTAAGTTAAAGTACAATGTCTTCCGATTTTGTTATAGAAAAAATATATACTTTTTATATTTATTTTAAAATTATGCAAGTTTATTTAAAAATTATCATCAAATAATAAACATGTATTATAGTTAATTCAATAAAAATATAATTAAACAATTTTAACGAAGATAAATGAAATGAATCTTAATTTTCTTTTGAAACTTTCGGTTATCTTCCTTTAGAGATCCTGTAAATAATCAAGAGGAAATTGTCAGTATTAAAACTAGAATATATGAAGTAAATTTACCCTAATTTTTAAGTCCGTTTCTGCCATTTAGATCACCACAATTATTTTAAATTTTTACAATAAAATAACTTTTTTAACAAAACACAACTTCACTTACAAAAGATCAACTTTAAACTGAAACATGTAGTATACAAAAGAAAAATAAAACGGTACTTTAGTTCTGTTTTTTTTTTTTTTTAAGAAATAAAAACAAAAAACAACATGTAGAAGGCAGCTAACTCTCTGCTTAAATCGTAATCTATGTTATAATTAAAGTGCATGATATGTTGGATTACGCATACATTGCACTCTAAGTACTTAGATTGCTCGCTTAGAACGTCATACTGATGTCATCGAATATTATCTAAGTACTTTGTTTCATTTACCGCTGGGGAACGGTAAAAGAGTGTACACTACGTGTACGGTAAAAGAGCACTAAAAAGTACGCTAAAAATCCTCTAAAACCTCCGCTAAAAATACCCAAAACGTAGCGCACACAACGTCAACGAATCGAGCTAGTGTTAGTGTACGAAGTGACGAACCTTATTAATTTTGTTTGCGTACGCAACACGAAACCGATAGGTAGTGTAGTATATTATTAAAGTTACCGTACGAATAAGGTACTGTTTCTTTTCGAACACTGATTCAAATTGATAACTTACTTTAGAAATGAAAGATTTGGTAATTTTTTTTGATCTTGTATGTATATATATATATATATATATATATATATATATATATATATATATATATATATATATATATATATATATATATATATTAATCTCAAAAATAAGTATACAGAAATACTGTCAATTGGTTTTATTTAAAAAAGGATATTATTTTTTCAAAAATCAAAAAAGTAACACATTTATTTATTAAAAACAATTATGATAATTATTATTAACTACTTTTTCCACATTATTTTGGTTATTTGAGTTCTCATTTAAGGTGTAGTTAAATAGGTGCAAAATTTACGTCACAAAAGTAAGTATACAGATAATTTCAATATGTATTTGGCTTAATGATATTAACAAAATTCATGAAAATTTTACCTGTTTGAATGTAATTATTTTATAATAAAATATTCTATACATCATAGCATAGAAAAAATTCAGTTTTTGTTCCGAAAAATTGAAAGTTTTGGTAATTGATCTGAATATTATTCATAGGAGCATTTTTTTCTATTTAATAACATCTGACTATTTAAACCCCCGGAGTTTTGGATCGGGTATACAATAATATCCCTCGTTTGTTCATTATGATGCATTGGAAGCCGATATTTTAACTTTTAAATTAATTGTTTCTTTACAATAATTGCAATCCATTGCGGAACATTGACGTTTTTAACATAGTATAGCATTCATATTCGATATTTAACGGCGATTTCCTAAAATTTATATCTTAAAATGCGATATTAATAATATTTGTACTAGTATCCATTAATTAAACCAAGTTTTTTGGTTCCAATCATCCATTACACACTCCTAAATACTACCAATAATCGTCAAATGGTGACCATATCAATAACTTACACTACATATCGGTTCTGAAATTGATTATTGTCCAAAATAGTAAGATTTTTATATTAAATCAGGCTCAATTGGTGGTATGAATACGAATTGAACAATTTGGAACACGGATACATCTTAATTTGTTGCAAGAACAAATAAAATGTCCGATCCATAAATCATGGTTATTGTATCGAGTATATCAAGATATGATTGGTAGCATTATTGTATGCTTTGGAAATCGGAGTATTCGGAAAGCCTGTTTAAATTAAAGGAAATATATAGAATTATCCAAATTTTAAAGTTTATGTTGTAAGTCTTAAGAAATCGGAGTTAAATTTCGGTTTTTTAAGAACGTACTGTGTTCAAAATGGCAAATCCATGCATATAACATTAATTTCGAAATAACAACTATTTTCAAAACTTAAAAATTATATTTCCAATGCATCATTTGGAGGGTTCAATGACCACCAGATCCAGGGTCTAAAATGGAAAAAAAAATCGTAGAAATGAGAAAAAACTGTTCTACTAATTAATTTCGGACCCAATCGGCCCAAATTTCAAGATTTATTGGATATATATAAAATCCAATTTTAAAATTGGAATTTTTAGATTTTATATTTAAAGAAAACGTAATCAGTATTTGCTATCAACCTAAAATTAAAGAAACAAGCTTTATCTGTAAAAAATGTTCTTAAAAATCAACTTCTTGTTGGCTTAAAGAAGGGTCGACCTATAATAAAATTCGTATATTTGTCAATGGTTTATTCAAGGTATTTTACGTTTATGAATACGATTTTCGAGAATTTTGCCTAAAATTGGTGAATAAACCTAAAATAAGTCCTTATGAATAAAGCCGTAAGATTCTAACTGTAATAGCTTCTAAGATAAAAAATTTTTGTATTTAATTTATATGGAAGGTACGCCCCTGCTGCTAGTCCGCCTAGTTTTTGTCCTAAATAATCATATTGACACAGAAGTGGCTCCGCCAAAATTCGAGGACTCTAACTGTTATATTATCTCAGATATTATGATTTAATATTTTCTTATTAGTTATAGTATAGTTCCTTCCAGACATACAGGAAGGCGCTGTCAAAATTTCAAGAAAATAGGTTTAGCCGTTTCGCCGTCTTTAGACTTCAAACAAATAAACCCACAAAAAACGCACATTCATTATTATATATGGGCAATTTCATATCAAGTGACCCAACTCAAATTTGCACCAAGGTTAGCTATTAGATAGTAGGCCAGACACATATTTGCAGCTATTTCGGTCCAGAACTGCCGGACTTAGACGGGGTCAAATGCGTGCAACTTTTCACCTATTAGTCCTAGCGAAAATTGTCCAAAGAGTTCAGATAGCTACATCTTCAATATTTCCAAAAATATTTTAAAATTTTTAAATAATTTTTAAATAATTTTTTTTTTTTATTTTTTTTTTTTTCAAAAAACTCCCATTTTTTTGCTCAAACGAAAGCTTAAACAATTTACTTTAAGGGGAATCGGAAGACATCGATTTTATAGTTGGGTCACTTGTCCCGAATGACCCATATATAGATATAAAACATATTCATGTCAAATTTTAAATAAAATATAAGCGTTTAAAGGATTTTCGAAAGTGGACCTTATGGACCGACTCGGAAAAAATTTCGTAGAGTTATTGATACATACACAAAACATATTCATATCGAATTTTATCTCGATAGCTTTATTTATAAATGAAATATATGCGTTGAAGTGATTTTTGGAAGTGAAGCTTATATAGCAGCTTTGACCAATTGTGGGCCGACCTGTAGCAGGCGAACAAGGTTTACATTAACACACAGACGGACGGACATAGCTAAATCGAATCCGAAAGTGATTACACCTAGTAAAAAAATCAACAAAAGTCACCGTATCGAAAATCAGTAAAATGGGTTCATAACGTTAAAATTTAATAGTAAAAATTTCAGACTACGTCGAAAAAATTAAGTTTTACGTAATTCTTAAGTCGTTTTCTCAGAAATTACAAAAGATAATTAATTCTATGCATTTTGAACAGGGATCGGTAATGTTCGAAATCATAGCAATCGATCCAAAATTTCCCATAGCCCCCATACAAAGGTATGGAGGTGTTATATGCAAATATGCATATAATGTGAACAGATATTATATTACCAACATAAATCTGTATCGATCATATAATTGGTCATAGCTCCCATACAAGACCCACTTCAGATTACCACGTAAATGCACATATTTCATTACTAAATTAAGAAATCGCTGTAAAATTCGACATAAATGTGTCCATAACTGGTCATACCTCCCATATGAGGTCCACTTATAAAAATTACTTAAATGCGCATATTTCATTACCAAATAAAGGTACGGGGATGAAATTCAACATACATATACTTATTTTGTGTATATGTAAATCATTCTGCGAATTTTTTTCGGATCGGTCCATAGGTTCACTTCCGAAAATCATTTAAATGCACATAACTAATTAAGAGATAAAGATATCGCATTCAAATTCGGCCTAAATGTGTTTTTTATATATGTGTATGTATGTACATTAGGGATATAACTATTGACATTTTTGCACATATGCAAGTTAGCATAGCATAGTCGAATAGAGCATTAAAAACTATGAGAAACTACGTTATTATTTTTTCGCGGTTATTAAAAAAGCTCAGGCACCAAATTTTTGTCCGTCTGTTTTTAAAATCAGTTTTTTGAATGCTCCATATATTTTTGGCATCCAAATCTTAGATAATTTAATTATATATGTTTTTAAGAATTTAGCTGTTTAAAAGCAGTAAAATCGGTCCATAAGAATCGGAGATATGGTCAAAACAAATATGATCAACAAATTATTTTGTATGGACTTTTTAATTAAAGGATGTTAAATAGTAAATTTACGTAAAAATCAAAAAGTCCTGAGATATAGGCAGTGGCGAGTCGTGATGTGATAAAAGTATACTTTTCGGAAAAAATTCTTATATATGCAAATATTTAAATTTTAAAATAAAAAATAAAAACTTTAAGAAATTTGGTTTATATTAGAAAATGGGGTTGGTGCGTGATGTTTGTGATTCAAAATGACCTAAAACAAGTTAGAGTGCTATATTAGGCTATGTCGAATCTTAAATAGCATCCACCAGCAAGCTACTTTTTATTAAAACCCATTTAACTATCTAATTTTTAGATAACTTGACAAAATTTTTGTTTCCGTAGTGAGGATACTAACATTTATGCATATGTGGAACTAATTTTGATTACGTATATAAAATTTTATATTAATAGGCCAGTTGTAAACATTTTAATATAATGATTTATCTATACACAAACATACTCATGTCGAATTTTATCTGGATATAATCATTTAATAATGAATTAAGTGGTATTAAATGATTTTCAGAAGTAAAATTCCGTATAACGATTTATATATACAAAATACACATTTATGTCGAATTTTATCCCGATGACTTTGATTTTCAATGTGCGTTTAAGTAATTTTCAGAAATTATCCTTATATGGGAGTTGTGACCAATTATGGACCGATCAAGAAAAAATTTCGTATAATGATTTATATCAAAAAAAAATATATATCATAAAAAATACAAGTCGAATATTACTCCAATAGATTTATTAATTAATAAAATTTGTGCGTTTAAATGATTTTCGGAAGTGGACTTCGGAGAGTGATTCATATGTATGTACACAAAACAAATTCGTGTCGAATTTTATCAAGATGCTTTATTTGACAATGAAATATGTGAGTTTAAATTATTTTCGGAAGAGGGCCTTATATGGCAGCTATGACCAATAATGGACCGAGGGACCGGGAAAATTGGTAGAATGATTTATATGTACACAAAATATATTCAAGTTTTATTTATCAATGCTATAGCTGTATTTATCAATGAAACATATGCGTTTAAGTGATTTTCGGAAATAGACCTTATATGGAAGCTATGACCAATTATGGTCCTATCCGAACAAAATTTCGTAGAGTGATTCATATATAGACCAAACATATTTGTGTCGAATTTTATCAAGATACCTTTATTTGACAATCAAATATGTGCATTTAAGTGATTTTCGGAAGTGGGCCTTATATGGGAGCTATGACTAATAATGGACCGATCCGAAAAGAAATTTGATGGAATGATTTGTATGTACACAAAACATATTCATCTCGAATTTTATCACAAAAGCTTTTTTTTTATCAGTGAAATATGTGCGTTTAGGCGATTTTTCGAAGTGGTCCTTATATGGGAGCTGTGACCAGTTGTGGACCGACATAGATCTACGTTGGTAATATGATTTCTATTCCTATTATATTTGTATGTACAAAATATTGTTTTGATACCGATATATTTGAGGGAGTTATTAACGATAAACTAATTTCCGGGAAAAAAAAACCTTTGCTTTTTCAACAGTTTTTTTGTGTTTTTTTTTGCAAAGCTACTGCATATAATTAATGAATAAATTTTGGCAGATATTTATATGGCTTTTTATACAAGGATCAACTATGCTGACAATCGGACCATAATTTCATATACCAACCATAAAATAGGTTAAAACAAGTAAGAAAGTATAGTCGAGCGTGACCGACCATATGATACTCTACACCAGTTATGAATATTAAATGTGATTTATTTTTCATAATAAAGCATTTATCTTCAATACTACATTGTTTTTATACCCTACACCACTTTAGTGGGGAGGGTATATTGGATTTGTGCTGATGTTTGTAACGCACAATAATATTGGTCCTATACCCACCTTAAAGTATACCAATCGGCTTAGAATCATTTTCTGAGTCGATTTAGCTATGTCCGTCCGTCTGTCCGTCCGTCCGTCCGTCTGTCTGTCTGTCTGTCTGTCTGTCCGTCCATGTAAACCTTGTAATCAAACTACAGGTCGCAATTTTGAAGATAATCCAATGAAATTTGGCACATGATCTTCTATTGTTCCAGGGACGAAGCCTATTGAAAATGGTTAATATCGGTCCATTATTTCACCTAGCCCCCATACAACTGAACCCCCGAATAGGGCTTGTAAACCTTGTCATCAAACTACAGGTCGCAATTTTGAAGATAATTCAATGAAATTTGGCAGATGATCTTCTATGGTACCGGAGACGAAGCCCTCTGAAAATGGTTAATATCGGTCCATTTTCTCACCTAGCCCCCATACAACTGAACCCCCGAATAGGGCTTGTAAACCTTTTAATCAAACTACAGGTCGCAATTTTGAAGATAATGCAATGGAATTTGGCAGATGATCTTCTATGGTACCGGAGACAAAGCCTACTGAAAATGGTTAACATCGGTCCATTATTTCACCTAGACCCCATACAACTGAACCCGACAAATAGGGATTTTAAATTTATAATTATGTTTAATATACTCCCATCTCGACAAAAAGCTGCAAAACCAAGTTCTGTACTAGCCTTGATGACTCTCATGAATTTTATAATCATAGGGTCTCATTTGACCATAGCCCCTATACAAATCCCCCTTCAAAATTTGACTTAAATGTCCATAATTTTATTCAACATGGCTTAAGTATAATTCAAGGCAAGGTGCAATTCAACTTAAGTGAGTTATTATGAAAACAAAATCACATTTCATTTTTGTAACAGGTGTAGGGTATTATATGGTCGGCCTCGTCCGACTATAATTTCTTACTTGTTTATTTATTTATTTATTTACACAGCTCCCTACATTTAAGCAATTTATGGATGAAAAACTAATTTTCTGAAAGAGGCTTTATATGGAAGGCTAGGGGCAAATATGGACCTAACCCGATAAAGTTTTGTGAATGTATTTATATTTATATAATACTAACTATACCTATATGCTTTGCTACCTTAAAAGGAATATCTATAAATAAAAAACCGACTTAACGATTTTTGAAGATTCTAACTACAATAGTTTTCCAGATTTATAATATGTTACTTATGAGAGATGTCAAGCAAATTATTGGAAGTTCGCCAGTTTTTAACTCTCGCCAATTTCTATCTATCTGTGAAAAATTTGAATAATATAAGAGTTCCCAAGATGCACGAAATTTTGTATTTAATTCATATATGTTGTGCCAAGCCACCAATTGAAAGTCCGCCCGTTATGCTCTAAATGTTCACAATTTCAAAGTACTTCATGGAAAATTTGAAGATTCTAGCTCTAATAGGTTCTCAGATATACGAATTTTTATTCAATTCATGAAAGTCCGTTTTTTTCCTCCAAAATGTTCAGATGAATATTTAAGTTCTTCGTGCAAAATTTGAAGAATTTAGTTCCATTAGTTTCCAAGATAACGAATTTTTGAATTTAATTAATATGGTAGGTGCCACTCCCCACATGGTAGAAAATTTGAAGAAAATCGGTTCAGCCTTTTAGTAGTTTATAACGTTCAAACATATAAACAAACACACATTAATTTATATATATATATATATATATATATATATATATATATATATATATATATATATATATATATATATATATATATATATATTATTATATAAATATTCTACCTATCTATCTCTCCTATATATCTCCCTCTCTCTCTCTCTCTCTCTCTCTCTCTCTCTCTCTCTCTCTCTCTCTCTCTCTATCTTCTCTCTCTCTCTTCTCTCTCTCTCTCTCTCTCTCTCTCTCTCTCTCTTCTCTCGCTTCCGCTTTCTTCCTGCCGTTTTTCTGTTTCCGGCCCTCCTTTTCCCCTCTCGGCTCCACTTTGCTCCCTCCCTCTCTATATATCTCTCTCTATCTCTCTATCTCATATCCTCTCTCATCCCTCTATATTACGAGTTTCTTCCGGAAGGTTTTATGTATTCAGGACATAATTTTAACATCTCGGATAAAGACTTTGATCCCTCAATTTGCTGCAATCTACATTTATAACATTTCCTCCAATATACATCCATTTCATTGTTACTATAGTATAATCTTACCTAATTCATTACGTTTTAAAAGACAAAAGACAGTATTATAATAAAATTCCTGAAATTATATAATAGTTAATTTGTATTTATGTATATTTTTTTGTACAAAATATGTTTCTGTGGAGGATACCCAGAGACTCTGGTCTGCTACATTACAAGGGGCATAAGGTCATCGTCACCCTGCCAGATAAATATGGTTAGAATATAATATTTAATTGTGTTGTAATGGACAAATAAATATTTCTGCGGATTCAAATGACTCATCACAAAAGGAACACCTTATTAAACATATCATCTTTATGTGGCTTCCGAAGAAAAATTATAGATGTAAATAATTTTAAAAAATTACGATTATGTATATTTGTTTATAATCACTCTTTAATTTAAGTACAAATGCGTATTAAATTATTACAATTACTTTTATTTTTTAACCGATCACTCTTAACGAAATACGTCCGTCCACTTTGCAAAATAAAACTAAACATAAACACAAAAACATAAACAAAAAAAAAAAACTTTTATAATTTTACTCGTGTCTTGTTTCGACATGATCTTTCAACAACAACAATCTTAAGCTTAAACATGATTTCCAAAAAAAGTGTAACGTCTTTCTAAAGCATAGTGACAGCAAATTGCATAGCAACAGCAGAAAAAGTACAAGAAAATGTCCTCGATTACAAAATTGTAGGCGAATTAATCAAACTGACAAATTTTTTTATTCAAACGGAGTAATTATTTTATTAAGAGAATTTATCGGTTCCTATTTTTCCAAAGACACCTTTTGACTAATTTTTTTATCAACTTAACAAAATTTTTAATCAATAAATTGTCTATTTATGACAAAAAAAAAGTTGTAGGCAATTTTAGAGCTATAGTTTTTTCTGTGTACTATTTGAAAAATAAAAAAATAAATCCAGTTTTGTATATATAGGTATAGAAAAAAATACTTTAAATTTCGGTTTAGATCGATTTCAATAATTTTACAACATTTTTTAAAATATTAATGTGTTATTAAAATTATTTATTATAATTTTAAAAAATGTTAATATTCCCCATGGTGCCAAAAATTATTATACCTACTCCTTATAAACCACTTCATAACTATTCATCTAAAATATTTTCGCCTTCTGATGTGTCACTGTCTATTGGAAGGAGTTTTTCTTTTCATATAAATTGCTTTTACAAGACATAGCTGGATCCGAAGTTATTAGGAACCTAATCCCTAAGTTCCCTATTATTTAGGAACATGAACACTAATGTACAAATAGTGCTGATTAGGATGAACTAAGTAATAATGACCAGCTCTCAATGGTTTGTCTAAACTAGAGTTGGGATCGTGAGTACATTTTACCCACGACCATGTAAGTATAGTCTATATATGTATATAAAAATGAAAGTGTGTTTATATGTATGTATGTTTGTTTGTTTGTGCTTTATAGACTGCTAAACGGCTGAACCGATTTTCCTGAAATTTTCACAGTTTCTTCCTGTATGTCTGGAAGGAACTATAGGCTACTTTTTATGTTGAAATTACATGTGGGCGACGTGCCACGCCCATATTAAGAAAATATTAATTTAGTATATCTGAGATAATATAATAGTTAGAGTCTTCAAATTTTGTCGGAGCAACTTTAGTATCAATATAATTATTTAAGACCAAAAGTGGGCGGATTAGCATTAGGGGGCGTGGCACCTCCCATATAAATTAAATACAAGAATTCGTTTATCTTGGAAACTATTACAGTTAGAATATTAAAAATTTGCACGAGTAACTTTAATATCCATGTAAAAATTTTGGGAAATAAATTGGCGGACTACCCATGAGGGGAGCAGTACCTCCCATATTAATAAAATACAAAAATTGGTTTATCTGGGAAACTAATAGAACTAAATTCTTCAAATTTTGCACTAAGAACTTAAATATTCATCTGAACATATTTTAGAAAAAAGAGCGGAAATTCGTCATGGGGAGCTTGGAGCCCCCATATAAATTAAATAGGAAAATTATTATATCTGAGAAACTATTAGAGCTAGAATCTATATATATAAAAATGAAAGTGTGTATGTATGTATGCATGTATGTATGTATGTATGTATGTATGTATGTATGTATGTATGTATGTATGTATGTATGTATGTATGTATGTATGTATGTATGTATGTATGTATGTATGTATGTATGTATGTATGTATGTATGTATGTATGTATGTATGTATGTATGTATGTATGTATGTATGTATGTATGTATGTATGTATGTATGTATGTATGTATGTATGTATGTATGTATGTATGTATGTATGTATGTATGTATGCATGTATGTATGTATGTTTGTTTGTGCTTTACAGACTGCTAAACGGCTGGACCAATTTTCCTGAAATTTTCACAGTTTCTTCCTGTATTTCTGGAAGGAACTATAGGCTACTTTTTATGTTGAAACTAGCTAAAACCCGGCGTGCTTTGCTACTCCTGTCGATATAAAATAAAAAATTTTCAAAATATATTGATATGCATTTTTTGTTTATAAAACTTTTATTAATATTTGTTTGTCACTATCCAAAAACATAAAGTAATAAGACAAAGAAAGTTCGATATTTAAAGTATTTTATTAATTAATGATATTTATGTACATATATTATTTCTTAATAATTATTTCTTACAAGGAGGATTTTATTTCATTGATGCGCCAGGAGGAACCGGAGAAACCTTTCTCATCTCATTAATTTTAGCTAAAGTTCGATCGGAAAAGAATATTGCCTTAGCCATTGCGTCATCAGGTATTGCAGCAACACTTTTAGATTATGCACTCAAATTACCGTTGAAAACACAATTTTCTGAAGATTATACATGTAATGTTAAGAAAAATTCTTCAATGGGTAAAATCCTGCAAACATATAAAATAATAGTGTGGAATAAATGCACCATGGCCCACAAAAAATCCTTAGAAGCGCTTGATCGCACTTTAAAGGACATGAGAAGTAATTCTAATTTATTTGGAGGTGCATTAATTCTTTTAGCGGGTGATTTTCGCCAGACACTTCCTGTGATACCTGGTTCAACACCGGCTGATGAACTCAATGCTTGCCTAAAATCATCATATCTCTGGCAACATGTTCACACGTTAAAATTAACAACAAAACAATTGCTGGATTTAGGAAATGGAAAAATGACAATTGAGCCAACCACAAATTGTGTAAAGTTTCCCTCTAACTTTTGTAGGATCACACAATCAAAGAAAGAGTTAATATATTGTGTTTTTCGAAATCTTCAACGTAATTTCAAAAATAGGCAGTGGTTATGTGAGCGTGCTTTACTGGCACCCAAAAACATTGACGTTAATTGTATCAATAATATTATTTTGAATAGAATCGATGGTAATTTAAAAACATATAAATCCATCGATACTGTTACAAATAATGATGATGTCGTCAATGTATCCCCACGAATTGAAGTTGAAAATTGGCGTTCCACTTATTTTATTGCGAAATATTGATCCACCTCGTCTTTGTAATGGTACTCGATTAACAGTTAAAAAATTAATGAACAACTTAATCGAAGCAACGATTACAACTGGCCAATATAAAGGAACGGATGTCTTACTACCTCGGATCTCAATGACAACATCGGAAATGCCATTCGACTTTAAACGGTTGCAATTTCCTACACGTTTGGCATTCGCGATGACAATAAATAAATTTCAGGGTTTCGAAAATCCATGCTTCTCACATGGTCAGCCTTATGTTGCATGCTCGCGAGTTGAGAAACCTTCAGATTTGTATATCTACGCGCCTGAGGGGAAAACGAAAAATATTGTATATCCCAAGGCTTTAGAATAGGAAATAATTATTAAGAAAAATTTTAATTGTAAATATTAAGTCAATTATATTTTCGTAATTTTGTAATATTTTGTAAATTTATGCTAATGAATAGGAATAAGAAAAAAATCAAACTTTCTTTGTCTTATTACTTTATGGTTTTGGATAGTGACAAACAAAATTAATAAAATTTTTATAAACAAAAAAAGTATATGAATATATTTTGAAAATTTTTTATTTTATATCGACAGGAGTAGCAAAGCACGCCGGGTTTTAGCTAGTAGAGTATAAAGAAAAATCAAACATGGTAATTATTCGGTCTACGAAATTCCCACGTCAATATATTTGTGACTGACCTTGATTACGACCAGGGGAATGAATATAAAAAAAATTACGATAATTTGAGATCACGCGTGATTCACGATAATCATGTGAATTTTATCCGGATATAATCATTTAATAACGAATTTAGTGGTATTAAGTGATTTTCAGGAGTATACCTTATATGGGAGCAAAATACAACTTATGGACCGATCCGGAAAAAAATTCCGCAGAATGATTTAAATATACAAAATATGGTCCTTATATGGGAGTTGTGACCAATTATCAACCGATAAGGAAAAACTTTGGTATAATGATTTATATGCAAAAAACTAAAAAAATCAAGTCGAATTTTACTACAATAAATTTATTAATTAATGAAATATGTGCGTTTAGGTGATTTTCGGAAGCATCCATAGGAGCTACGACCTATCCGGAAAAAATCGTAGATTGATTCATATGTACACAAAACATATTTGTGTCGAATTTTATCAAGATATCTTTATTTGATAATGAAATAATAAATGAATTTTCGAAAGTAGGCCTTATATGGGAGCTATGACCAATAATGGACGGATCCGTAAAAAATTTTGTAGAATGATTTGTATGTATACAAAACATAATTGTGCCGAATTTTATCCCGATAGCTTTATAATTCAATGAAATATATGCGTTTAAGTGATTTTCGGAAGTGGACCTTATATGGGAGCTACGACCAATTATGGGCCTATCAGGAAAAAATTTCGTAGAGTCCTTCACATAAAGACAAAACATATTTGTGTCGAATTTTATAACAATAACTTTATTTATCAATAAAATATGTGCTTTTAGGTGATTTTCGGAAGTGGACCTTATATGGAAGCTATGACCAATTGTGGACCGACTGAGATCTACGTTGATAGTATGATTTCTGTTCAAATTATATTTGCATATACAAAATTTTGTGTTGATACATTTGAGGGAGTTATTAATGATAAACTAATTTTCGGGAATATATACCTTCGTATGGGGGCTATGGGATAAATTGGATCGATTGTAAAGATTTTGAACACAATTGATCACTGCCTTAAAAAAATAATAAATCGAAATATCTTTGTTAGTTTCTGAGAAAACTTCAAAAGAATTAGGGAAAAAACGTAATTTTTTTTCGTGGAGAAATTTTTACTCATAACTTTTTACGTTGTGAACCGACTTTGCTGATTTTCAATACCAAATTGCCTAGGATAATAATAAATATTTTCGGTGAATTTGGTTGATTTCTATTGATTCGTTTTAACGTGAGCGTGTTTTACACAGACAGATAGACGGACATAGCTAAATCGACTCAGAATTTCATAGGGACCCGGAATATATATACGTTGTTGGGTCTTAGATGAATATTTCTTGGTATTACACACGTAACGACAAACTTATATATACCCTCTATCACCAATGATGGTGGTGGAGGGTATAAAAAATGTTATAAAGTTTCAAAATAGTCCGAATTTTAATTATTTAAACTTTTTACAAAAATAAGAAAAATTTCTCAATTTTAAAGCTATGTAGCAGAAAAATTCAACTGTATTTATATGACATTGAAATGTTTACTAGTGATGTAGATAGGTATAGGATAGAACTATAAACTATATAAGATCGGACGCCACGCCCCTTTTTACGCCATCTTTTTGTGAAACAATTATTATACCAAATTTATGTTCAAGTATACAAAAAAGTACTAATCTGATTTTCATGAAATCTGTTATAATGAATGTTGTGGAATGAACAGTACGAAACATTACACCTTCAAATATATAATCTTCTATATACATAAAAATGAATGTGTGTTTGTTTGCATGTTTGTATGTTTGTATGTTTATATGTTTGTATGTTTGAACGTTATAGACTACTGAACCGATTTTCTTGAAATTTTCACAGCGTATTCCGGCATGTCTGGAATAGGTAATAGGCTACTTTTTATTTCGAAATTTCAAGTGGGCGATGAGCCACGCCCACATTAAGAAATTATAAAATCCGTATATTTGAGATAATATAACAGTTAGAGTCCTCAAATTTTTTCGGAGCCACTTTAGTGTCAATATGATCATTTAGGACAAAAAGTAGGCTGACTAGCATTAGGGGGCGTGGCACCTCCCATATAAATTAAATACAAAAATTCGTTTATCTGGGAAACTAATAGAACTAAATTCTTAAAATTTAGCACGAAGAACTTTAACATCCATGTAAACATTTTGGGTAATAAATTGGCGGACTACCCATGAGGGGAGCGGCACCTCCCATATTAATTAAAAACAAAAATTCGTTGATGTGGGAAACTAATAGAACTAAATTCTTAAAACTTTGCACGAAGAACTTTAATATTCATCTGAACATTTTTAAGGAAAAAAGAGCGGACCTTCATCTGGGGGGCTTAGAGCCCCCATATGAATAAAATAGAAAAATTCGTATATCTGAGAAACTATTAGAGCTAGAATCTTTAAATTTTACTTGAAGAACTTTGACATTCATCTGAACATTTAGAGTATAACGGGCGGACTTCCAATGGGGTACTTGGTACCTCTCATATGAATTAAATACAAAATTTCTTTTAACTGGGAAACTAATAAAACTAGATTCTTCAAATTTTGCACAAATTATTTTAATATTCATCTGAATATTTTGGAGGAAAAAGGGCGGACTTTCATCCGGGGAGCATGAAGCCCCCACATGAATTAAATTCGTATATCTGAGAAACTATTAGAGCTAGAATCTTCAAATTTTACATGAAGAACTTTGACATTCATGTGAACATTTAGAGAATAACGGGCGGACTTTCAATGGGGCGCTTGGCACCACATATATGAATTAAATACAAATTTTTCACAGATAGATAGAAATTGGCGAACTTGCAATAATTTGCTTGGCATCTCTCATATGTAACATATTGTTAATCTGGAAAACTATTGTAGTTAGAATTTTCAAAATCGTTAAGTGGGTTTTTTATTTAATCAGTTTAAACGGCTAAACTGATTTTCTTGAAATTTTCACAATATCTTCCTGTATGTCTGGAAGGACTTATAACTGCTTTTTATGTTGAAATTTCAAATGAGCGAGGTCCCACGTATAGAGTCCCATGGGGGAGCGGCACCTCCTATATTAATTAAAGACAAAAATTCGTTTATCTGGAAAACTAATGGAACTAAATTCTTCAAATTTTGCACGAAGAACTTAAATACTCATTTGAACATTTTGGAGGAAAAATAGCGGTCTTTCATCTGGGGGGTCTTGAAGCCCCCACATGCATCAAATAGAAAAATTCGTATATCTGAGAAACTATTAGAGCTAGAATATTCAAATTTTACATGGAGAACTTTGAAATTCATGTGAACATTTAGAGCATAACGGGCGGACTTCCAATGGGTGGCTTGGCACAACATATATGAATTAAATACCAAATTTCGTGCATCTTGGAAACTCTTATATTATTCAAATTTGTTATAGATAGAATTTGCTTGACATCTTTCATATGTAACATATCATAAATCTGGTATTTATTTAAACATATTCCTTTTAGGGTAGCAAAGAACACTAGGTATAACTAGTAATAAATATATATGAGACTCTTTTTTTACTCTTTCACTACATAATTTCTAATCTGATTTACATAAAATTCGGCATATTAATAGGTCTAACCTCAGAAGTTAAAAATGATTCTATATGATATTGATTGATTCTATATGATATTGAAGCAATTTTCAAGAAATTTGGCAACAGATAGTGTATTTTTGGAATCAACTTTTTGATCTAGAGTTTATTCTTCATGAAATTTTGCATGACAATAGTCATGCAAAGTCCAATTTGTGTTACATTTATAATGCTCGTGATATATACTTATTATAGTATATGAGAATTATTATTTAGGTAGCTAAATTTTTAATCAAAAATTTATTTTTATTTGAAAACTCTAAAATGTTTGTAGGTCCTTAACTTACTTTACGATTCTTATATCAAAACCTGTAATCCGCTGTATATCCTCAAAAACTAACTATTTTCAAACAGAATCGGATGTAGTTTACAACGATCGAGAAAATAGCATATGGACATTTTTTATCAAAATTATATTGTTGTAGATCCATATATATTACTCCCATCACTTATATCTTCTACCGGAAAACTATTTTTATTTCAAAACTTGCAATCTGCTGTATATCCAAAGAAAATCGGATGTAGTTTCCTACGATCGAGAAAACTTGAATGATCTTGAATGAATGTCTACGATGTCACTATTGTATGCAGAAGAAAACCTATTGAACAAAAACCGGTAAATAATATGTTCATATTACATTTTTCACAATCTGTCTAGAAAATCATTCATATCAAATTAAAAGTACACTGAAAATAATCCATGCTTAACTTTACGAAAAAAATTCGTAACTACTTTTTTCGTAATATTTACAAAAATTTTATGTTATTACGAATTATTATTTAATAAAATCCTTTTCTATTTTCACGAAAGTACGAAAACCTTTCGTAATATTTTTTTTCGTAAATTTAAACGAAATTAAACATAATGATATTAATTATATTATCTATATATATAAAATTCTAACGTTATTGACTGACTGATTCATCATCTCACAGCCTAAACGGTTGAAGCTAAAGAGCTGAAATGTGGACAGGAGGTTGGTCCAAAATAGATCCACTAAGATAGGATTTTTGGAAATTTTAGTGTTTAGGGGGTAAAAAGGGTAAAATCTGGTAAATTCGGTAACCTCATATCTTCCAAACTATAAAAGATACAAATACAGTTCAAAGCTTTTTTTTGCACCCATGTATCTTTTAAACCAGAGAACATTCAAAAAATATTTATGACTCCTTCATAACTTGACGAAAAAATAAAAATATGAATTTAGTACTTCTTGGATATTCGGACGTTTAAGGGGTGAAAATTGTACCTATTTTTGGTACTTTTTTAATAAAACATTGTTTTTGGGTTATTAACTTATACATATGAATACATAATAACGGGCTCCCAATTATTTCGTTAATAGGGAGGAAAAAAGTACCAAAAGGGGTAAAAACGGGAAATTTTATTTTATTCAAACACAATGATCCAATTTATATAAAATTATTAGATTTAAAAAACACTAAATATGCTAATGGGGTGTTATTTGGAACACCGGTACCAAGTGATATTTTTTGGTACTTTGTCATTCTCTAACTGGTACTTTTTGAGTTTTCTATGAAATTGAAATCGAAACATGAAATTAAAAATAAAGGGACTTTTCGGTCCTTTTTCGTTCTACACAGGTACTTTTTTGAGTTTTTTTTAAATTAAATCTAGAAACATGAAATTAAGCATGTAGAGCCCGGAATTAAGCATGTAAAGCCCTAGAAACATGTAATTAACCCTCTATGACCGGGTAATAATTTTTCGTTGATTTTGAGAAAGTCATTTATTTTGATATTATATTATAATTTCGTATCTAGGCACCTTAAATAACTAATAGCTATTTTCAAAAAATGTATCCCCTTCCCGGAAGAGGTGGGACGGGCCGCTAACTTCTTAAGAATCTTGTAATCAAATTTCGATTTTTTACTTATGTTTATTAAATTTACAACAACATTCAAATGTAATTACATATTTTAAGTGGATGTCGCACAGTGGTATAGGAAAAAAAAGAGGGAAATAATTCGGTAACTTCTAAACGGTTAATCCGATTCTGATGAAATTTGGTATGCACAAAGAGGAGGTGTCGTCGAGTTTAGGTTTTGAATGGACCTTATAGGCCAACCAGGGGCCCGGCGGGGGGTCCTCAAATTAGGACACCTCGGCTATGTTAAATTTTTAAAACGATCCTATTTCTTCATTTGAGTTCCGATTTAAAAAAAATTTCGTATATAGAATCTCCTCATCGAGCACTATAAAAAATGTCGTCGTAGCAGTAAATTATCTCTTATAGTTTAGGAGATATTCGCATTTGAAAATTAAAATTTTAAAATTTTTACCGTCCTTACTTTAGTTTTTTGATAATAGCGGGTCCAAATATTTCCGATTTTCGCCATTTTTATTCGCTTAACAACAAGTGAAAGAATTATGTAAAAATCATGACTGAGTCCAAATTTGAAATATTTCTCAATTTGCAAATTTAAAAATTTTCTTCATATTAAAAACAAAACACGGTGTAGTGCCTGGCGTTTCCATATGACAACACATGAATAAAGACTAAAAATCAACTTTTTTAAAAATAGCCTATCTAAACCACGTCTTGAAAAAAATTTAAATTTTTTCTTTCATGCTAGTAAGTAGACTCTATACTGATTTGAAAACTATAATTATTTTCTAACTTGATAATACAGATTTTTTTAATGCCTATTTAAAGTTAGTAGTATCGATGCGTTGCCATATGGCAACGCTAGGAAATAAAGGGTTAAGCACGTGGAGCCCGGAGTAAATGAGAATCTATAAAAGTGGACTTTTTGGTACTTTTTCGTTCTTCAAAAGGTACTTTATGAATTTTCTATAATATTAATCCTAGAAACATGAAATTAAGTGAGAACCTATAAAAGGGGAATTTTTGGTTCTTCAAAAGGTACATTTTGAGTTTTTGTATAATATTTAACCTAGAAACGTGAAATTAAGCATGTTGAGCCCGGATTAAGTGAGGATCAATAAAAGGGGACTTTTTGGTACTTATTCGTTCTTCAAAAGGTACCTCTTGAGTTTTCTATTAAATTGAACCTAGAAACATGAAATTATGCACGTAGAGCCCGGAGTAAACGAGAATCTATAAAAGGGCTTTTTTTGGTACTTTTTCGTTCTTTGACTGGTATTTTTGAGTTTTCTACAAAATTTGAATCTAGAAACATGAAATTAAGCACTGAGAATCTGTAAAAGGGGTCTTTTAGGGACTTTATCGTACTTCGACTGGTACTTTTTGAGTTATCTATGAAATTAAACCTAGAAACATAAAAATAAACATGTAGAGCCTGGTTAAATTATAATCTATAAAAGGGGACTTTTTAGTACTTTTTCGTTCTTCGACTAGTACTATTTGAATTTTTTATAATATTGAACTTAGAAACATGAAATTAAGCATGTACAGCCCGGATTAAGTGATAACCTATAAAAGGGGACTTTCTGGTACTTTTTCGTTCTTCAAAAGGTACTTTTTGAATTTTCTGTAATATTGAATCTATAGACATGAAATGGAGTAAATGATAACATATAAAACGGGACTTTTTGGTACTTTTTCGTTCTTCAATTGGTACTATTTGAATTTTCTATTATAATGAACCTAAAAACATAAAACTAAGCAATCAGGGACTTGAGAGAATGAAAATTTAAACTAGAGTATTTTTTGGTACTTTTTCGTTCTTTAACCGGTACTTTTTGAATTTTCTATAATATTGAACTTAGAAACATGAAATTAAATAAAAGAGGTCTTTTGGTACTTTTTCGTACTTTTTCTGGTACTTTTTGAGTTTTCTAAAATATTGAATATATAAACATAAAATTAACACGCAGTATCCTGATTGAACGAAAATTTAAAAAGGTTACTTTCTAGTACTTTTTTGTTCTTTTATTAATATTTTTCGAATTTTCTATAATATTGAACCTAAAAACATAAAATTGGACATGCAGCTTCCTGATTGAAAAAAAATCTGTATGTAAGGAATTTCTGGTTGAAAATGAAACATGCATTTAATTATAATCTATAAAAAGGCACTGTATGGTACCTATTCGTTCTTCTACTGTTTTTTTCTAATTGTCTGTTTTATTGGGACTAGAATCATAAAATCAAACATATAAAAGGGGACTTTTTGATATTGCAGATATGTATATACATTTACAATAATAATATTTATTTAATTCCATTGCCATGAGGGTAGCGAAACACACTGGGTATAGCTAGTCATTAAATAAAA
Source organism: Lucilia sericata (assembly GCF_015586225.1). Lineage (NCBI taxonomy): Eukaryota > Metazoa > Arthropoda > Insecta > Diptera > Calliphoridae > Lucilia > Lucilia sericata. Next base: position 35,668 of record NW_023994413.1, on the reverse strand, counting down.
CTACAATATTTTTATAAAATTTAGGAAAAAGTATAATATAATTCATGAACTATTTTCATAATAAAAGGAAAAATTCGTGTAGAGAATAATTTGTAAACTAAAATTAGAAAAATTATTTTAAAATCATCAAAAATGTTTGCATAACTTAATATTTTATAAATTTTATCTTATTTATTCAAAATTTACTTTGTACAATTTATGTAAATTAATTTTCTTAAGATTATTTTGCATTATACTAAAATATTTCGTAAAATTTTGTATATATCACGAACGAATTTCGTGGTGCGAAACAACGAAAGATTCGTACAATGTATGGCATTTTTCGTATATATTAGGCATGGAGTTTTTTCAGTGTAGTTTTGTTTTCCCTTTCAAGATTTAAGGATTCTTCATATTTTCCTAGTACAGAAAAAAACGTAATTTCGTTCCTGTTAAAGGAATTTGAAATCAATGAGCCCAAATTTTTTATGATTTCCCAGCAAAAATGTTCAGAAAATGTAAGCGATAAAATTGGGTAGAAGCAATACAGTGCTTACTTAATTAAAAAAAGCTTCCAAAATGCAATAAAGTAAGGCAGTGGTTTTGTAATTTTTAAAGTTCTGGTGTATTTTATTAGTATACTTACTTAGAATGCATAAAGTATTGATTATTTATTATGTCGGTGTTGCAGAAAAGTTTTAATAATCGATTTTTCGAACTTATATCTAAATCTAGATAATTTTTAATACTTTATCATAATATTCATCTGTGTGTTCATGTTAACCTTGTGCGCACGGCACAGCTCGCCATTTTCGAGATAATTACCAAAATCATCCTCAAATGGGGCAAGTACGAAGCCTATTGGAAAATCAGTACATTATTAAACATATCCCCATATATCCGGACTTTTCGAATTGGTTTCGTATAAGCATAAATGTGTCAAGATTGGGCCTCATTAGACCTTAGCTCTATAAAAATGTCCTTTCAGAAAAATAAAAATTTATATGAAGTCTTTATTATGCCCTATATACTTTCTTAATTTTTTCTTTTCTGTTGTTTAAAAAGAAATTGTTGCTAACGTGCGATCAAATAAAATTGACAAATCTAAACAAGTAACTGTTTATATTTTTTTGGTTGTATTAATCCAAGAAGAAATAAATCTAAAAAGAGAGTCTGCCTTATATTAGTGCTTCGCGCGTTCGTTAAAGTAATGTAGACGATGGTTTTTCTTATTAAGGGTCCATCTTTAGGTGAAAGATTAGCGATTAAATTAAAATTAATCCTCGAAAGATGTTTTTGAGTACTCAATTAGTTAATTTTGTTAGCAAGTTTAAGCGCCCAATGGAGGTGGTTTAATCTTAAGCACGAAATGCAAAAGTGTAAACAGCTGATGCAAAAAAATTAATAAAATTTTTATAAATATAAACATTAAAATGTTTTATTTATTGATTAGTATAAATTATGGACACTCCAAAATACATTTTTTTGTTTTTAATTTAAGTTTTCATTAATTTTCATATTAAATTTACAATTGTCTTCTTCTTTTTATAAAATATGCATTGTTTGTGAAGAACAGTGAAGTTGTCTGTTGTTTTGTATGGCAACACTGCGAAGTTTAATCTTGTACTCAAAAACATCAAAGGGGATTAACATAAGATTAAATTTATTTTTAGATTAACTAATCTGATTATTAATTGGAATTTGATTAATATCTCAAAAACCCGCTCTAAGTTGAATTAAAGTACAGAATTAATAGAAGAAAACACACCCGATTGTATTAATTTTTACATATTTTTGCTTCCTCGAATCACTAACGTAAGGCAGTAGAACCTGTTTTAGCGATCATTGACGAAAAGATTAAAATTATATATATAAGGGTGTTTTTATGATGCTATAGAAAATAAAAACTATACATACAATATATGTTCAGTTATTGATTTGATCTTAAAACGAGTAGTGCTGACGTTAAAATGTAAGTGTTGTGAACAGTAAAAAAAGTGTACACCAACAAATAATATCTAACTGTAAAACAAAAGGTACGTATTGTATTTTGTAATAAATATTGAAAATATGTATATTAGGGTGAGGGGTATACAATATTTCGTATAACCGAATTTAACACAGCTATTTGATATACATATTTACCCACTTACTATATTTATATGGACACAAAATCACAAAATATTTTCTTAATTTTCAGCAATATGGGTCGAATAGAAATTAAAACAAGTTAGAGTGCTATATTCGGCTATGCCGAATCTTAAATACCCTCCACCAGCAAGCTACTTTTTATTAAAACTCATTTAAATATCTAATTTTCAGATAACTTGGCAAAATTTTTGTTTCCGTATTGAGGGTACTAACATTAATGCATATGTCAAACAAATTTTAATATTAATTCCGTAGAATGATTTATATATACAAAATACACATTTATGTCGAATATTATCCCGATATCTTTGATTGTCAATGTGCATTTGAGTAATGGTCCTTATATGGGAATTGTGACTAATTATCGACCGATAAGGAAAAATTTCGTATAATGATTTATATGCCAAAAAAATTCAGTTCGAATTTTACTATAATAGGTTTACTAATTAATGAAATATGTGCGTTTAGGTGATTTTCGGAAGTGCTTTATATGTATACGAGCTATGACCTTACACAAAACATATTTTTGTCGAATTTTATCAAAATATCTTTATCTGATAATGAAATATGTGCGCTTAAGTGATTTTTTTGAAGTGGACCTTATATAGCAGCTATTACCATATATGGACCAATCCGGAAAATTCTGGAAGAGTGATTCATATAAAGATAAAACATATTTGTGCCGAATTTTATCACAATAGATATATTCATCAATAAAATATGTAAGTTTAGGACCTTATATGGGAGCTATGACCAATTGTGGACCGACTGAGATCTACGTTGTGGACCGACTGAGATCTACGTTGACTGTATGATTTCTGTGCATATTATATTTGCATGTACAAAATTTTGTGTTGATACCGATATATTTGAGGGAGTTGTTAACGATAAACTAATTTCCGGGAATATATACCTTTGTATGGGGGCTATGGGAAATATTCGATCGATTGTAAAGATCTTGAACATAATTGATCACAGGCAAACAAATAATATGTGACAAAATTCATCGAAATATCTTTGGTAGTTTCTGAGAAAACTTCAAAAGAATGTTGAAAAAAACGTAATTTTTTTCGAGGAAGTCTGAAATTTTTACTCATAACTTTTTACGTTGTGAACCGATTTTGCTGATTTTCAATATCAAACTGCTTAGGATAATAATAAATATTTTGGGTGAATTTGGTTGATTTCCTTTACTTAGTTTTAATGTGAGCGTGTTTTACACAGACAGACAGACGGACGGACATAGCTAAATCGACTCAGAATTTGATAAGGATCCTGAATATACTTTGTTGGGTCTTAGATGAATATTTCTTGGTGTTACACACGGAACGACAAAGTTATATATACCCTCTATCACCACTGATGGTGGTGGAGGGTATAAAAATGAGATAGAGCTGAGTGATATAGAGGAAGAAATCACAGAGGAGACGCGGGATGCTACATCTTAATTTAAGGTTTTGTGTTTTATTTATTTATTTATATTTTTAAAATTTGGTTTTGATATTTTATATTAAAATAAAAAAAAAAACAAAATTATTAAAGAATATAAAAAACATGCGTTTTATTACATTAAAAGTGCATTAAAAAGGGTTTTAGTAACCTATAAAAGAATATATAACATATAAAAGAATATATTCAATAATACCTTATATAGGAGCATTGAACAGTTCTTTAAATCTACTGCACATGGAAGAAATAAAAAAAATGAAAGTGTTCCTTGTTCCCTACCAGTGATTGAAAATTGATTTCAGTATAATTTCTCAACAAAAAGTTTCTTAAATTTTTCTACAAATTAGTCAAAATTTCCTAATTTAAGATCATTTTCAATTTCTAAATTTTTAAGGGACTTTTTGGTCCAGAAACTGACTTTAAGGATTAAAGGCAGAAAAATATAATAACTATTTTATGGTTATAAGCTAAATTTTGATATCCATTTCAAAAAAAGTCATTACAGATAGAAAAATATTCCGGCGGGTACACGCAGCTAGTTTTTATATAAAAAACATTAATTATTGAAAAGTCAAATAAAGTGGTGGTAATATGGGTAGAACGATGGAATGAAAAGCGGGACATCAGTGGTTCGAACTTTGGTCAAGTTATTGTTTTTATCATAAATATTTATATTTTTTATGAAACGTTATTCTGTGTGTAACACTGAGAAATATTAATCTCACACCCAACAAGGTATACACATATGAATATATCTGAGTCGATTTAGCTACGTCCGTCTGTCTGTGTATAACATGCTCAAATAAACCCTAAAATGTATAGCGCACCACATTTGGTACCTAAATATATTCGTGGCAAATTATATGTGAAATAAATTTAGGCAATATAAATTCTACTCCAAATAACGTTTAAGCCCTCTTACGGTTGATATCTCAGGAGCCCGATTAAGTTGTCATTTGTAAAAATTTAATTTAATAAAGGTTGGCAACCGTTATTGCTAAGCATTCATTACCGCAAAAATACATTTTCAGCACAACTACCGTTACCGCTAAAATATCAATACCGAATTAAGCGAAAATACCGATAACGCTAAAATACCGATATTTTATTAAAAAAACTTAAATTTCCACAAAGTGAGTAACTCTTCATTTTATTAACATCGTTAACAGCACTGGAGTTTTTTATTTCTTTCTCAAACATTAGCAACCTTCTTTTTATACCCACCAGCAAAAAAGATGGGATTTTGTCATTTGTAAAACATCGAAATATTGGTCATAATCCCACAAAAGTATATATATTCTGGGTCCTCTAAAAAAGAGTGTAGCGATGAAATTTGAGGCGCCATGAAATAATTCCCCACGAAATAAGTCCTCAATACAAAAATTAAACAACTTCCTTAAAATTTGATCAGAAAGCAAAAAAACAAATTTTGGGGATTTAGTCCGCTTTTTGGGGCAACATTTCACGGCGTCATGAAATAACTCCCCACGAAATAAGTCCCCAAAACAAAAAGAATAAACTCGCTAAAAATTTGTTCAGAAAGCAAAAACAACGAAATTTGGGGATTTAATTCGTTTTTTGGGGCACTGTTTCACATTTAAAATGGGGAGTTATTTCATTATGAAATAATTCCTCAAAATTCAAAAATGAAATAAATCCCTAAAAATATTTTTGGGGAGTTATTTCATTATATTACCTTTATCACACGAAATAAAAAATATATGTTTGTTAAGCGATTAAACTGAAATGTATTAAACTTTGAAGCCCCACTCGAATGCATAAGCGACCTACTTCTTTTAGAAATGTCACTAAAACCGACATGTTCCATAACTTGTTATTTTTAAATGGGAACTTATTTCATTTTAAAATTAGGGATTTGTTTCATATGAAATGAATCCCTAAAAATTGGGTGTTATTTAATTTTAATTTAGGAAGTTATTTCATTTCGTTGGGGCTTTTTTTCATTTTTAAATTGGGAAATTATTTCATAATGAAATAAGTCCCCAAATTTGAGGACTTATTTCATTTTGTTTTGGGGAGTTATTTCATGACGCCATATTTCACATTTAAAATGGGGAGTTATTTCATTATGAAATAATTCCTCAAAATTCAAAAATGGAATAAATCCCTAAAAATATTTTTGGGGAGTTATTTCATTATATTACTTTTATCAGACGAAATAAAAAATATATGTAAGTATATTTGAAAGCAGGCTTTCGGAAGGACGCAAGTGTTTTATCCTCAGGGGTATATTGGACACCGGCTTCGCTAAGAATATGCTCTCCCTGTATCAAGAGCGTACGGCCTCAGGCCGACTCTTTAGGATATATTTACTAAGCGAAGCCGGTGTTGGGCATATGATATGGTGATAAGTTCTTGCGTCCGGCCGTAGGCCGTCTATTTAGGAAATATTTATTAAGCGAAGCCGTTGTTGGACATACCATAGAAAGTCCTTGCGCACGTCCACAGGCCGGCTATTAAGGAAATCTTTATTAAGCAATTAAACTAAAATGTATTAAACTTTGAAGCAACACTCGAAAGTATGAGCGACCTACTTTTTTTTAAAAAATGTCACTAAAACCGACTTGTTCCATAATTTGTTATTTTCTATGGCGTCACGGAATAACTCCCAACGAAATAACTCCCAAAAAAAATAATGAAATAACTCCTCAAATATGGGGACTTATGAAATAATTTCCAAATTTTAAAATTAAAAATTAAAAAATGTCCCAACGAATTGAAATAACTCCCTAAACTAAAATGAAATAACACCCCATTTTTGAGGATTTATTTCATATGAAACAAATCCCTAATTTTAAAATGAAATAAGTTCCCATTTTAAAATTCGACTCGGCGCTGCGAATTATGGCCCCAGGTAAAATGGCCCCAAAACATAAAACGAAATATGGCCCTAACAAAGATACAGGAAACAAAAACACGAAAATACGTGAATATTAAAAAGGGGACCTAAAAAAACATATAATAATTAGGGGTAATCTTTCATTATTACTATTTATTAAAATTTTATAAAAAATCAGAACATTATCGCGCGATATTTTATACATAAAATACAGCAAATATTATTACATAAAATATTTTTTTATTAAATCGCGCGATTTTATAAAAAAATATTTTATGTAATAATATTTGTTGTATTTTCATAAAATGTTTGTTAATTTTGAATATTTTATGAAAATACAACAAAAATTATTAAATATGAAATTTTATAAATATATTAGCATATGTTTGAGGTTGGGTGTCATAATGTCCATTGACGTTATGACACACCAAAAAGTTTCATAGTGTCCATGGACGTTATGACAATTTTTAAAAGTGTTATAATGTCCATTGACATTGTATCACTTTTAAAACAGAACTGTATTTGAAAATTTGTAAAGAATTTAAGAAAGGGACACTCTTACCCCCAAAGGAATTTATACTAAATTTGGTGTATGTTGCATTTTGGTTTCCATTTAAAAAGTGTTCAGGATAGCCGGCCTTCGGCCGGGCGCAGGGGTTCTAAACTCTGAGGTATTTCGAATACCGGCTTCGCTAAATTAAGCCTTCTTTTGATAAATGGACTCTTTGAAATTCATGGACTTTATGTTACATTGCTCATATGCATTGTGACACTTTTGAAATTGTTATAACGTCCATGGACACTAGACTCAATTTAGTGAGTCATAACGCCCATGGAAAATATGACACTGGACTTTATGACACGCCACCTATATTTGAATTAAAATTAAATGGGGTGAAATTTCATTTACGTTTTTGGGGTAATTGTTCATTATGAAAAAGTAACCCAATATTTGGGGCCACTTTTCATTTCAACCTTGGGAGATTTTTCATTAATTTTGGGGTGATTTTTTTTAAAAAATGTTAGGGTTATACTTCATAATGAATTTTGACCCCAACATTGGGGCAATTTTTCGTTTTATATTTTGGGACCATTTTACCTGGGGCCATAATTCGCAGCCCCTTCGACTCTACATATAGAAAATAACAATTCATGGAACAAGTCGGTTTTAGTGAAATTTAAAAAAAGTAGGTCGCTCATACTTTCGAGCGCGGCTTTAAAGTTTAATACATTTCAGTTTAATAGCTTAATAAAGACTTTCTACTCTATGGTATGTCCTCAAATTTGAGGACTTATTTCATTATGAAATAATTCCCTATTTTAAAAATGAAAAAAAGCCCCAACGAAATGAAATAACTTCCTAAATTAAAATGAAATAACACCCCATTTTTGGGGATTTATTTCATATGAAAAAAATCCCTAATTTTAAAATGAAATAAGTTCCCATTTAAAAATAACAAATTATATAACAAGTTGGTTTTAGTGACATTTCTAAAAAAAGTAGGTAGCTCATACTTTCGAGTAGGTCTTCAAAGTTTAATACATTTCAGTTTAATCGCTTAATAAAGATTCCCTTGAAAGCCGGCCCGTGTCCGGGCGCAAGGGTTTTCTACTCTATGGTATGTCCAACAACGGCTTCACTTAATAAATATTTTCTAAATAGCCGGCCTACGGGCGGACGCAATGACTTACCACTCTATAATATGACCCCACAAAAATAGGGTGTTATTTCATTTTAATTTGGCGTCATGAAATAACTCCCACGAAATAATTCCCCAAAACAAAAATGAAATAACTCCCTAGAAATTTGTTCAGAAAGCAAAAACAACGAAATTTTGGGATTTAATTCGTTTTTTGGGGCATTATTTCACATGTAAAATGGGGAGTTATTTCATTATAAAATAATTCCTTAAAATTCAAAAATGAAATAAATCTCTAAAAATATTTTTGGGGAGTTATTTCATTATATTACTTTTATCACACGAAATAAAAAAATATATGTCTGATAGCCGGGATGTGGCCGGGCGCAAGGGTTTTCTACTCTATGGTATGTCCAACACCTGCTTCGCTTAGTAAAGATTTCCTAAATAGCCGGCCTAAGGCTGAACACTTGATGCAGGCAGAGTGTATTCTTAGCGAAGCCGGTGTCCAATGTACCCCAGAGGATAAAACCTTTGCGCCCGGCCGAAGGCCGGCTATCAGACATATATTTTTTTATTTCGTGTGATAAAAGTAATATAATGAAATAACTCCCCAAAAATATTTCTAGGGATTTATTTCATTTTGAATTTTAAGGAATTATTTCATAATGAAATAACTCCCCATTTTACATGTGAAATAATGCCCCAAAAAACGAATTAAATCCCTAAATTTCGTTGTTTTTGCTTTCTGAAAAAATTTCTAGGGAGTTATTTCATTTTTGTTTTGGGGAATTATTTCGTGGGGAGTTATTTCATGACGCCAAATTCCTAAATTAAAATGAAATAACACCCCATTTTTGGGGATTTATTTCATATGAAACAAATCCCTAATTTTAAAATGAAATAAGTTCCCATTTAAAAATAACGAATTATGGAACAAGTCGGTTTTAGTGACATTTCTAAAAAATAGGTCGCTCACACTTTCGAGAGGGGGCGTCATGAAATAACTCCCCACGAAATAACTCCCCAAAACAAAAATGAAATAACTCCCTAAATTTGGGGACTTATTTCATTATGAAATAATTCCCCAATTTAAAAAATGAAAAAAAGCCCCAACGAAATGAAATAACTTCCTAAATTAAAATGAAATAACACCCCATTTTTGGGGATTTATTTCATATGAAACAAATCCCTAATTTTAAAATGAAATAAGTTCCCATTTAAAAATAACAAAGCGACATTTCTAAAAAAAGTAGGTCGCTCATACTTTCGAGTGGGGCTTCAAAGTTTAATACATTTCAGTTTAATCGCTTAATAAAGATTCCCTTAATAGCCGGCCTGTGGCCGGGCGCAAGGACTTTCTACTCTATGGTATGTCCAACAACGGCTTCGCTTAATAAATATTTCCTAAATAGCCGGCCTACGGCCGGACGCAAGAATTTACCACTCTATAATATGACCAACACCGGCTTCGCTTAATAAAGATTTCCTAAATAGCCAGCCTAAGGCCGAACACTTTTGATACAAGAAGAGTGTATTCTTAGCGAAGCCGGTGTTCAATGTACCCCAGAGGATAAAATCTCTGCGCCCGGCCGAAGGCCGGCTATCAGCCATATATTTTTTATTTCATGTGTTAAAATTAATATAATGAAATAAATCCCCAAAAATATTTTTAGGGATTTATTTCATTTTTGAATTTTGAGGAATTATTTCATAATGAAATAACTCCCGATTTTAAATGTGAAATAATGCCCCAAAAAACGAATTAAATCCCCAAATTTCGTTGTTTTTGCTTTCTGAACAAATTTTTAGGGAGTTATTTCATTTTTGTTTTGGGGAGTTATTTCGTGGGGAGTTATTTCATGACGCCTCGAGAGGGGCTTCAAAGTTGAATAAATTTCAGGTTAATCGCTTAATAAAGATTCCCTCAATAAGGGAAGACAAGGATTTTCTACTCTATGGTATATAAATATTTCCTAAATAGCCGCATATGAAAAAAATCCCCAAATATGGAGTGTTATTTCATTTTAATTTAGGGAGTTATTTAATTTCGTTGGGGCTTTTTCAGAAAATGATTTTAACGCTCATTACTGGCTTAAAAATACGAGTAAAACGATTAAATTCGGCACACATAAGTTTCAAGCGAGCCAAAATCTCTCTACATTATTTAATGAGTATCGGTCCATAAAAAATTATAAAAACGAGTTATGAAATTTTTTCAAGAAACTTTTATACTAACGATAATCTTGGACATTCTTCATGCGGAGTGTGTCGGTAAATCACCCTACCCCAATATAAGCCCCCTTCAGAAAATTACTTTAACGTTAATAGCTGGTATAAAAATGAGAGTGCAGCGATGATATTCAATGTAAACAAGTTTTGTGTGAGCCAAAATCAGTCTACAATATGGTATGAGGATCGAAAGAAAGAGGGAAATGTTTTTTTTCTTTATTCCAAAAAATTAGAAAGGGGCGAAATACGGAACCCGGTAAAATTATCACTTTTTTTTAAATGAAGAAACAAAAGTAATTTCTACTTACATATTATTTTATAAACAGTGTATAAATTAGATTTTGTATGGAAATTTTGTTTTTATAAAATAAAAATGTTGTTTGTGAATAAGGGGGTTAAAATTTTAATTATTAATAAATTTAAATTAAAAATTTAATTAATTTTATAAATATCAATATTTTTGACAAATTAAACTGCAAAGGAAATATTTGTATTTTTGTGATGCAATTACGTCTTATTATGACAAACGACTGAATCGAATTTAATGAAATTTGAATCACACACTTTACGGTTTTGGGAAGCTTCAATAGTCATTTTCCGAAACATGATTCAGAAAATGGAAAAATTAGTACATACTTATTCAATGTCAATGAATACTATATGTATCTGTCCTTATTCCAATTTGTAGAATGTAGGACTTTGTTACAATTCCCATATTCAATTCTTCAAAACTTGTGAGTTAAACAGATGATGTGTACAAGTGACATAGCATATGGCACAAGAATATTGCTGACGAGGAGCCGTAGCGAGCCCAAAAATGCATTCTATTCTGCTGTTGTGTCCGAAAACTTAAATTTTCAGTAATTAAAAACATCATTACAATTTGGAAAATAACTTATCTCCAAGTGGGACTCGAGCCTGAAGGAACATTCAATTAATAATATATTTTTAAATTATTTAAATCATACCGAAATTACCCCTAAAATATCTTTTTTGTACACTACCGATAGCGAGTATAGCGATGCAATTCGAAACACATACATTTCATGCGAGCCAAAAACTCTCTATCAAACTTTATGTGGATTGGTTCATAATTGACCCTATCCCCCATATAAGGTCCCCTTCAAAAAATTACTTTAACGATCATTTATGGCTTAAAAATAGTAGTATAGCAATGAAATTTGACATGAGTAAGTCTCTTATGATCCAAAACCTCTCTACGAAATTTTGTGTGGATCGGCCCATAATTTACTCTACCCCCCATTTAAGGTCCCCTTCAGAAAATTACTTTAAACTTTATGTGGATCGGCTCATAATTTACTCTACCGCCCATTTAAAGTCCCCTTCAGAAAATGACTTTTACGCTCATTACTGGATTAAAAATACGAGTAATGCGATGAAATTCGACCCAAGTAAGTTCCTTGCGAACCAAAATCTCTTAACCAAATTTTATGTGGGTCGGTCCATAATTGACCTTACCCCACTATAAAATCAGCTGCAGATAATTAATTTAACGCTCATTACTGGCTTAAAAGTACGAGTATAGAGATGAAATTCGACATATGTAAGTAAGTTTGTTACGATCCAGAACCTCTCTACTGACTTTTATGGGAATCTGCATAGGATTGACCCCTAATAAGCTTCCCTTCAGAAAATTAATTTAGAGCTCATTATTGGCTTAAAAATAAGAGAAAAGCGATCAAATTTGACATACATGTTTTGTACGAGTTAAAATCTATCTACCAACTTTATTGAGGATAGGCCAATAAGAAAATTACTTTAACGATCATTGCTGACTTAAAAATACGTGATCAATTATGAAATTTGATGCCGAATTTCATGCAGAAAGAGTCGGGAAGTGATATTCGATGTAAAGATGTTTTATATGAAGCAAAATCGGTCTAAAAAATTTTTTTGAAAAAAAAAAAAAAAAATATGAAAAACGGTCAATAATTAACCCTATCTCTCATATATGGTCCTCTTCAGTTAATTTGATGAGTAATATCATCCTGATGTTTATAGGGGAACATTCCTTTTACGGCATACGCACAGTGGGAGAAATGACCACTGTGCGTATGCACAGTGAAAGAAATCAAAGGACATTTTTTAATTTCCAAACCAAAGGACTTTTTTAATTTCATTTTACTCGCAATATTCTCACATTAGTAAGCTTTCAAACTTCGCATATTTCTTTAGAAATTGGATTACATAATTATTTTTTCACGATATACTTAGATACAAAAATTGACTGAAATATAGCTTTTATGTACAGAAATGTTACTTAAAGAATTTTTTACGATCGGTCTATAATTGGTCATATCTCCCATACTTGGTCCTGCCTCGAAAATCACTTTAACTCTATTTAACTATTTGCATTATTAATTTGTGTAGAACAATATTATATATATATATTCAATTTCCTTAAATCTTTCACACACATGCAAATTATTAAATATCTTGCATTTGTAACAGATTTGAGCTGTTTAAATCTTGTGGTTTTTGTATTTAAGACATGAAAAAACTTGCATATTTCTACACTCTAACTTATTACAGTTTAATTTTGATTATAAATAAAATTTTAAGTTTAGATTTTTTATTTGGATTAGTGGTTTAATTGAAATTATTAGGAATGTATTAAGGAAAAAAAATTGGTTTGTGGCCTTTGCTTGTTGTGGTACACAAAATGACCTTTGTAGGAGAGTGTTTTATTATGTGTAACATAATCATCACTTGAATAAAAGTAGGGTGTATTCGACAAGTTCCGCTCTAATGTTTAGTTTATGAGTCTTTTTGGTCTGTTTTCTATGTCAAGTAAGAAAATTAGCTGCAACTTTTTGACTTATCATGTTTTTTAGTGAGTGTTCCAAATGAAAAAACGCACACTTTTCATTTGGTACAGTGAACCAGTACCAACCCAGCAAAAACTAGGTAATGGGTTGTACTTCCATAACCACTTACTATTCAATGACTACTACATACCCTCTGCATTACTTGGAAGTACTCTAGTAATGACTTTGTTATAATCTGATATACAAGTACTTTATTTTCGGCTTTGAGATTTTGTTTGCACATTTTAAGAATTGCTAAGAATTGTGTTTTACAAAAAAGAAAACAAAAGTAGGTTGTATGTGAAAACCATTATTTGACGCGCAATAAAATAGCTAAGCAGTGGTGCAGTGAGTAGAACATTTGGCTAACAAATCGAAGTCCCTGGTTCATATTCCAGCTGGCTTTTTTATTATTAAACAAGTTAGAGTGCTAATTTCGGCTATGCCGAATCTTAAATACCCTCCACCAGCAAGCTACTTTTTATTAAAACTCATTTAAATATCTAATTTTCAGATAACTTGGCAAAATTTTTGTTTCCGTATTGAGGGTACTAACATTAATCATATGTCAAACTAATTTTAATAAGGTCGAGAAAAATGTATATTAATTCCGTAGAATGATTTATATATACAAAATACACATTTATGTCGAATTTTATCCCGATAACTTTGATTGTCAATGTGCATTTGAGTAATTTTCGGAAATTGTCCTTATATGGGAATTGTGACTAATTATCGACAGATAAGGAACAAATTTCGTATAATGATTTATATGCCAAAAAAAAATTCAATTCGAATTTTACTATAACAGATTTACTAATTAATGAAATATGTGCGTTTAGGTGATTTTCGGAAGTGCTTTATATGTATACGAGCTATGACCTTACACAAAACATATTTTTGTCGAATTTTATCAAGATATCTTTATTTGATAATGAAATATGTGCGCTTAAGTGATTTTTTTGAAGTGGACCTTATATAGCAGCTATTACCATATATGGACCAATCCGGAAAATTTTGGAAGAGTGATTCATATAAAGATAAAACATATTTGTGCCGAATTTTATCTAGATAACTTTATTTAACAATTAAATATGTGCGTTTAAGTGATTTCCGGAAGTGGGACTTATATGGGAGCTATGACCAATAATGGACCAATCCGGGGAAAAAGTGGTAGAATGATTTATATGCACACAAAATATATTCAAGTCGAATTTTATCCTTATATTTTTAGAATTTAATAAAATATATGCGTTATATGGGAGTTATGACCAATTATGAGCCTATCCGGAAAAAAATCGTAGAGTGACTCATATAAAGACAAAACATATTTGTCTCGAATTTTATCAAGATAGCTTTATTTGACAATGTGCTTTTAAGTGATTTTCGGAAGTGGGCTTTATATGGGAGCTATGACCAATATTGGACCGATCCGTAAAAAATTTTGTGGAATGATTTGAATGTACACAAAACATATTTTTGTCGAATTTTATCACGATAGCTTTAGTTGACAATATGACCAATAATGCACCGATCCGTAAAAAAAATTGTAGAATGATTCATATTTAGACAAAACATATTTGTGTCGAATTTTATCCCGATAGCTTTATAATTCAATGAAATATAATAGTTTAAGTGATTTTCGGAAGTGGGCCTTATATGGGAGCTATGATCAATTATGGGCCTATCCGGAAAAAATTTCGTAGAGTAATTCATATTTAGACTAAGCATATTTTTTTGTCGAATTTTTCAAGATAGCTTTATTTCACAATGAAATATGAGCTTTTAAATGATTTTCGGAAGTGGGCCTTATATGGGAGCTATGACCAATAATGGACCGATCGGTAAAAAATTTGGTAGATTGATTTGTATGTACACAAAACATATTTAACTCGAATTTTATCACAATAGATATATTCATCAATAAAATATGTAAGTTTAGGTGATTTTCGGAAGTGGACCTTATATGGGAGCTATGACCAATTGTGGACCGACTGAGATCTACGTTGACTGTATGATTTCTGTGCATATTATATTTGCATGTACAAAATTTTGTGTTGATACCGATATATTTGAGGGAGTTGTTAACGATAAACTAATTTCCGGGAATATATACCTTTGTATGGGGGCTATGGGAAATATTCGATCGATTGTAAAGATCTTGAACATAATATCTTTGGTAGTTTCTGAGAAAACTTCAAAAGAATGTTGAAAAAACGTAATTTTTTTCGAGGTAGTCTGAAATTTTTACTCATAACTTTTTACGCTGTGAACCGATTTTGCTGATTTTCAATACCAAACTGCTTAATAATAATAAATATTTTAGGTAAATTTGGTTGATTTCCTTTACTTAGTTTTAATGTGAGCGTGTTTTACACAGACAGACAGACGGACATAGCTAAATCGACTCAGAATTTGATAAGGACCCAGAATATATATACTTTGTTGGGTCTTAGATGAATATTTCTTGGTGTTACACACGGAACGACAAACTTATATATACCCTCTATCACCACTGATGGTGGTGGAGGGTATAAAAATAAAACAACATACTAAACAACTTCTTTGTAAGAGAAATAGCAAGTACTTCTTTAACTCCCTATTTGTAAACGAGCGTGGAAGTACTTGCCTCCAATGACATCACCGTGTTAAAATAATGACTTAAAATGCAAATGAAGAAGTAATGAAAAGAGGTTTTGTTAGCTTTTTAACTCATTACTTTTCAAATTAAGTTTTTCCTGGGAACAAATAAACTTTAAACAGCCATACATTACACTATTCTGTCTAAGGATGAAGTCTATTGAGAATTGTTGAAATCGGTGCATTATTTTACTTAGCCCTAAATAATGTTGTCCATTTCCATAATGATCGGACCACATTTGACCATACCCCCCATACAAAGTCCCTTCATAAAATGACTTAAATATCCATAATTCCCATATAAATACTAGTGTATCGATGATATTTAGCAAAAATAACTTTAATATAAACATAAATACCCTCACCAAATTTAATGAAGATTGGCCTATGTTTGACCCAAGTCCCCATATTTAGTCTTTTTCAAAAAATTATTTTTTCACCATTAAATTGCCTTAATATTTTGGAATTAACGAAAAACTTAACGTATATTCTTTACAAATAAAAAATAATCCACGTTTTAAATATTAAAATACAGAAATAAAATAAAAAAAGTTATAGTTTCGGTGCATGTTGACTGTAGGGTATAAGTCCAAATATCAATAAATATAACTTAAAATGTCTAAAACATGATATCGTTTTCAAAAAGTGTTCAGATCGAATGGAATACAAAAATTATAAACATTACTACTATTAAATATATGAACTATTGAGGGTGACCGATACAACACTTTATGGCGCACCCTGTAGGAAAGTGTCCCAAAAAAAAATTTTTAAAGACCATGTCCTTGGCTATAATTTCACTGAACATTTCTAATAAATCAGATCACTATTTATAAAGAAATAATTAAAGATCCACCTGATTGACCATTTCTCCCACTGTGATACGGTTTGATGGTGGGTATATGAGATTGTGCAAAGCCGAATATAACACTCTCACTAGTTCATTATTTCTAATGCAGTCAATGATGAATTTTGTCAGACATATAGATTTTGTTACTAAATCGGATCACACGTTTTTACAAACAAAATTATATAAAAAGTTTTCTAGTGTGAAAATGGAAATAAAGATATATGTATTTCCATTTTCGCACCCATACATAATATGTTAAACATTTATCATGATTTAACATTTGTTAAATTTAGTACATTATGTAACAGTCTGTTAAGTGTTAGTTCCGTTTTACATGGTATATTTTATGGCGTAATGAAAAATTAAAATCTATCGTTAAAATTTGATGATTGGTGGGTATTTAATATTCCTCACAGCCGAATATAGTACTCTGACTTGCTACAAATGAGTTTTTTTTTTTCGACAGGACGTCGATTATTAGTTATTGAAATTTCATAAAAATTACATGACATCCTGGCAAAAGGACAACAAATGGAAAATATCCTTTATCCTTCAATATCTTAAAAACTAATATTTTATATTTCTTATCCATCTAATGCATCCTACGGAATTTACAATATTTTTAGAGACTCAAATTTACAGCGTTTAATTTAAAATTTTACATTACATATAATTTTTAAATTTACATTACCAGAGATCGCACTATGGGTCAGGCAGCAACTTTGGCAGCAAAAATGTAATTAAACAATTATATGCTTTCATTACTAATGGCTGGAGAAAAAAAAATTAGCACAATGACGTTTGTAATAAACATACGCAAATGAACGAAAAATTACTATAACTGGAAAACTGCAAATATTAAAAAATTATCTTAAACCAAAATGCTGTAAATTTGATTATCAACAAGTTTTTTGTTGACTCCTAAATCCGTAAGATGCATTAGAAGGCAGATATATCTAAAAAAATTATTATTTTGACCCCCAATATTTCGTGCAATTTACACTTGATTTCGGATATTTTTTTTTTGGTTTAAGCTTGAGCATAAAATAAATTTTTATAAAGTTTTTATTAAAATAAACATTAAAATTCTTTATTTCTTGATTGCTATAAATTATAGAAACTTCAAAATATATATATTTTTTGTTTTCAATTTATGTTTTCGTTAATTTTCATATTCCACTTACAATTGTCTTCTTCTTTTTTATAAAACATGCATTGTTTTGATAGCAAACAATGACTTTTTCTGTTGATTTGTATGGCAACACTACGTAGTTTAAATTTGTACACTGAAAATAATCCATGCCTAATATACACGAAAAATGTTGTACATTGTACGAAATGCTTCGTGGTTTCGCACCACGAAATTCTTTCGTAATATATACGAAATTGTACGAAATATTTTAGTAAAATGCAAAATAATTTTATATAATTTAAAAAAAAAATTTGTTCATTTTACGATTTTTTTAAAGACATAAATATTTTAGTTCTTTTAAAATAATTATTGTAAATTTAGAAAAAGATTGCTAATTAAAAAAAACAATTTTTTTATGTTTTTTAAAAAAACATAAAAAATTTTACAGGAAATTAGGCAGCTAATTTCCTGTAAATTAAAAATTACGTTTAATTTAACTCCCTTAAAATTACGAAAATAACAAAAAAAAAAAAATCGTAACAAAATAATTTTTTTGTGAAATCAAAAATAATTCTTGTATATTACTAAATAATCTTGTTGCCTTAACGAAATTATTTTTGTAAAAGAAAACAAAGTTTCTTAATATATACGAAAAAAGATATTACGACAGGTTTTCGTACTTTCGTAAAATTAGAAAAGGGGTTGATTAAACAATATTTCGTATTATACACGAAATTTTCGTATATATTACTAAAAAAGTAGTTACGAAATTTTTTTTCGTAAAGTTAAGCATGGATTATATTCAGTGTACTTAAAAACATCAGAGTGCATTAACATTAGATTAAATTTATTTTTAGATTAATTAATCTGATTATTAATTGGCATTTAATTGCCAACTCCAAAACTCGCTCTAAATGCATTAAAATGTGTAAAAGGTCTCATTTCCTACGGCAATTATAAATGAAGCTAAATAAAAATTGACTTAACTTCGCACCGAAAATAATAGACATATTTAAAATTTGGTAAAACTATATTACGCTTTGTAACCCCCTGTTCAAAAAACCCAAATTTTGGATTATGCCAGTCTTGTAGTAAATGAGCGCATATGTATTTATATGTGAGTGTAAGTTCAGTATGTACTTCTATTATATAATATAATAATAATTAATCGAAGAAGATGGGATGATTTTGTCATTCCGTTTGTGTCACATCGAAATATTGATCATTGACCCACAAAAGTATATATTCTGGGTTCTTATTAAATTCTAAGGCGATCTAGCCATGTTTGTCCGTCCGCCTGTATATTGAAAGCACGATAGAGCTAGAGTTAAATGTTCCACAAATATTTCTTATAGGTAAGGTTTGTTTGATGAAAATAGGCCATATCGGTCCAAGTTTTCTCATAGCCAGTCATAACTGTTTTAAATATGCGGTATAGCGATGAAATTCTACATAAATAACCAGTGCAACATGAAAAAAATAACCCTATATGGCACCACTATATGATAAAACACCAAAAATAAGAAGACCCGTACCTTCCAGTTTTGCCCAAAGTTATGCACTTTCTTAGTTATAGGCCCCCAAAGATTTGGAGCCTCGATGTCATTTTTGAAAAAAGTGATCATTTTCTCAGGCTCATATCTTGCAAACCGTTCGGAATTTTGATTTACTCTCTGAGGGAATGTTGTTGCTCTTATCACAAAGAACCAAAATTGTGAACATATAAAGTCAAAAAAGTCATGATCAGAATCGCAAAAATTAAATTTTTTTAAATTGTTTTCCTTGTTCAGGTCTATAAGTAGCAAACCGTTAAAAATTTAAGAAAACAATTAACTACAAAAAAGTACCTAAGATCTCATTCCTTACCTATCATTCCTAGGAAGTTCATATGTTATAGAAATTTTTTTATTGAGCTCTTAGGTACTTTATTGTAGTTGATTGTTTTCTTAAATTTTGCTACTTATAGACCTGAACAAGGAAAAAAATTTACTTTTTGCGATTCTGATCATAAAGATAACGTTTTTTTTGACTTCATATATTCACAATTTCTGTTCTTTGTGATAAGAGCAACAACATTTCCTCAGAGAGTAAAACAAAATTCCGAACGGTTTGCAAGATATGAGCCTGAGAAAATTATCACTTTTTTCAAAAATGACACCGAGGCCCCAAATCTTTGGGGGCCTATAACTAAAAAAGTGCATGACTTTGGGCAAAACTGAAAGACACGGGTCTTCATATTTTTGGTATTTTATCATATGTATAGTGGTGTCCGTATATGGTTATTGAACTATGACTTAAAAAATTACACACAGTGTAAGTTTCATATGGGGCAAATTCTCTTTACCAAATTTTATAAATTTGGTCATAAATGACCCTACCACTCATATATGGTGCCCTCCAAAAAATGACTTTAACGCCCATTACTCGGTTAAAAATACGAATCTAGCGCTGAAATTCGATATAAGCAAGTTTCTCACTATCAAGAATCTATCTACCTATTCAATTTACCCTACCCCACATATAAGGTCCCCTTGAGAAAATTACTTTAACGCTAATTACTGCCTTAATAATAAGAGTATAGCGATGAAATTCGACATAAGCATGCATGTATGTATGTATGTATGTATGTATGTATGTATGTATGTATGTATGTATGTATGTATGTATGTATGTATGTATGTATGTATGCATGTATGTATGTATGCACACCCAACATGTATGTATATCATGGTGGGGTGTGGGTTAAAGAAAAGCGACTACAGCAAGCAAGAACAAAAATTATTCAAAGTAATAACCTCTCACTCTGTCACCTGCTAGAATAACGAAAAAACACTCAAACAGTGTAAACATCTCTGCTCATTTGCTAGTAAAAAACAAAAACACACATGCATCCATCCACACAGGCGAATTTCCCCTCAAAGTTATTCAAATTAAAAACGAAAATTAAACAACAAGCATAACGCATAAAGCATCCATCTATTCAACCGTTCATCCACCCAAACAAAACAGTCGACGCAAGCAGAAACGTTGGCTAACACTACGACGACAACTCCGACGCTGATGCCATGCAAAATACAAATTCAGTGTTTTCTCTCTCGTTAAGAATGTTTGCTAAACGTAGAATTACACGATTTGCTTTTATTTAATATATTGTATGATTCAATGCCAAATAGATTAACTGCATTTCAAATTTAGTGAAATATTTATTAATATATGTTATTATACCCTATTATTATATTCCTGATTTTATATCCCAGCAAAAAAAGAACTTCCAAAGAAGCGAAAAAGAAGTAGAATTTACTCCATGGAAGTACTGAGAAAGTCCTGAAGAAGTGATGATTTTAACACAGGTTTGTCATAGGAGCGATGTCCCTTTTATTCTCAAGAAGTAATTTTTATGCTCTTATTTTGGAAGTTATTCGGAAGTGATATTGTAGTATTATAGAATACAACTAATTTGACTTAAATACTAATACAAAACTCCAAAAATAACATTTATTATCTCATAAAAATGTAAAAACAAAAAATATATCTTCAACATTGAAAAAATAGAATAATTTTCGCTTCTTCGGATGTCTTTAAACATCACTTCCTCAGAAAGTAAACAAATTCACTTAGTGCCACTTTTGAAATGGTGATAAATGTTATTCTTTTGGAAGTACTTCCTGCTGCGATATATACCCTATTTACACTACATCGAAATCTAATAGATTTGATTTTAAATCTTTCTTAAAATCTAGAAGTGTAAACACTTAATATTTTTGACATTTGGAAGATTTAATTTTTTCCAACAATTCCCCAAATTGTGCTTGATATGAAAAAATAGAATAAAATATTTATTAGAAATTCATTTATTACACAAAAATATATATTTCAATACATATAAAATTACTTTCTAAATTAAGCCGATAGTCGATGAATTACTACATAGACCCTAAAACTATATACAGAAATAGTTTCCGTAGGTTTAAAAAACAGATCTTAGAAAATATAAGCTTTCAAAAAATGGTGTCTGGTAGACACCACGTCAGTAAAATAGTTAAGAAAAATCTACGTCAGTCCCAGAGGGCTAATTTAAAAAAACTTTGTTGACATTTTGATTTTCTATTTGTTTATTTTGGTTTTCTCTTTTTTCTTGTGGACCATTGTATTGTAGTATTTGGGGAAAAAAGATTTTGCTGAAATCTACTTATGAGGTAGATTTTATTTTTTATGTGAAATCTATTCAAAATCAACTATATTTGTCTCGAAGTCTCATAAATACTAGATTTATTGTAGTGTAAACGGGGTATTACTTTATTTCCCATACTAGTATTTTTTATTTTTTTGCAGATGAAGTTAATCGTTTTGGCAGTTGAGGCATTTAATTTATATTAAGGCATAAATGATTTCATTTCCAAGGAGAAAAGAAAGTCATAAGATTTCATTTAAAAAATTATGGTAAATTTACTTTAGGTAAGCAAATTTACAATAACGTTAGAAACATACTAAGAACATTTCGTGTAAATGTGACATATAGTTCATTAATTTACAGCAATCTGAAGAGAGGAAAACCTGAGGGAAATTTGACTCTGCTATAGCTTCAACGAGATGCTTGCTTTTGTTTTTTTTTTATTTCTTTAATGTTGTTATATTCCATTCAAATAAAAAAAAAACGACTACAACAACAGCAGCCATTAAAAATGGTTGATGGGTCTATTTTTTTCCTTTTCAAGTTTTTAATGTTAATGTACGTAGTATATATATATACATACATATTATTTAAATATATTTATCATGAAAAGTGCTAAACCATTACCGCCGCCGAATTCAATAATATTTGATATTAAAATTTCAACCTTTCTGCAATGATAAAGACAACATTAAACACTAGACGTTGGTATATAAATAAATACATATCGGTCATTTACTGCAAGATTGACATAATCCCAAATTCGGGTTTTTTGAACCGAGGTCTACAAAACATGGTTCATATTAAAAGCTTTCATATAGATTTATCAAATTTTAAATATGACTATTATTTTCTGAGTGGGATCCATTTTTTGTCGTTAACGTAGAAACTTATCTCATGCTTTCACTAAAATTAGATAAATAACAATTAAAATCTAATGAAATTCCACAATCTGAATCTGGTTTAAGTTTTCAAATCCCTTGTTTAGTTTCAAGAGTAAAACCAGTTATTTATTGTAATACTATCCGCAAAAATTATGTACAAAATTTACTGAATAAATTAGTTTAAAAATTACAATTTTAACAATATTTCAGATATCTAATGAAAATAGTTTATCTTACGTTATCGAATTTCAGTGTTACGACAATTATGACACAATTCTGCACATTGGCAGAGGACAATTTGTTTTTATACCCTACACCTCTTTAGTGGGGAGGGTATATTGGGTTTGTGCTGATGTTTGTAACCCACAATAATATTGGTTCTATACCCACCTTAAAGTATACCAATCGGCTTAGAATCATTTTCTGAGTCGATTTAGCTATGTCCGTCCGTCTGTCCGTCCATGTAAACCTTGTAATCAAACTACAGGTCGCAATTTTGAAGATAATTCAATGAAATTTGGCACATGATCTTCTATTGTCCCAGCCCCCATACAACTGAACCCCTGAATAGGGCTTGTAAACCTTGTAATCAAACTACAGTTCGCAATTTTGAAGATAATGCAATGACATTTAGCACATAATCTTCTATGGTATCGGAGATAAAGCCTATTGAAAATGGTTAACATCGGTCCATTATTTCACCTAGCCCCCATACAACTGAACCCGACGAATAGGGATTTTATGTTCATAATTGTGTTTAATGTACTCGTATCTGGACAAAGAACTACAAAACCAAGTTCTATACTAGCCTTGATGACCCTCATGAATTTTTTAATTATAGGGTCTCATTTGACCATAGCCCCTATTCAAAGCCCCTTCAAAATTCGACTTAAATGTCCACAATTTTATTCAACAATAAATGGCTTAAGTATATCTGAGGCAAGGTACAATTCAACTTAAATGCTTTATTATGAAAACTAAATCACATTTTTTTTATAACAGCTACCGGAGACGAAGCCTATTGAAAATGGTTAACATCGGACCATTATTTCACCTAGCCCCCATACAACTGAACCCAAATAGGCCTTTTAAGTTCATAATTATGTTTAATATACTCCTATCTCGACAAAAAGCTGTAAAACCAAGTTCTATACTAGCTTTAATAACCCTCATGAATTTTATAATTATAGGGTCTGATTTGACCATAGCCCCTATTCAAAGCCCCCCTCGAAATTCGGCTTAAATGTCGATAATTTTATTCAGCAATAAATGGCTTAAGTATATCAAGGCAAGTTACAATTCAACTTAAATGCTTTATTATGAAAACTAAATCACATTTTATTTTTGTAACAGGTGTAGGGTATTATATGGTCGGCCTCGCCCGACTATAATTTCTTACTTGTTTATACTTATAAGTATACTTCTTTAGACATAAAGAACATTTTCTGCACATTTTCTAAAGTAAGAGACAAATACAAATTTTGTCATACATACATATGTAGATCCAAGTCTTTCTAAAATAATACCATTAACAGTCATCTCATTATCTATTAGGGTGATCGATTATTCGACATTTTCAAAAGCCGATTTTCGAATAGTTCGATTAGTTAACATTTGAAAAAACCGGTTAACCGGTTATTCATTATAAATAACAAAATCTATTTTTATTTGAAAATTAATGTTTATGTTATTAATTTCATAATTGGAATATAATCTTAAAATTGATAAAATTTTATCAAACAGTTATTCCAATAAATTTTACATATAAAATTTGTTAATTAATTAGGAAAATCAAAAAAGTTTAACTAAAGGTGCGTTAGAAAAATATTCCTCAGTGCCTGCATTTCAATATTTTTTAAATTTAAACGGGCTGTATTATTATTTACTTCAAAATTTAATTTCAGTAATCTTTGAATACAAAGCAAATAAAAGTATTCGAAACCGGGTTTTAAAAATGAAAAACCCGGATTATTCGATATTCGAAAAATCAACGGTTTTAAAACCGGTTGGAAAACCGAGTCGATAACTCTATTATCTATATACAAATGCCTAAATTCCTAAAAAGGTAAAAATGTGTTCTAAAATATGAGTTTTTTGATAAAAGTTACGTGTGATAGTAGAAATACTTTGTATATGGTTAAATCCAAAAAATTGTCAACTCAATGACACTGACTTAGTATTTCCTTTTCTGGGGAATTAAATGAAATAATTTTTACATATGTAAAATATGTATGAATTTGTAACACTTTGACTCAAAGGTTTCGCGAATTCGATATTTCTATATTTAAAAGCTACTAGAAGTCAAAGTTAAAATTTCGCAAAAAAATACTTGTGACAAACCATAAATTCGACATTATTCGAAGTACTCTAGCCGCGTACAATATCAAAACTGAAGTTAGTGCGCGTCGATAATGTGCCCGAAATAGAATGGATATAGGAGGCGACAATAACTGCTAGAAAAAAACGTGGAACTTTTGAATAACCACTTTTTTACGAGGCACACTCAAGATATTGTATTTAGAGATCTAGAACATAGCGTGATCGAAATACTTTTTAATTTCCTACATTATAATCGGTGACGCATGTTTCAAATCTTATTTGCAAAAAAATTCGAAAAAATGTCGAAAATTTAATTTTAGATTTTTTAAATTTTTGCTCCAGAAAGTATGAAACCTACTAAAAGCATCCCAGCAAAAACTCGATAATGGGTTGTACTTCCATAGCCACTTACTTTTTGATGACTACTACTTACCGTCTGCATTACTTAGAAGTACTCTACTAATAACATCCTTCTAATCTGATATAGAAGTACTTTATTTTCGGCTTTGTTACTTTGTTTGCAAATTTTATTTAATTGTGTGTTAAAAATTGTGTTTTACAAAAAAGAAAACAAAATTAGTTTTGTATGTGAAAACCATTATTTGACGCGCAATAAAATAGCTAAGCAGTGGTGCAGTGAGTGGAACATTTGACTAACAAACCGAAGTCCCTGGTTCGTATTCTAGCTGGCTCTTTTTATTATTAAAAACAAAACAACTTACTCAACAACTGTTTTGTAAGAGAAATTGCAAGTACTTCTTTAACTACTTATTTGTAAGCGAGCGTGGAAGTACTTGCCTCAATGACTCAAAATGCTCATAAAGAAGTAGTGTAAAAAGGTTTTATTAGCTTTTTAACTCATTACTTTTCAATTTAAGTTTTTCCTGGGATGTATACCCAGCAAAAACTCGGTAATGGGTTGTACTTCCATAACCACTTACTTTTCAATGACTACTACTTAACGTCTGCATTACTTAGAAGTACTCTAGTAATGACTTTCTTATAATCTGATATAGAAGTACTTTATTTTGGGCTTTGTCATTTTGTTTGTACATTTTATTTAATTGCGTTGTAAGAATTATGTTTTATAAAAAAATGAAACAAAATTAGTTTTGTTTGTGAAAACCATTATTTGACGTTCAATAAAATAGCTAAGCAGTGGTGCAGTGTGTAGAACATTTGACTAACATACCGAAGTCCCTGGTTCGTATTCTAGCTGGCTCTTTTTATTATTAAAAAACAAAACAACTTACTCAACATTTTGATATTTTTCAAATGATCTTATTTCATTTACAATATAATTAGTTATATATTCATAAACAACATTTTATTTTGTAAAAGATTTTAAATACGAAATTTCCATACAAAATTTTATTTATAAACGTGTATAAAATTAAAATTAGTTTATGATTAAGGCCACTTAACAGCATGCATTTCGAATCAATTCTTTTCGAATTTGTATTATTGAACATAAAAATTCACTTTAAATACGATTTCGAATTTTATTTTCAATTATAGCTATTGAAATAAAAAGCCTTTCAACTTCGGCATTAGAAAAAGGTGAAACGAGTAGTGACAATAAAAAAAAATTAAATGCATTTTCACCGACAAAAGTTTCAAAATTATATACTTGAATTTAAAAAGACATTGTATCAGTTTTTCCATCAAAATGTTGTTTTGTAATATCTAACCTGTTTCTAATATCTAATCTGTTTATAAAAAACCGACTTTTGGAAAAACCGGTTTTTAGGTTAACCGAAAATTGACCATTTCCAGAAAACCGGTATGTCGGTTAACCGAGTATTAAAAAACCTGTATAAATAATGGACCGATATCAATCATTTTCATTTAAATAAAACAATTTTTCATTAATAAAAAAATAAATAATTGTTTTTTATAACAAAAATTACATTTATAATAATGGTAAAAATTTTATGTGTAACAGTGTAGACACATAACGCATAAAATTTTTTCATACATTTTTTTTATCACTATGCGGTAAAAAATGATGTTACTGTCGCAAAATTCAAATAAAAATGAATTTTATGCTTCTTCTTCCTCAATGATTGCTGGGATAAATTACTAACACATAAACAAGTTTTGATCAAATGTTGACGTGTGGCCATCACCCTTTGCAGAAACGGACCACAGGATTTATGTTTATATAAAAGTCATTTATACCGAATTTCATTGTGATACTAGTGTTTATAAGCGAATTGTGAATATTCAAGTCATTTTCTGAAGAAGACTTTGTATGGGGGCTAGGGTCAAATGAGGCCCGAAAATCGGCAGTATCATTTAGACTAAGTTTTGTCAATTTTTGTTGAAATACTAGAACATTTAATATAATTATGAGCTCAAAAGACCTATTCGGGTGGTTCGGTTGTATGGGAGCTAGGTGAAATAATGAACCAATTACAATCATTTTCAGTAATATTTGTCCTTGGGCTAAATGAGGAGTACGCGCAAAATTTTGTCAAATTATACTAAGAATTGCGACCTGTAGCGTTCGCACAAGGTTTACATGGACACATAGACATAGGGACGGACATAGCTTAATCGACTCAGGAAGTTATTCTGAGCCGATTGGTATACTTTAAGGTGGGTGTAGGATCAATATTTTTGAGTGTAACAACCATCAGCACAAAAGCATAATACCCTCCCCACTATAGCGGTGTAGGGTATAAAAATGGTATCTCCAGGACTATCAAGTATAAATAGTTAATTTTTTATTGGTTTAAATGCCGACATTTTACTAATTTCCTGATTGTCTGAAATTGTCAATCTCCATTTTATATACATAATATACATATATTTAACTTATGTTTAACAATCTTAGGTCTGTTTTCATATACACAAACGGAAAATAATTTTTAGAATTATCTATCAAAAATTTTTAAAAATGCGAATCATAATAAAAAATCAAAGAAAACATACAATTTTGTACTAAAAATTAATTTTTTTTAAACCGGTTAACCGAAACTTAAAAACCGGATAACCCGGTTAACCGAAAACCAATTAAAAAAAAAAACGGTTTACGAAAAACCGAAATATGCAATAAAAACTGGTTTTTTCGGTTAACCGGTTTATAAACACTACTAACCACTGATTTTTAATAATATTTTTATCAGTTAAACTATACTTAATTTTTAATAGAAAACATAGAAATATTTTTTTAATTATTTTTTCAAGCCCAAAAAACGTCAATGCATTTTCATGATGAAAAATGCTAAATCTAGCACTGAAACTGCAACACTGATAATAACATTAATAAAGATATTCTTTTAGGCAGAAACGAAGGAGATTTATACATAGATTTGTAGCCTTAAATAATTATTATCAATTTCTTAAACTTTTGTTTAATTACATTGAGAAATGTATTTTTGACAATTTTTAAAAAAACATTTATAAACAAGCGAGAGTATTATGTATGCCATAAAAACAATGCTCCCTCCCCTAACATCATGATCACTCATCAAATTAACTGACCGTTTTTCATTAAATGTTTTTAACCGATTTTTGTTTATATAAACATGTTTACATCGAATATCATTTTTATGTCAGCAATTAGCGTTAAAGTAATTTTTTGGAGGCAGGCTTATATGGGCAATATACAAACACTTTCCGCATGAAAATCGGTAGGAAGATTTAAGTTCCTATAAAAGTTTCTTATATTAAATTTCATAACTGAAAGTCAGGAATGATCGTTAAAGTAATTTTCTGAAAACTTGTGTATGTCGAATTTCATCGCTTTACTTGTACTTTTAAGCCGGTACTGAGCGTTAAAGTCATTTTCTGATGCGGATCTTATATCAATCATATGCCAATTCTCATAAAAGTCAGTAGCGTAGGTTTGGCTGATAAGAAACTTACTAATGTCGAATTTCATGTCAATACTCGTACTTTTAAGCCATTAATGAGCGTTAGAGTAATTTTCTGAAGGGACCTTATAGGGACGTAGGGTCAATTATGGACCGATCCTCTTAAAATCTGGTAGGGAGATTTTGGATCATATGAAACTTATTTATTTTGAATTTCATCGCTATACTCGAATTTTTAAAACAGATATGTCCGTTAAAGATGTTTTCCGGGGGTCTACTTTTATGGGGGCTATCCGAAAACGTGGACCGATTTTCAATACCAAGCAAAACTTACCTATAGATAATATTTGTGGAAAATGTCAATCCTCTAGCTCATTCCGTTCGGACTCTATCGTGCTCTCAACAGGCAGACAGATAGACGATCGGACTGACAGACATAGCTAGATAGTATTAGAATTTAATAAGGACCCAGAATATATATACTTTTATGAGTCTATAACCAATATTTCGATGTATTACAAACGGAATGACAAAAACAATAGGCTTAAGTCGGTTTTAGTGACATTTTTCAAATCACGTCGAAAATTTCACCACTAATAGAGAGTTCGTTTGTGAGTGAAATGACGTAAAAAATTTGTTGTCGGTCACGCCTACTTTAGGGTGGGCGGGCCTCTAAAGTTCAAAATATTTAGGACTATATCTCAAAAAATATACATTTGTTTGGACCGATATATATATCAAATTAAAGGTATTTCAAAGACCTTTACAATGATATGTAACATGATATACAAAAAAGGACCCATTATAGGTCAATTTTGGGAAACATAATTTTTGACCCGATATTTTTGAGGTTTATCTAAAAAATCGGGAAAAAATGCCTTTATAGGTAAGTATATAAATTAGATTGTTTAAAAGCCAAGATATTGAGCTTTTTGTTAAGGTATAATATGTTTTTGTAATTATTATAGTTCCTGAGGTATTAATAATTTAATTATGATTTTGCTATTAAGAAAAAAAAACATATGTATACTAATCTGTATTAAGCGAAGCCGGTGTTAGACATACCATAGAAGAGAAAGTCCTTGCGCCCGGCCGTAGGCCGGCTATTTAGGAAATCTTTATTAAGCGAAGCCGGCGTTGGACATACCATAGAGGAGAAAATCCTTGCGCACGGTCGTAGGCCGTCTATTTAGGAAATCTTTATTAAGCGAAGCCGGTGTTGGACATACCATAGAGGAGAAAATCCTTGCGCCCGGCCGTAGGCCGGCTATTCAGGAAATCTTTTATAAGCGAAGCCGGTGTTGGACATACCATAGAGGAGAAAATCCTTGCGCCCGGCCGTAGGCCGGCTATTTAGGAAATCTTTATTAAGCAAAGAAAGCCGTGTAAACAAAAAATATTTTAATACAAATGTTGGCCTCTCACGAGGAACTATTTTCTTCATCAGGGGAATCTGACAACTCTGATGATATGTAAATTAAATTATAAAATAAATGGTTTTTGAAATCAAAAAAAAATTATATATTTTATCGTCTCAAAACGCTCTATATTGTCTTTTTTTTTTTTGAGAAATGTCACCGACTTGTTCCAAACAATATACCCTCTTTTTTGATGGTGGGTATAAAAACGCAATAACATTGACGTAAATTTTTGAAAAACTTTGACACGTGTAAAATCCCGTCCATGTGCCATCAAAAAATTTGACGCTTTTTTCATACTCCAAAATAAAAAAAAATTCAGTATTTAACCATATATTCAAGGAACAATATATAAATATGGCGCTTTTATTTTTGGAAATAAATCGATATCTCTTAAACCATTACACATATCGCAATGAAATTTCACATGTTTGGAGCTGAGATGTTTTCGAGTTGATTGACAGTTGTAGGTGATCGAGAGTGGAATGGGGGCCAGTGGGTAGCCCCTCAAGGTTGATCACCTCAGGTATTAAATTTTTAAACATCGGTATTAAATAAAAAAAATCCATTTGTGCTTTGAACTAAATATATAAAAAAAAATTAAAATATAACTACTCCTTCAGATCCTCACAACGATCGTTGTAACGATCCCATATTTATATAGCCATATACATATGTTCCTTAAATATGTATATACAAAGTATTTTTACTATCACACCGTAAATAACGTAACGTAAAAAACTTATTTTTTAGAATACATTTTTCGGCTATAGGAATTTCGGTACTTGTATATAGAAAATGAGATAACTGTTTTTTGGAAAGACTTGGACCTATATACATTAGGGTGGTTTTAAAAAATCGATGTCGGTGTTTTTTGGGGGAGAACCCCCCTAAAATGATTCATTTTGTTAGATTTTAAGATTGCCAAAGTTTGAGCACGATTGAAAGATGTTAACAAGTGCCACTGGGGCCTCAACGTTTTGAAAATCTCTATTTTTGGGCAGTTTTGCGAATTTGCCGACCCATATCTCCAGAACGGTTTAACATATTTGCTTTTTGCATTTCGACTTTTTGAATTTTATGAAAAGTCGACTTTTTACAACTTTCGACTTTTCGATTTTTTGACTATTTTCGACTATTTTTTGACTTTTTTTTCGAGTTTTTCGGACTATTTTAGAGTTTTTGACTTTTTTCCACTTTTTAAAAATTATCGACTATTTTTGACTTTTTTCTACTATTTTCGACTTTTTACGACTTTTCGACTTTTCTTCGATTTTTCGACTTATCTACTTTTTTCAACTTTCCGACTTTTCGACTTTTATTTACAAAGTCGACTTTTCAGCTTTTTTCATAGACGATAGTCGAGTTATCGACTTTTTTGGAACAAAATAGTCGACTTCGACTGTTTTCGACAAAAAGTCGTTTCTTCGAAAGTCGATTTATAGAACCCTACTATGTACCCCTTACCAATCAAGTATAATTAATGTCTTTTTCATTTTATTCTTACTTAAAATTATTCGTCCTTTGTAATTAATTGGTTGTAATCTGTGATGACCTTGCCCTACCATGTCTTTCACAACTTTCAAGTTGTTTACCATCCTTTGTCCCTCCTGGTAGATAATGTTCTACGGTCAAGTAGCAGGATCTTTTTTCAGAAATTCGGTTTTAATGTTAAATCTCTTGAACAACAGGCAAGTCTCACTTGTAATTAGGACTGGGAGACCTTTTTCTAGGAATTCAATAGATTTTCAATGAGGCTAGGTCTTATTTTGGCGCTAAACACGCTCTGAGGGCGTTAAACCAGGCTTTGCAGTGGTCTCGGACGATTAAAACACAAAGTGCTTCTAGGGCCTCTTGTTGTATTTTCTGACAGTTAATAGCTTTTTCCATCCACCGGGCATAGTGTACTGGACCTGGAGACCTGATGCGCACATCTTTTCCGTCAAGATATATCAATGCCAACATAACAGCTCTTTGTCTCTTGGCTGGCATTCCCTTTGGAATTCCCGGTACTAGTTGCGGAGTTATTGCGTATAATATAATTTGATGTATGATACGGTCAAAAGGAAAAGAAAAAAACACTCGATTTAAGTGTTTTTTACCTTATTTTTAGTATTTGGTATCATTGATATATATAACGGATCTTTTATTAGAACACCGCGGTGCACCGCCGTTATTTATCGTATGATAGTAGAAATACTTTGTATATACTTAAGGAACATATAACACACCCAGTACTAAAGTGACTCAACTCATAATTTTATATTTGCATTTTTATATCCTTTAAGCCTTAAACTAGATACTTCTTTATATCTAAAAAAAAAATATTAGTGTATTTTGTTGTTGCTACCTATTCACGAAAAAGGTTGTCTTTCTTTATGTTTCAGAAATTGTATAAAATTTGTTCCCTTTTCTGAAAAAAATTGAGTTGTGTCACTTTTGTACTGGGTGTGCGATATATGGCTATATAAATATGGGACCGTTTTGCGTTTTGTAAAATTTTTTACTCCAATAAAAAATTTTTTTTTTTAATGAACCAAGTTTGTATAGGGCTTTGTCTGAAAGTTGTAGGGCAGTGTCCGCTTAAATTAGCCAAATTTTATTTTACACGATTTTACATTAAGTTCTCTTTCCTGATCATATAAAATTTGTATATTGCAGGGACCGAAAATAATAATTATTTTTGAATTTTTAAATAAAAAAAGCAGCAACAAGAAAATATCGGAGAACGAAATCAAGTATACCATTTTGATGGTCGTGAACTAAATTTTATGAATATGCCATGCTTTTTTTGGTTTTTATTTTTTTTTTGAGCAGAAATAAAAGTTATTTTTGACTTTTATTTTTTTGAGCTGAAATAAAAGTTATTTTTTGACTTTTATTTTTTCAAGCAGAAATAAAAGTTTATTTTGACTTTTATTTTTTCGAGCAGAAATAAAAGTTATTCTGCTCAAAACAATAAAAGTCAAAAAATAACTTTTATTTCTGCTTGAAAAAATAGAAGTCAAAAAATATCACTTATTTGTAACTTTTATAATAAAAGTCATAACAGTTATGTGTCTAACTTTGTTGTTTTTTTAAGAATTTTATATTTTAAAAAAAATGTTATGACTTTATAAGTTTTAATTGTCGTAACTCTGAAATTTCCTTATTCAGAAAATTTTCAGAAAAATCTAACATAAAATTTGCGAATATACTGTTAAAGGTCTACGGGAAATTTTGAAATTTTTCGTCAAAAATTATGATAAATTATAAGCATTATTTCAGAAAATTTCTGGCATAAGACATGTCTGAAAAAATTGTTTACTGGGAAGATACATATTAAGTTATCGTGTAAACAAATGCTTTAAAAAAATTAGGACTAACTACATATATGAAAGTATTTAAAACATTAGAAAATATTAAAAATTAAACACTCTAATTCAAAGCGATTTTTCTCGAAATGACTATTTTGGGACTATGCCGGTCCCTGAATTTAATGAGCGATATGTTTATCCAACAAACATAAGTCTATAATATTTGTATACTTTTAAGAAAGTATAACTTTTCCTGCAATTTCCCTTAAATACTACTGAAAATCAAATATTAAAACAAGTAAGAAAGTATTGTCGGGCGTGGCCGACCATATGATACCCTACACCATATTAAATGTGATTTATTATTTAAACAATTTATTGACGAAAAGCTAATTTTCTAAAAGAGTTTGTTATATGGGGAATAGAAGCAAATGTGGTCCGATCCCGAATAAAATGGGCTGGATAGATTTGTATTTATATAATATTTGTCTGTGCTAAATTTCATTGCAATAACAGTGTTAATGAATGAATTGCGCATATTCAAGTCACTTTCTGAAGGGGGGCTTTGTCGAGGGTTCAGTTGAATGTGGGGATAGGTGAAATAATGGACCGATTTTTAACCATTTTCCAATAGGGCTTTATGTCAAAAACAACGTGTATTCCAAATTTCATCAAATTATCTGAAAATTGACGACCTGACTTTGATAACAACGTTTACATGGACCACACGGACGGTCGGATAGACGGACGGACATCGTTAAATCAGAAAGTAATTCTGAGTCGAATCGGCACCATACTTTAAGTATAGTACTAATTTTAATGCGTTACAAACAATCAGCACAAACGCATAATAACCCTTCCCACTATAGTGGTGTAGGGTATAATGATTTTATAATTAGAGTTATTGTAATATTTGAAAAAATCGTTTCACATTGACATAAAAAAGCTTTTACTTTGCGAGAAAATATATTTTTAAGTTTTTGTAGGAAAGTTTTCTATTTAGCTACTGCAATATCAAAAGGTAAAATTGCAAACTCTTAATTAATATTACAAATCGTCTAAAAATAAAAAAATTGCATTTCAGGATTTCATTACAAATTCATGTACATATGAGAAAGAAGGCAACTGTAAAATTCTGAAATACATACAATTGCAAATTTCTGTAATAAAATTAAAAAGTTATAAAATACAATTGGAAATGGTGTATATTATTCGCATACTCAAGATTTACACGTTTCAGACAAATTTAAGAATTTTGGCATCGATTTATTAGCGCATATCTTGCATATTTTACACATAAAAGCATAACTATGCATGATTTGACTTTAGTAGCATATTCAAGGCATAATTTCGAGTTTTTAGAGCATATTTTATTATTTTTTTTTTAATTTTTATGCATGTTTTAGAATTTTGAAAAAAATTTACTGCATAGTTAGCAAAAAAACATTAGTCTCATGCAGTGGCCAATTTAGGTATTCCATGCAGGCCTGCTAGATTTGCCGATTTATCGGCATTTTGCCGATATTTTACCTTCAAAATAGTAAAGTGCCAATTTCCCGATTTTAGCTTCAAAAATGCCGATTTTTTACCCAATCGAACAAATTAACGAATTTATTATAACTTTACATAAGCAAAAATTACATGGAGCTTTTAAAACAATTGGGAAAGGAAAATTTACAGTACGGTAGAACAATTTGCTCCATCACCAATGTCAATTGGATCGATTATGAAAAGGAAACACAATTTATGTATGAAAATCCTGAATAGGTTCTAAAAGTCTGATCTAAGGGTGTAAAATTTTAAAATTTTTAAGAAATTTTTTATGGTTCGAAAAAAATTTACACATTTTTGTGGAAAATTTAAAAAATCTGAAGAAAATTTCCCATTATAAAAATGTACTCAGCAAAATCTTTACCTATCCGATTTTTGTTCGACGATAACCAATAACAAATGTGATAACCCCACTTTCCTGGATTTAAAATCGGCTTTGCAGTAATT